>NC_063255.1:70636381-70945181 GCF_020740725.1 Corvus hawaiiensis | reverse complement strand
TTAAAATCAGGATGAAAATCTTCTCTTAACAGAGATAATTCTCTAACTCAAATTTATATAAGCTTTGAATGTTTGGGGGTTTGGGTTTTATCTGGTGCTTTTTTTTTTGATGTTGGCTTTTTTGTTTGTTTGGGGTTAATAGGTTTGTTTGGTTTTGAGGGGACTTTAATGTGTTTTGTTCGGTTGATTTTTTTATTTAGTTCATATTTTTTAGTTCAAGTCTAAATAAAATCAAACTTTCTCTGACTGAAACTGGAAATTTCTTCTGGCAGTGTATTTCAATAGCATATTCTGACACCTTCCTCTTAATTGGTTGTACTCTTTGATTCTGGCCCTCTATCACAAGTATCAAAAATGTTGAAGAATTGTAAGGAATATATACTCTGTGAAACATGAGCTGAGTGGGAAAAACCAAATGTATTTGACCCTAGGGTAACATTGTTTTTAGTTATACTGAAAACTCACACAGAAGATTCTAATAATGCATAGCACCATTAATTAATTTTTTTAATGCAAAGCTGACTCGCTAAAATTAAGAAAGATATGCTATTGTAATTTTTCCATTTTTGTGTCATGTAACTGGGAAGAAAAGTATAGTTTTATCCAGAAGAGGTAGAAATAGCTCAGTTCTGCTTGCATAAATACGCTCATCAAGAATATTTGATTCCCAAAATTAAATTTACAAGCATTGATATTTTACAATCCGGATTTTTTTTTTTTAAGTTATTTATGGGATGGCTTGGACCTGGTGACCCGTTTTCTTAATCTGTTTAGACTTTATATTCATGGGGATTTTAAGGAGGCTTAGCTTTGTTTTACTGCAGATGTTATGAAAAATGCAAGTTTAAAGAAAACTATGCCAAAATGTTTAGGTTCTGTACCCAAACTTAAGATCTTGGATAAAATTAGTTAATCAGGACTGGAACTAGCCATCATACCCCCACATTTGCTACAAAAAACACAGAGTATGAAGTGTATCACGTAAGTGTACACATAAGTGTAACATGTCTGAAAGCTATAATGTAAATATACATTTTATATACATTTTATATATATTTTTGAAACAGCTAGATTTAAAAGCAAACATATCAAAACATTCTAGTCCTTCCTCCTTACTAGGAAACTGAAAATGGAAAACTGAAAACTGCTGTATAATCATCAGTAAAAAGAATTTGTACTTCAGGAACAAGGAGAGGAAGAAAAAAAGAATCAGGTGAAGGAATCAAAATTTCATGTTCCATTCCAAAAGTAGAAGTATCTCTTTAAATTAAGTTAAATTAGTGGTCTGAGAATTTCATAATAACTCATCTAGGTAATGGGGGTTTTGCCCATGTTTGAGATAAAACAATGCAATATCAGAATAGACTGTTTCATGTGTTGAATATCTTACTTCAATGAGAATGCTCAGAAGTGCATAAGACCCTAAAAGAAAGCTTTATTACTGTGAGGACAATCAAATACTGAAACAGGTTACCTAGAGAGATTGTGGCATCTTCATTCCCAAAGGTATTAGAAACTCAGGTGAAGAGAGCCCTACATGCTGTACCTGCACCCACTTTAAGCAGAGAATTTGGACTAGATGGTATCCAAAGCTCCCTGGCAGCCTCATATACTCTATGATTCTGAGATAATTAGGAAAAAAATTGTATTTTCCAGTGATTGTAACTCCAAAATTAATATTGATCTTGACAGGAAAATGAGAAATTTTGTTAAAGTCTTGACAGGTTTAATCTTCTCATGTGCCTTAATAGGGATGAAAAACAGCCACAATGTGTCTTTGGTACATCTGTCCTCCTTCCTTGTTTTCATACTCATATTGATTTCTCCATTCCTCAGACTGTTCCATCAGTGTGCAACGTGTACTTAATCACTGACATAACACATCTTGTCAATTCTTAACATTTTTCGAAGCCTTTAATTCATAATCTGACAGAAATGTTTAATCTGTAGCTTACCCAGGTGTGCAGACATCACCATCCAGGACCTGTGGTTGCAATTCTAACAGGAATAGTTACTCATAAATGATGACAAGATGATTAAAGCCCTGGAAAGACTTTTGTTAGAGGGGTGATGGAAGAAACTTTGACTCTTCAGTCCTGAAAATGGTAATTTAAGTGGAGAGACAGAGGTCTGTGGAACTGTGCTTTGAAGGGAGAAAGCAAATTAAATGACCTTGCTGACTGGTCTTGTCCAAGGCTGGGAATTAATAAAAGGAAGTGGTTAAGAGTGAGGTTTAAAGTAAATTAAATGGAGGTGGTTCTTCATAGAGCAGAGGCTGCTACCTGTGATATCATTCTTAGTCAAAGGATACTATGAATAATAAAAAGTTTTGGAGATTTAAGGGCAGATGGAACAAGTACATGAAGCAAAAATCCATTGGGGATTGCTCAATCATAGGAAACTTCTCTGATTCAGGAAATAGTAGCAGTGAGTTTCTTACGTGTTTGGCAAGTATTTATGCTTCCATTTATGGACAGGAGAGACTGTGCATCAGGATAAGTGAGTCTTTGGTTTGACCCAATCTGGCCAGTCTTGTATGTCTGTGTATTATACACTTCTATAGTTGGATTAATAATTTTGTATATATCACATATGTATATTTACCACATATGACATTTCAAGTGAGACGAAATGTTGCAGAACCTCTATTAGCTTAATAACTAAAATTAGAAAAAAAATCCTATTAGACTTTCCAAGTAGCAGTGGCTTAAATCCCAAATATATTTCTATCAAAACTGGTGAAAATAATCCTTCATATTACGATAATCTGAGAACAGAGAAATAAGTACCACCAGTGCCTTTATAATAACATCTTAGTTTTTCATTATACATGGTCAGTCTTACCTCATTATAAGGGGTTTTTTGTGTCTGGGGTTTTTTTGCTTTAGAAAACAGGACTTATCTGATATTTTTTTTTTATGTGAGGACAAACTTTAGAAGTTAATCAACACCTGTCCTAATGTGTGAAATCATCTTCTGCATAGATTGACTCTTTCAAAAGCTAGCTTTTAAGCAATATATTAAACTGTTCAATTTCAGCATAAAAGGTACTCACCACCTACAACAAACACTGTTGTGTTCAAATTATATTTTGTGTATTTCTCCCATTCATTTCTGTCCTGTTTTCACTGGAAACACTCTCTTTACTCTCTATACCATTATAGAATTAACTAATGCCAAACTAAGACATAGTTCATCTACTACAGATGTGTTTGCTATCATTTCTTCTTCTGTAAAAGCTGCAAACCTCTGTTCCAAGTTTGTGTATCCTGCTATTACAGCAACCAGGTCCCATTTTGCATTATAGCTGCAGAAGAAGGGCCAATACAAATAATATCAGATTCATTACTTTTCCCAGTTAATTAGTCATGGAGTCAGAAGGTGTCAAAGAGTAGTAGTGGTTTGTAGGCCATTTGAAAAATGAACAACTGAAGTGTAAATATATGACATTATGAACAAAACCGAAATTTTTCAGAGCAACAAAATGAATTTTTGTCTTCAGATACACCAATTCAAGCCTGAGCTCTTCAACATGTGGAGTTTCTTTTATCATAACTTATTTCTTTGTTGTTAAGACCAATGAGGCACTGACATTGATAAGATGTCTGGAAGCATAATCATAACCTGATACAGGTTGTGTACAGTACATACATATAAATAGGCCCTTTATGTTTATATGAGCAAACAGAAATGGAATAAGATTACTCAGATTTGGTTTTAGTGCATTTTGCAGTTTACCAGGAAATCAATGTAGACATTACAAACCCTCAGAGTCTCATAAATTGTTCTTATTGATGCTCTTTATCCAACCCTATCCTTAATAATTTTAGCTTCCCACATGGGCAGTAGCAAAGAAAAATGCAGTAACCAATCAAGTACTTTTAGCACTCGTAAAATAGTTCACAAATGTTACAACATTAATATGTGAAATTGTAAAGTAGAAGAAAAAAATTTCCATCTGATTTTGGCATATTCAAAACAAAGTTTTCCCAAAAGTATGTTAAGAAGTGTGTGCTTCAGGTCTGTCAAGTTCCATGCTGCTTTTAATCCCGCTCAGTATTATGGGAGTACTCCACAACCCTGGTCAAGCAGAGGGCTTGTCTTACCTGGTGCTTATCCACAAACACAGAGTAAAAAGCTTTTCTTTCTCTAGAGTTTAGGGCAACAGTGGGCATTTGAGACAGGCAGGACCACAAAAGGCAGGCATTACCTTCCTAGCAAGCTGTCTGTGTTATTTTTGTCCTAAATGACAAACCTTGGAGTCTATTGGTGTAAATCTGGTAGTTACTGAAGGGAATAACAGAACGATCACAGGCACATCTCACTTTACCTGCTAGGATTATTTAGTCTGAGCTGCAGTTGTCCAAGTTTCTCTGCAATTTGTTTATTTTTCATCATTCTATATAATTTTTACCTAGTAACTGAGAGGAGAAATAATTATCTTCTCATCATCTGCCAAATCAGTCACAACCCTCCCTCCAATTTATTTTTGATTTTGTGCTGTTACTACTTGGTGTACTCGTCTGTTTGCTCAGATAAAATTCACTTTAAATTATGTTTTACTTAAGTTGCAGGATTTGGTGTCCCTTAATGCCAAGGGACATTTTCTCTGAGAACCTTTTATTATTTTCATTTGTGAGATACTCTCTTGATCGTTGATCTCACTTGAAAGTAACTTGACCCTCACTCTTATACCCCCTGATGCTTGGAACATAACTCTGAATTGCACAATGCTCAGGAGACTGTTAGAACCATTTAGAAAATATTATGGCTAAAATTTAAGTATCAGTATGCAGTTATTTATTGCAGTTGTCAACAGTTTGGAGCTTTTCCCTGGCAAAATATTAGGACCTGGCAAAGTCACCCATAGGCAATTACAAGCTTTCTATCTAAAGTCTACCTGAGAATTTCTTGATGTTTAGATATTTAGTGTATCTGCCTTTAAATTAGGGCTATGAAGAGTTAACATATGCAGGATGAATGTCACATGTTCCTCGAGGCAATTTTTCTCTTTCCATTTTCATTTCAAACATATCTTTGTTGCTTATTTTTAATTTGTTTCATGAGTCAAATAAAAAATTAAGGCAGTCTGGACTTTAACTACAATCTAATAGGGGCTGCTTCCTTAGTCTGCATCTTTTATGTCTTTGCTCCTCAAACAGAGTGTCAGCAACAGATATCTTTTACTGAAAAAACTCTGGTCTTTTCTTTCTTTCTTTGAGGGAAGAAAGAGGAAAAGAAGTTCGACATGCTACATATTATGCTTTGAGAAAAGCTTTTCACCTAGTTTCAGGCAGATGGATATGTTGGTCTAATTCTCAGAACTTAACAACTAGCAATTGAAGGCATCAGTTGGATAAATATCTATGACATCTGGGGATGTTTCCTAATGAAAGCTACTGTTTAGGAGTCAGTGTAGTTTAGAATTGATGCATGGATATTAAACAAAGCATATACATGAGCTTCCAAGCATCTGTGTCCCATCCATATGGTCAGATCTGCCCATGGAATAAAAAGGAAACTGTCCTGTCAATGGTGGTTGAGTGACATGTGCTCTCATGTGTCTTGCAGACATGCACTGAGTGAGATCTGTGTACTGTATTTCTAATTCCTCTAGAAAGAACTCACAAAGTATTGTAAATATTGTTTGTTAATTTTCATTTTAGTTCTTGTTGCTTCTTGGTATATGTTAAGCTACAATGTTTTAAAAGTGCAAAGTCAAACATTTTATTATTTTCTTCTCAATCTTGCTTATCTACTAGAAATTGATTTTGGGCTGGGAGGTGAAGAAATGCTTTGAGTTTTCATTAACACTGTCATTGATAACAGCCTTACTGCACCTCTCAGAAGGAGTGTGCCCTTCCCAGAATTGCAGTAACGTATCTCTCTGTCACAAAGTGCCAGAAGGAAAAGCAGTGCCCTTCATAGACATGATTGCCAGGCTCTTTGTCCTTGTGTGCTTCAAGAAAACTGAAGAGGAAGGGCAAGAAGCATTGCCACAACTTCTTCCTGTCCTGTTCTTTCCCCATGCCATGGGCTAGACACACCTTGATGCTGGGCACAGCAGGATGGGACATGTCATTGACAGTAGACACATTTCCAAGATTTCTGAGAGAGAGCTGAAAGGGAACACCTCGTTTAAGTGCACGCTAACTACCTGCAACCCAGGTCTGAGCAGGAGACATTTCATTTGTCATGTTGTTTAAAACAGCAGTTTGGGTTTTGAAGCAGTAGCTGGGGAAGCCATAAATACGAGTCTACTCTCCCCTCTTCCAGTGGTAAGAAAAACTCCTTCTTCCGAAAAATATTCTTTCAACTATTTGAGAAAATGATAGAGGTTGCTTCCTGTTGCCTCCTGGTGAAGCCATACATCTGTGTGAATAAGGAAATTTTCATCCATCTCCCAAAAGACAGCAATGAAGAACCATGGCTCTAATTTACACCAGTTTCATTTGGAAGAGAATGAGTGAGATGTGCTTGTTACCCAGACCAGTCTTATTTAGCAATGGTAGACATTCTGTATGAAAACAGTTAGAGGACAAAATTTCCTATTATCATACTTCCAGATTTAAAGAGTTGCCATCCCACCTATAACCTGCAAGGAGCTGAGACTCTTAAGGTGTGTGTCAAGTGTGATACATGTTCCCTAATCAGGGAACATCTTATCTGTGTCAAGATGAGGGTTAGCCATGAGTTCAGCCTGAAGCTGCCAAGTGTGTCCAAGCCTGGGACAGTGGGGAGATCTGCACAGAGTTGCCACTCTCAGCACTCGTGGAGAATCCTCCCTGAAAGTGAGGATCTAACAGAGCTGAAGTACCTCCAGGGTAAAAGCGTCAGGTGTTTTCTATTTTAAAATCTTGACTCTGGGCTTTTAAATTCTCCCTATTTCCCATTTTTTGTATCAGCTGTGCTAGACCATACCTTTCATTCCAGAGTCAGTCCTGTTTTGCTCTACAATGAAGAGAAATTGAGTTCTATCTTTATCCATGCCTTTAAATATTGCAAACTTCCAGAAACACCTTTAAAGGAGCATTTCTTAAAATATTTGTGCTGGAATTATCAATATGCGAATACTGTTTAAAGTTTGCAGACTGTACAAATTAATCCGAAGTTTTAGGCTTAAATCTTACACACAGCTTGTATCTGTTTCTTACTGTAAGAGAACTTTTTTTGCAGGCTTAGTTTTTATAGCTGTTAGTGCTCATTTAAGGAGATTTAAACACAAAAACCAAAGGCGGCCGTGAAACTTACCTGATATGAAGACCAGACAAAATCTGAATCTAAATGAAGGGTGATTGACATACTACTGGATATACTGTGATTTCTACTAAAATGAGTTAGTGAGTCAAAACTAATAGTGTTATTAAATATTCTGGTATTTGCTGAGAAAGTCAGACACAGAAAAATAGAAGTGTTTAAGGAAAGCTTATTGTCTTGATATTATCTGATAAAACACACAAAGAGAATTTTATTTCCAAGTAACAAACATTGTAGATAATATCTGCAATTTTTTTTTTTTTTTAATTTCCACAGTACTTACTGGGGACTTTAAAATTAAATAGGCAGATCCTGTAATTTTAAGACTTGGCTTTCCCTGTTGAGGTGATGCTCAAGGTACAGAGGACAACTTGAAAGCACAGACTCAGAGAAAGACTAAAGTAAAAGGCACCTCTGGATGCTATGTAGTCCAGCCAGCTCGCAAATTAGACCAGGCTGCTCAGGATTTCGCCAGGTTTTAGAAATCCACAGGGATGGAGGTTTTGCAGTGTCTAGGCCACATGCCCCAGTGTTCAGGTAGTCCCATGCTGAGAAACTTGCTTTATACTCATGAGGTATAGCAAAAAAATTTGTGTCTTTGGGTAAGTGGAACAGTAAATAGAATTAATGCCAAAAAATACCATCTATTTGTCATTACTTAACTAAAATAAAAAACTCAACCAACATAATCCCCTCTGCCCCTTGCCCCCCCAATAGCACCCCCAAAACACAAGTCATAAAATAAATTGTCATATCTAGATTAAGATATAGGAATGGAAAGAACTTGACTTCCAAAAACTACTTGAGAAAAAGTAAATTTGAGGGGAGGAAGAAAGCCTAAAATACATACTCTCTGTGAACTCTTATTTGCCAAAAGATACCCAGCAATGAGTCAGCTCCTGCAGGGTGGTAAATACTAAAAAATTGTAAAGAAGAAAATAAGAGTAGGGGAGGAGACATATCCATTTTCTCATTCCTAAGCAGCAACAGGATATGCCTTTCTCTGAAAAAACCAAGAACAAAAGCTCTCAGAGTTGATAAATAAATAGCAGTTAGAACTTATGAGACATCAACTAAGCATAGGGGGTAAAGAGCCCAAGGCTCCAAAAGCAAAACCTGTGGTAGATGACCTGAACTAATATTACCACACATTTTGTGCTGACCCAGTAGCTTAGATACCAGTGGGATTTGAACTAGCAGTTATCTCTTCCAGATCTCCTAGATATGGAGTAAAAAACTCAAAGGTAACTACCCAAAGATATGGGTAAAAGCCACAGACACAGCTTTCCCAACACTATACGTCTCTATATATTGTCTACATATTTCCCAATACATGTCTCTAGAAGCTGTTCACTCTTCTGATACTAGGATGTGGTGTAAAGTCAGTATATTATGTTTTTGCAGGGTTTCAAATGGAACCTCACAGATTCGCAGAGTGATTTTGGCTGCAAGTTACTTCTTGTTATCGTATAGTCCAATCCCCCAATCAAGCAGGGTCACCTAGAGCAGGCTGCCAGTGATCATGTCCAGTAGTGTTTTGAATACCTCTGTGAGTGCAGATGCCACAATCTGGGCAACCCTGACAGAAAAGAAGTGGGGTCTGTGTGTTCAGATGAAATACCATGTTTGAATTTTTGCCCAGTGTGTCCTGTCTTGTCAATATGCACTACCAAGAAGATTTTGATACCCTGTAAAAAAGTAAAACGCACATGTAAAATCCACGTGTAAATGTGTGAAAAATAGTTAAGCTGTGGAGAATTTGAAGTCAGGCAATCCAAGAAAGAAAAGTATGTATATCATTCTGAAGGATAGAACTGTCAGTAAAAACTGCCTTGAAGATATTTAGTTAGCAGAATATATCATCAAATTGGAACGACTAGATTTTTGAGTATTTATGTAAGAGTCACTATAAAGAAAAATACAAGTCTTCTAAATATTAGAGATACCATATACTACTCGAATATGAGTCAGGACATTCAAAATCTACTATGCAGGAATGACGCTTATAGGAAGCTGCAAGAACCCTTTCTGCTGTAAATGACACAAATACTTTTTCGTGTTAACTTCAATATTCATTTCCAGGCAGCATGTCCACAGAAAAATCAATGACACAAATGATACCTTAGTAAATGCTGTATATTATCAAACAAAGAACATTAACTTGTTCATGGTGATGTGCATTTTTTCTTGGAAGATTATACCCTTCCTCCCCGGCAGAAGTCCATCTCCAGCTCTCATTTGTATCTCACTTGTAAGCACAAATTCATCTCCCATCTGTGCACCGACAACTCATAGGCCTGCTTTCTCCTCCCAGTCCCAGCTAAATCCTTGTCTTGTTTCTCTGATGGCTTTCTGTGGATACCCAGCCATTGCCTTATGCTAACATGGCTAAAAATCCCACTCTCTATTGAAGGTCTCCTTAATGCTTTCCGTCTCACAACTGGAGACATCAGAAATATATTATAAAATCATAGGAGCATAGAATAGTTTGGATTGGAAGGGGACCTTAAAGCTCATCTCATTCCAAGCCCCTACCAAGTCTTAGCACTCACCTCATGACTAGCAATTTTATACCCATTATTTTCCCTTATAGAAATATGCTTGCATGCTAATGTTTTCTTTTCTAATTTAATTAGACAGTTTTTTTCACCTGTCCCAGATCTCTACAGCTTGCCCCAACATGAACAATGAATTTTTTTCCAGACTTACATAAATTCATCTCAAATAGACTTACAGAGGTACTGTTAGACAGGATTTGTAATAGCAGCTCATTTAAGCAGAAAAAGAAATAATCAAATCTTTTTTGTGTATTGATATTCTAAGAAAGAACAGTCAAGAAAGGAAAAGGCCTGTTCTCTGGGTAAAAATTAGCTTTGTCATGTAACAAAGAAAGCTTAAGTGTTCTGGGCTACCAGGTCACAAACAAGATAAATTACCAAAAATTGTCACTGTAGGTACAGGTTTGATGTTACAGGACTATATTGTTCATAAAATCATGGAGAGATTACCTTTACAGCATTGAGGAATGGATGCCCAAACCTCAATGCCTTCCTAAAGAAGAATAGTTCTAATCATATATGTGTTCTTATAATAGTTATTCTAAAACAACCAAAGGAGAGACCAATTGTGTTGCACAGTTTATCAAATTTTGGAATGACTCAATAGCTGTAGACACTTGTCAAGAATTCATTGGTTTAAAATCTCTTTTTTAAAAAAATCCAAGCACTAAATTTAGCATACAGTAACCTGCATCATCACTATTTGAAATCACCACCAGGAACCCCTAGGATCCTAGGATGAGGTGGAAAATGAAACTGGTGTTGTCCTAACGCTAGATTTTGGGTTCTGCTCTGGAGAGGTATGAGGCCACTGCTACCCACTGTCCTGCAATACACCCATCAGCTCTACCAGAGTCCCTGCTTGACCACTGTGCCACTGTGAGATGCAGCAATCCTCTGCAACCTGGACGTGGCAGCAGCATTTAGACCTCCATGTCCAGGGGTTTCCTGGTGGGAGTTCAGTGCGTATTGATGACATTTGCTGGCATTTTCATTGATGACATTTGCTGGCATTTTCACTTCAGAGAGGCACAGATGTGTTTGTTTCTTGTGTTTCCTGAATTCTTCTCTGCTGATGTGACTTTGTGGTCTATCTGTTTCTCTCACTGACTCATGATCTAGGAGAAAGCAACATGCATCACACAGCTATGTTATCAGAGAGTTTACAGATTAATACTGACTCATCAGTTGGACAAATAGCAAAAGTTTTCTCAATCTATTAAATTATTTTTTTCTATTCATGCATATTCTGAGCAAAATGTTTGTCTATTGTTTCTTCTGAATCAACTCAGAATATGCTGGCACTTCTGCTGTATTTGTTTGACCTGGAATTTTACCTGTACTGGAGTTTTTCTCTTTGGATCAAGGCAAATAATTATTTTTTCATAATTGTACTTTATGTTAATCATCACAGACACCTGTAAGACCTAAAAGAAAGACTGAAACCTTTCTGAATCTTGGGTACATCCCATGCACTCAAAATGTGTATGTTTCACTTGAGATAGGTTAGTGATAAGCAGCATGGTTGTAAGACCAAGGTGATTGCCATCAGTCAGGAGCTCCTGCTGGAAAGCAGAGCTCTGAACAAATTGCGTGAAATTAGAAGTAGTGGGCTTCCAGGGAACTTCCATTTTTTTTCCCAAGTTCAAAATTTAAAGTTAATTATTTGCCCTTCTGTGCTGGTTTTGACTGGGATAGAAATTTGTTTTTCCCATATTAGCTTGTATGGAATTATGTTTTAGATTAGTGCTGAAAACACAGGGATGATTTCATTACTGCTGAGCACGGCTTGGGGACAGCCAAGGCCTTTTCCGTCTCTCACTCCACCCACTCCACCAGCAAGGAGGCTGAGTGTGCACAAGGAACTGAGAGGGGGCACATCCAGGAAAGTTGACCCTAAATGACCAAAGGGATATTCCAGATTATATGGCATCACGGTCACTATATAAAGGGGGAAGAAAGAGGAAGTTTTGGAGTGATAGGCTTTGTCCTCCCAAGTCACCGCTACTGTGATGGGACCCTGCTCTCCTGGGGATGGCTGAACAGCTGCCCGACCATGGGAACTAATTTCTTTTTTTGCTTTCCTTGTATGTGCAACTTTTGCTATTACCAGCTCTCTTTATCTCACTTTTACTCTTGTGATTCCCTCTCCCATCCCAGCTGAGCAAGGCTGGGTGGTGACTATTGATGGCTGGGGTAAAACCATGACAGATTCGGGCCATCAGCTGGCAATTGTCTATTTGCCAGGAGGGAGGTCAACTCTGCAGCACCCAGGCATACATGACTTGACTCTGCTTTCCCCCTTACCTCTCACTCCTCCCTCAGCCTGTTGCTTTCCTGATGATCACCCCAGTTTTTCTACTTTCCCGCCTTCCTATCCTGCCTGTGAAGTCCTTGCCCCTCTAACCTGACCTGTGCCAGTGGTGGGAAAACAGCCCTGTGGGTTCTTCCTCCCTCCACACTTTGACAGGCTTTCTGATGGAGAAATGTAGTTGGGGAGTGAAGTGGCATTTCAGCCTTCTCTCACAACAAAATAACATAAAGCTGACAGGCCTCTCTGGTCTCCCTTGCAACTGTGGAATAAGGCCCATCTCTTCCTGTCCCCATACTTTCACACCGAAAGGAGGAGAGGCAGAAGAACAGCCAGTTGGAGAGCTGCTGAAAAAAGCAGGTCCTGCTCCTTCACATAACCTCACACCTGTAGGTACAAAAATGCTGTTAGTGAGGATTTTCTTGTTATTTTTTCTAAGTCCGTGAGAGACTTTTCTCTCTCACAGAAGAGGTAGTAGGGAATGTAAACAATCAAGCCACCTGCAACCTTGGAAAGTCTTGTTTATGGTATAGTAGAAAAATATTTTGATAATGGATGTTTTAGGATTTTGGCCAATCACCCCCAAGGGGTGGCTGGTCCTTTGTCCAATTAGACTATGAAGAAAAAGGTCTATAAAAGGTTTGTAAAATAATTAAATAAATCAATCTTGCTGCACAATTCCTGCCTGCTGGATCTTCTCTCCTCCTCCTCCCTATGGCTGCGGGACACGGTGATATACCATAGGAACCAGGCCTGCAGTAATACACACCCTCCACAGCTTTCAAAAATTCGTCTCTGCTATACGTCAGTCTCTCTATTTTCAACACTTGATTTATTTCTCTTAGTCAGTGCTGCAGGATTATAGATTAATGTCTTGAGTCCAAATTCATGCCACCTTTATGTCATAAAACTTTATTAGATGCTTCTGCTATCATAAGATATCACTCCCTCAGAGTCTTCCCTCACCTTAAGCATATATATGAAATCTCTGCAGCACAGCTGCTGGAGTTAAGCAAAACAAGAGCCTTGTAATGCCCCAAGAGAGATCTTTGTGCAAGTAAGTGTGTGCATGGGTGTGTCCTTGTTTATGCACACACGCATTAATAGGGTTACATATAAAGGCAATCTCTGGATATGATGCTGAGAAAGCAGCACAGTGATTCATCTTACCAGGACTGCACAGAGTGTGATCACTGGGCTGAAAAGGGATGCCTGAAATTTTGAAAAGACCTAACTACTGCAGCAGCCTGATGAAACCCATGTGGAGGTTCTGCTCAGCCTTCAGGTACTGTTAGCTTCTTCGTCTCTGAAAGAAAAGTCTTCCACCTTGGTTGTAGATGCTTCTCTACTCTTCCTCTTCTTGGAAACCTTCAGATGGAGTCTGGATAGGGCTCTGAGCAACCTGATCTACTTGATATCCCTGCTCATTACAGGGGAGTTGGACTAGATGAATTTTAAAGTTCCCATTCAACCTAAACTGTTCTATGATTCTATGAAAAAATTTGGGGTTGCACCTCTAAGTCTTCGTGCATAAGTGATTGAAGATAGACAATTTATCTTCTTATACTTTATTAAAGCATAAGGACACAGCTTCTTGTGCTATGACAACCTTAAAGCAATGTTCAGGAGTCTGTAAGACTCTTCACTCTTTTTCCTTATCAGAATAGGTTGTGCTGTAACAACTGTCTTTTCTGTTTTAAAGAGAATGAGAAGTGTCATTTGTCAGCAAGAGATGCTACAGAAGTTTACCACCAAATTATTGCCATTGGGATCTAGATTTGAGGAAATGATACCACTTTTTCTTATTTTATGAAGGTGTATATTGACTAGTCTGCTTTTTAAAAAGGAAACAGAAGATTTTGGAACAGAAGATTTTCAGGTACATTTACATGGTTACACTGCTCTTGCCATCTCATCTCCTCTGTGATGCTACCAAACAAAGTTAATACAGTTATTATTTTCTTCTCTGTAAAATATGGAGGTATTTTTCTATTATTCATAGGAGTGCATAATAAATCATTCATTTAGCAGAACATATGAAAAACTGCACAAACAAACAAAGTTTATGGAAGGTTGTACCAACATATGAAAAAAGCGGTTATCAGAGTCCAAACCCTCTAAGCCTGATAGTATCTTGCTCTTCTTTGCTTCACACAATGCATTTGTTTCCCAGTGTGATATGAAAAGCACAAAATTCTTTGATCTCTTCAGAGAGCAGGCCAGACCATAAGACAAGGTTGTGTTGGAGAGGATCTAGGTGTCTGGTAGAGCTGTCTATGCTCTTCACAGCAATGATACAGAAGTCTGAAGATGCCACACCGTTAAAAAGCATTATTCAGTTCCTTGCTCTAAAGTATTAAGACCTTTGTCTCCTAATATTTACTAAGAACCTAGTAATGCGTGTTTCAGACCATGACATTTGGCATAATGGGAATTGTGTTCAAATTAATTTGAAATATTTTTGAAACTGCTCCGAGAGTTGACTTGCTGAGAAAGAAATTATTCATTGTCATCATATTCTCTGGAGCCAGTGATGCTAATGTCATGGTTACTGGGGCTGCATCAGGTGCCGGTTGATGTTTCCTACAGATTTACTTGTTGATAATTTGATGAGATCGTTAGTTGTATTGAGTTTTGATTATGAAGACAGGCTCAGAGTTGGGATTTTTCAGTTTGAACAAGAGAATGCTCCAGCAAGACCTTATACCATCTTCCAGTAACTGAAGGAAGCTACATGAAAGTCAGAGAGGGACTTTTGACAAGGGCATGTAGTTATAGAACAAGGAAGAATGGCTTTAAACTCTCAGAGGGCAGGTTTAGATCACATAATAGGAAGAAATTCTTTACTGTGAGGGCAGAGAGGCCCTGGACAGGTTACCAAGAGAAGTTGTGGATGACCCATCCCTGGAAGTGTTCAAGACCAGGCTGGGTGGGGCTTGAAGCAACCTGGTCTAGTGGAAATTGACCCTGCCCATGGCAGGGGGTTGGAATGAGATGTCTGTAAGGTATCTTCCAACCCAAACCATTCTCTGGTTCTACGATTTAAAGAATTAAGAACTTTCACATACACAACACGAAACTTCCCTAATTTTAGTTCAACTGTCTCATAGCCTTTCTGCAAAATGATGCAAGTCTATCACTACTTGTTTCTACTCTACTATTTTGTTTCCTGAATTTTTCATTGTGACACTATGTCCCAGTTGCCCATGGGTTTCGTTTCATGAACATGTCTTAAGCTATCTTGAAGACCCTAATTCCCACTTCCTTGTACTCCACCAGCTGTTAATCAGCATGGTGAGAGGAATCACAGCTTACAGAACTGATCCCAGTTTGACATACTATTTTTCACATGGCTTCCTCCAATTTGATTTCTTAATCAGTTCACTATAAACACTCTTGCAAGAAACGTCTTTAGATGTTTGTGTAGTTGTCTTTGTTTCATTGGTTTTGTTTGGGGCTTTCTTGTTTCATTGTTTTTTTACCAATCTAATTTTGAGACCTCCAGTGAGTCTCTTAGGTAATTTGTTTGTTTCTGCCTGAAGTGAAAATTTTTCCAGCTTCTTCCCACATACTTCCACAGATTTTTCCATGAAAGTTTCATGAAGCTGACTTTCTCCCTTACAAGACTAATCAAGCAGACATGCCCTACTAGGTGCCAAGTAAAATCAAGGCACTTATGTTAGCCTCTGTATTTCAGTTAGTAACAACTTTCAGAATCTGTTGTGATATCAGTAATTAAAATATTAAAGTTTAATTTTATGTTTGTTGTCCTTGCTAAATTTTTTAAGGTAACGCAAACGAAATATTGTTCAGGCTTGCACAGGGTAGGATATGTTGCTTCCTCCTGCTCAGTTCCAGAAAAAGTGATATCTGTCTGACTTTCTCTTTTCCAGACAGCATGGCATACACTGCAATAACTTTTCTCTTGTTACTCTCTGTGATATGAAATTTGCATCATCTCTTCTTACAGTTTATACTGTAAGAACTCCTTTGTACTTTATTTTCCTCACAAACCATGTAAACAGGGTGTTGATGATTGACTTGGAAAATGGGTTATGTCACTTTTTCCTTTCCTGAAATTTGGACTCCTGTTTGTCTGCTTCTCAAGTAGCTACATTAATTATGATCTGCTAATCCAGACAGCTGTAAAATCAACTGTCAAGGTACTATTAAAAAATGATCAGGAATATCTATCTTCATTTTGGGTGTTCAGGAGAAAAACCCCACAAAGCAAGAGAATCAAGACTTTAAACTTGTTGATCCTGTCATCAAACAGGCTTCAAACTCCAACTGCAGATTTATGCCCAGAACTGCTCTTGTGTCAAAGCTTATATTAAACTTTGCCTCACTTTGCCTCTGTTTGAAAAGTGGTTTCAACTATAACCATTCCTTCAAATTAGCCTTCAAGTGCCAATAGGTCCTCAGTAGAAAATAACATAAACTCCTGTGAGCAAAGACAGTCTTCTGTGGTCAGCAAGCACACTTGCAGAACGTTACAGTAGGAAATATTAATACTTATTCCTTCTTTCAGTGATGAAGGATTATGATCATTATTACACAGATTTTTACTGCAGTGCTATGAATGTCACTCCATCATTCAGACGCAGCCCAGAAAGCCAAGTGTGTCCTGGGCTGCATCCAAAGCCCCGTGGGCAGCAGGGGAGGGAGGGGATTCTGCCCTTCTGCCCCGCTCTGGTGAGACCCCACCTGCAGAGCTGCCTCCAGCTCTGGGGTCCCAGCACAGGAAGGACATGGAGCTGTTGGAGAGTCCAGAGGAGGCCACCAAGGTGATCAGAGGGATGGAGCAGCTCTGCTATGAGGAAAGGCTGAGAGAATTGGGATTGTTCAGCCTCACACAATGCAGAAGAGAAGGCTTTGGGGTGACCTAATTGTAGCCTTCCAGCCCCTGAAGGGACTCCACAAGAAAGATGGAAAGGGACTATTCACAACAGCATGGAGTGACAGGACAAGGGGGAATCGCTTCAAACTGAATGAGAGTACATTGGATATTAAGAAGACATTTTTTGTGAGGGTGGTGAGGCAGTGGCACAGGTTGCCCAGGGAAGCAGTGGATGCCCCATCCCTGGAAGTGTTCAAGGCCAGGCTGGATGGAGCTCTGAGCAACCTGGTCTAGTGGAATGTGTGCCTGTCCACGGCAGGGAGTTTGGAACAAGATGATCTTTAAGGTCCCTTCCAACCTTCTGTGATTTTAGCGGAAGAAGTCGATGATTAAGAAGACCAACATATAATAAAATGAATTATCAGTTCACATAAATGAAAATAAACAATCCAAGGCTTGAAGGGGACCCTCTCATCATTTCCTATTGCTCAAGTATGGCTATGCTATGGCTACCTGGTCAAAAAAACCCACAACAGTTTCAGCCTTACATTGGGCCTGTCCTAGTAAGCATCCCAAAAAGTGACATTGCAGTGCTATTTCTAGAAGGTTGCTAGAAGTCTGCATGGAGTCCCACAGCTTTGCATGAGATTGGCTTTCTGGCTTTCACCTCCAATAACTTGGAGGCTTGTACCTCACATACCCATGTAAGCAGCAGTGTAATCATAGCTGCTTGACAATAAACAGCCATATCCATTGTAGTGTAGTTCTCTGCATGAAGTACTCATCTCAGAAGTATTCTTTTTGAAAGTACTCATTTCCTTCATATTTGATTTAAATGGCAGCAGCTGCCGAGTTTTGAAGAACTCAAAATTAAAAAAAAGTCTAGAGTGCCAAGTAGTTCTTCAATAGTTTTGGACTTCTAAGCAGAGTGTTATTGAAGCTCAAGAATACTTCATTTTCTAAGAATGTTTTCTCATGGTTTAACCAGCATAAAAATTTGTTTGCCTGCCTCATTCTACTTCACACAGCTTTTTTCGACTTTTTGCATTTTTTTTCATTTTTGTCAGCAGCCTCTCTGCTCTTTCTTAACATGTTGCTCCATCTGTCTAATTGAGTGGGCAGTACTACAGTCCTAATGTTAGTCTTTTCCTGTACAGGCATAGGATTTTAATCCACTGGGATTCACTGTTATCAGTATAAAATACCTCTCTCTAGTGTGTTTCTTAACACAATGGAGAGTAGATGCTCCAAGAATTTGCACAGTCTGCCAGCTCTGAGCAGTCTGAGACCTACTTTAATGGTTTCATGATGACTCCACTTCTTAGTCAGAGTTTCTGAGATCCTAGTTTTTCCTATATCCTCTTCTAAAACTACACACTGATTCACTGAAAAGAGAGCTAATAGATTCAGTTCTAGACAAAGCAGAAAGTCTGACAAACTGTACTAGGCCACATAAAGAATTATTTGCTTCTCATGGAGTTTCATATTTTTGAGAAAATACTCTAACAATGGGATACTCCAGTTGTTCCCGTGCCACCTGATTCACAATGAAAATATCACATTGGATTATGACGTGGGGACTGAAATTTTAGACATTGTAAATTGCTACCTCTTGAATCAACTTGTCAGAGAACGCACAAGGAGAAAAACAAAGTTGGATTATCTGTAGAAAATCCAAGCAACCTCGCTCAATCCATAAGCCTCAGACGCCTGTAGAACTTACCACAAGGTGCTCAAGAGCAGTATTCTTACAGAAGAGGAAGAAAACCCCTGGTGAATTAATATTTTATTTAAATGGGCTGGGTGTCTGTGCACTGATCAACATAAAAATAATGAAACTTCTTAGAGAGAGCTTGGGAATAATAGGTCACAATACAAGTCATTGGCAAGCATCATGAATATGTTATTTACTAAACCACGTAAATGCTTATGGCAGATGAATGAGGACTGTAAAGTCAACACATGCGCACACAGAAAAAGCAGCTGGATTCCACAGCAGAATGATGATGGTTTTAAGACAAGGCATTTTTTAACACAGGAGTCAAACACAAATGACGCGTAGATACCAATGAATTTTTGAGAAATTAAACATAAAACCACAATAGCGCAGGCAAAGAGAAGAACTACCTAAAGACGTAAAAACAAAATAATGAGTGTATTTTCATTTATTCTGGAAGCTGACACTGACACCATGCCAAGGAAGCTGTGGAGTTAACAGACAAAAAAAAAAGTAAAGAAATGCTCTAGTAAAAGAAATACCTATGGCTGTAAAGTATTGCATTGCTCCATTTACGGCACATAAAGAGTCTAAAGAGTTGGATGAAAATAAAATTTTGGTTCTCTCAGAAAACTGCTTTGAATGAGATGCTGAACAGCAAAAACCTTTCATGTCAAGCTTGAAAAGAACAAGATGTGAAATAGCTGAGAGGGCAGCAGCAGTGTGGAACTTCTGGTCAAATATGCCCTGGCAGAGAAGGACCGGTTGGTGTAATGTGTGGCCCCAGATTCCCAGTGGGTGTCCAGGAGTGGACAGAAATCTAACTATCACTAAGTCTGATTGCAGTGCTGGGAAATGTATGACTACAGCAATGAAAAAGAGAATCTGCAGATAGCAGAGACAGGCATCATACTCAGGAATAAATAGCACTGGTTTTGTAGGAGATTGTGCATCACCAGCATTACTAGTTTACTCTGAAGCAATCAGTTGTTTAAGGTGAGTCAGTCATACATCACAGTTGGAATCACGAATAGCTTTTGACAAGGTCTCCTGTGAAAGTCTCTCAAAGAAATTAAATTGTCATGGGAGGGAAAGGTTGACTAACAACCAGCTAAATGTTAAGAAATAAATTATAGAAATAAATTGTGAGGTCTCGCAATGATAGGACATTGTAAGCAAGATCTCTCAAGAATTAATGTTGACCCTCTCATATATGACCTAGAAGAAAGAGTTGAACAGTGAGATGACAACTTTTGCAAATGGTATATAAAATAATTGACATTTTTTAGTGCAACTTCTGGCAGCTAGTCTTATTCTAAAGTTTGCACAGTACGGAGTGACAGAGTGCTAAAATGGCATACAATAGTGATAAATACAACATGTGAAGGATATGTGAATGAACATAATGTGAATGTATATGTGAAGAAACTGCTCTACCCGTGTTTTCTAGGTTAGATACGATTGTTCAGGTCATAGATGTTAGAGCCATTAGTGCCATATGCAGAAGCATCCAAAAAAGACACACAAAATACTGGAACCCATTAAGAACTCAGTATTTATAGATACTGTCTTTTAACAGATCATATTGTTTTAATCTCAAGTTTTCTTTGGTTGCAATATTATTCCTGCAGTTACATGAATTGGAAAAGAGCTGAAAACAAAAATAATTCTGCAATTGTGTATATTCATATACTTCATTACAAATACCAAGTGTGGTTCTGGTTCTCTCATATGAAAAAAAAGACGAATCATAAAAGAAAAGAGGAAGGAGTCTCTGTGATGGGTGACTTAGGAGCTCTTACATCAGCAAGAAATAACTGTGGATAGGGATTTGTAAAATTTCCAGCAGACAGAAAAAGGCATCACTAGGGGATGAATATGTACTTTTTCTAAGGACAAATGCACGTGAAAGTCTCAGACATCACATTTAAACCAGACAACAGAAGCATTTTCCTACAGAACTCATCATCAAGCTGTGGCATAAATCACCATAGGAGTCATGGAAACAAATATTTGAATGAAATCAGGCAGGGCTTAGACCAGCTCGTGCTGGGTAGGTCCACTGAGGGCCACTAAATGTCACTGAAGGAAAGCTGCCTCCATCTGAGAAAATCCTTGAACCACTGACGTCAGAAACAGTGTTAGTAAGCCTAGGCAGCATTCGTTTTCTAAATGACTTGTCTCTTTTCCAAAGTATTAATTTCTTGAGACAGGATAATAGAATAATTGCAGCATTATGGGCCTCAATCTTGATTTTCTGTTCTCCTGCGTCTGTTTCAATCCTATGCTGGGCAAAAGCAGAGATTAAGTTTAGTCTTGTCCCCCCTGCTGCCACTCTTCAAATGTGGGAGGCTGGTAGTGACTCTTTTGACAAGATCATGGTTTAGCTCATGACAGATGTAGTTAGATTATTTCTGGGTGTCTCATTGCTGTCCTTTCACTTCTACAACTTCTCTGAAGCTCTTCTCATTACTGGAATTTGCCCTCCCCAGCTTCCTCAGGTTGGCAGGTACCTGAGTCTGCTGACTCAGGACCAGGCCACTGTCTCCAAATGTCCAGGATTCACAAGACTTTTCCACCAGGAAGCACAAAGCCATGCCGGCCCTGTGCTCAGAAGAAGCCCCTTCATTGAAATGGGGGGTTCCCTGCTACACCAAATGAACTCTCAAAGCAGCAACGGGCAGAAGGACACACAAAAGGGTCAATCCAAGTAAGAAGCAAGGCACCCCTGGGGAGTAAGAAATTCAGATATGGCCATATAAATTCAGTCCATTCCCTAAGCATGTTATACACCATAATTTAAGTGTATAATCATAACTTAGAAGACGAGTGTCAGCATCATAGAACATCATCTTGATACATAATTTCTCTTGAGTACACTACTTCACACACTCCTACTGTTTGGGTCTTGCTGGACTAAACATCTTTCTACTCAGACTATTTGAGGGCATTTATAAGTCTGTCTTTCTTGTCAATTCTTCTTAAACTTCCATTTAAATGATGGAATTGTTTTAGGTTTGAAGGTGAAAATACCAAATCAAACACCTGTTTTAAAAATCATAGGATCATAGAACAATTCAGCTTGGAAAAGACCTCTAGGATCACTGTGTCCAACCACTAGCCTAAGAGTGCCAAGTCCACTACTAAGCTGTGTCCCTGAGTACCACATTCTTCAATAACAAAGATACCTTCCACACCACATCTACAAGCTTTTTGAACAATTCCAAGGATGGTGATTCCAGCACTTCCTTGGTCAGCTTGTTCCAGTGTTTGACAACCGTTTCAGGGAAGATATTTTTCCTAAAATCCAATCTAAACCTCCTCTGGTGCAACTTAAGACCACTTCCTCTTGTCCTATTTCTTGTTACCTGGGAGAAGAGGCCGATCCCCATCTAGCTACAACTCCTCTCAGGGAGTTGTAGAGGGAAATAAAGTCCACCCTGAGCCATCTTTTTCCTAGAATAAACACCCACAGCTCCGTCAACTGCTCCTCATCAGACTTGTGCTCCACCCTCTTCTCCAGCTCTGTTGCCCTCCTCTGCAAATGCTTCAGAGAAAAACAGAAAAAAACCTTAAAAACCCCAAAATTCAGATGGGTAAGATGTGGATCATTTCTAAAGCAAAGAGAAAAATGTTTATGAAATTTGTGAAATCCCCAAAAATTTCTTTTTTTCTAAGGAATTCTAACAACTCTCCTCTAGCATCCTTGGCATTGGACGGAAGGGAAGTGATTAATCCTTGTATTTTTAAAACCCTGTAAATCAAACATCCAGCCACAGTTTAACTTTCTGTTACTAGGATTAAAGCAAAAAATGCTATTAAAACTGAGCATAATTCATCTATTTAAGAAAAGGAAAAAGCAAACCTCATAATGTGATTTGTAACTTAAAATGTCATTTTCAGCAAGACTCATAATCTCTCAGCTGCAAAGTCAAATCTGGTTTCTCTTGAAAAAGAAATGTTGCCTGAATTATTAGAAGTCTGATCCTTAAAAGTAGTTTGAACACATTTTGGTTGTTCAGTTCAAGTACAAGTTCTCTGGGCAAAATAACATCTCTCTAGAGTAAAGAACACAAATGCTAAGTGCAAAGTGTTGTGTTCTCTTTCCATCAGGTAAGAAAGATATTGATCAATGACCTTAAGCTATGGTATAGCACAGACACGAGAAAATGCTGTTTGAATAGAAGCTCTTCAGAAACGTCTAGAACAGTCATGTTATTTTCATAACTTGGTGTGATCAAGCACATGCTGACAGGCCCCCTGTCAGAAATAGTGTAGATATAAATGATTATGCCTTGAGGAAGGGTGTAAATTACCATCTCTTGACAGCTGTTCTAGCTCTATGTATTTTTATGAGCAAAAAAGTGTTGCCATTGTTTATATTCACTACCGAAGTACCAGCTGTTTCCTTCCTCCTTCCGTAACTGCTAATATGTTTTAAAAATAGCTCCATTTTCCTGTCATAATCCCTGCCAGTTGTAATTTAATTGGAACCTTACCCACTATGATTTAATTTAAAAAAATAATCTTATTCCTTTATACATGCCCTTAGTTATGATAATCACTGGTTTCAGAGAGACAAAGGCAGAGTTCTTTCTGTAAGTATCACCATCAAAAGAGGGAAAAGAACCACAATACTGTCTTTAGTCAACATTGGCTTTTCCAAGCCAAACAGCTTCTATCTCAGCTCCTACATTAAAATCTTCCTTTACAAAAGGCTTTTTTTTTCAGGGTACAGCTTTTATTCTCTACCAGGGTTCAGTAATGAAGTAAAAGACTTTCTCAGAGTGGGGTAGTATTCTCCAGCAGTCTCAAGGAATTTCCCTGAAAATCACTTTTCTAATGGGATAAATATTTACAGAGGGAGAATATCACGAGCAAACTATCTAATACATTTTTGGGGTTGAATATTTTTTTTGGATGATGAAGATCATGTTGGTTTAATCAGAGACTTGCAAATAGCTTGTGTCAATGCTGTGTTAAATATGGCTTTGGCTCTAGGCCTGTCCATGGATTTCCTCTGTTCCCCACAAACATGGTCACCCCCAACCAGAAAACAGGATTCGCCACAGGTGAGATGGTGTTGCCTTGGGGAGGTACATAAGATGATGTTTATTGGAAGATCTGTGCTATTGAGTTTGTGATTTTCATGTTGTTGCTCATTTTTTCTTAACATGTCATCAATATTGGCCTCAGAGGCCCATGGGGTAGACTGTCTTCTCTCCTCTTTGTCCTCATCCAGCACTACATCAAATATTGGGAGGTTGGAATGGAATGGAACGGAATGGAACAGAACAGAGTAGAATAGAATAGACCAGACTAGACCAGACTAGACTAGACTAGACTAGAATAGAATAGAAAACGGAAGCTGTGTGATTCAAGCTTGCATGACATTTCTGGTTTTGGCTAAAACTGTGGTACAGAAGTTTGCCTGTGGTTAAATAATGGAGATCTTTCTCTCCAGGAACAATGATCTGAGGTGTTGCATATGTATACATTAGACATGGCACATGGAGGTGTCTTCCAGGAGATGTTATGATGGTTCAAGTCTCCCATGAGGACCAGGACGTGCAAATTTGAAGCTTCTTCCAGTTGTTTAAGGAAGGTTTCATCCACCACTTCTTCTAGGTAGGATCAAGGACACCCATCAAAGTGTTCTTCCCACTTGTTCTACCTTCCAAGCCATGCTGTAGTAAAGCTTCATTCATTTGAGCCATTCTCTCTTCCCAGGATACATATCCATCCAAATATATTGTGTATAATGTAGTACTCAGATGATTAGTCAAACATGGCTAAAAATTAACATATTTAGCCCAGAAAACAAGAAATCAGTTATGAGGGAATGGGAATAGCTTGTCTTTACTTCCTTATGCTACTGCTTCTGTTGATTTCCACTGGACAAGAGTTAGCTTTTTTCTGACACTTTCTAAAATATAATACCTATTATTAGGATGGGAACAGGGCTTTTGCCAGTGGTGTCATTCTTTCAATCCTTACTTAGGGGACACTGTAGTAAATACTTATAGCTTTAGCCCGCGTATGGGATATACTCTTTTAAAATTGGAAAGGTATGGCAAATTCACATAGAATCAAAGATAAAAAGGAAAATAGTAAAATGCAGAACCTTTTCAATTAATTGTATATGTTCATTGTGTTGAAAGCACCTTTTTGAAGAAGTTAGTGAATACCTTCCTCATACCTCTTTAGGACAAGCAACATGAACTGTTTCATAATCTCAGTAATTTTAGAAACCATTTAGTTCCCACTCCTAAAAAATACTGAAGTTCAAGTGGCTTGCTTTGCAGGGCTTTTTCCCAATTTCTCCATAATAAGTTTTAGAATATCTGTAATCTGAGTATCAAACCCCAGACTCATTAGGGGCTTGGTTTTTTTCTGTTCCTAACTACATCTTGAGAATGACATTCTTTCTTTTTCAATGCCTTATCTAGAAACTTTTTAAGACTCTCCTTCCAAATAGCTGATTTATCTGTTGTGTGGTGTTAGCAAGTGAAGTTGAACACAGTTTTTGAGTGATTCAGTGGCCGAGATGTAAAATAGTATGTCATTTCTTTATGGATGGCACTATCAATATTTTCTTTCCCCTTCTGTGCAACTACAAAGTAAAAACATCCTGCAAACCTTATCTGGAGTTATCTGTAAAAGTGTAATCAAATCTTCTTCACTGAAGTAGATTAATTCTCCATTAGATTTGATCCTTACAAGTCTTCTTCAAAAACTGTTAACCCAACACATAGGATGCAAAATTTAGCCATTAGATGCAGTAGGTTTCAACTTCTCATCTCAATTACTTTGAAAAACTGCTTGGTGCAACAGTGGACTTCCCAAACTCACTGGTGAGCTGATTTCTCCAGATCCAAGAGTTGTGATACTCATAATCTCGTTTCTCATAAAAGCAACCATATCTGGAAAGTGGTAAAAGGCAATGTCCAGACTTGTTAAAATTCTTATTTATTTCTAGTATCTGGCATGATATACACTTATATGTGTGTCCCAGTGTAAAAATGGGAGAATGCAAGTTTTCTGTGCTTGCTTTCTGCCCCAAATAGCTGCATTCAGGCCAGTGGTTTCTCGGGCACACACTTTTTTCTTCAAAGTTAAAAGCTATAGGAAGGTTGAGAAATTTTACTTTCTGTTAACTGCATTTACTTCTAAAATCTAAGTAGAGAAAAATATCCTGGAAAATATTTTTTTGTCCTATCCAGTTTATCTGAAACTTTTTTTTGGTCAGTTACACACAAAAAATAGTGTATTTTTCTACTTTTTCTGTAATTAGTGTTTCATTGTCTAAACGTAAACTGCATACACTTAAAGTGGTTTTGTCAAGTTCTACCAGATTTAACAAAACATTTACCAAAACCACAACAAAAACTCACTCTGTCAAAAACGAAAGGAAATCCTTTAAAGAGACTAACAGAGATTTTTAACCATTGTAAACAGACTGAGACGTCTGATACCAGGGATTTTACCTGGTGAAATCATAATTTTACCCACTAATTTCCTGCTTTGCTCGTGAATTTTGGGCCAAATTTATTTTAAAATATTTTGAAATACTCAAAGCTAGAAAATTCAGCCTCGTGGTCTGATGGCAATTCTGGTATCACTGTTATATGCTGAACCCCCCAAGCCTCCACTCCCCAAGCCTCCACCCCCCAAGAGAATACTTTGACTGTCTGGTATTAAGTACTACTTAAAGGCAGTCCATGAAATCAATCAAGCTCACAGTTTTGAGGGTCAAATTCCCTTAGATGTTTAACACTGACTCTTGGTGGTGTGTTCAGAGGTGCAATGACTTGGAAGCTGTGATTCGAACCTGCCAGCAGTCCAAAACTGCGAAGAGGCATCGAATTCTCCACTGTTCTTGGGGTGGCCTACTCAAAATGGGGTTGGACAGAGCTTGGTAACCATAGAACCATCATTCAGAGCAGTAAAAAGAAGCAGATGGTATTTGAATGATCTGTTCAAGTGAGGGGACCTGAGTGATTTACCCTACTCAGCCCAAAAGAGGTTGGACACTGATCCCCTGCAAGGACATTTTCTTAGCCCAAAGATGTAAAGGACTGGTTCCTTAAAGATCTCTTCCTACTCTTGACAGCCCAGGTGGGTAACCAGGACTGTGTCTAGATGCCTTTTGAATATCTTCAAGCATCTGCTGCCTCCCTGGGGTCCTCATTAAACACATGAAGACAAAACTTCCTACTCCAGCACAGCCCTTGAGTTATTACCCACTATTGATTTTCCATGCAGGCAGTGACAAAGTTGCAATAAGAAGTCCAAGGGCAACCAAGAGAGATTCCAGGGCTTTGGGATGACTGGTTAAGGGATCAGGAGTGCAAGCACTATTCCTCTCTATCTTTCCAGTTAGAGGAAATGATGAGGAAAGAAACATGAAGACCCAGCAGGTCAATACCTGGATCCATGAGTGGTGTCACAAGCACAATTTCAGGGGTTTTGCCCATGGGTTGGGCGACATGATACCAGACTGGCTGGCAGCAAATGGGGTACATCTGTCTCAAAGCGGAAAAAGGACTGTTGCAGTTAGCCAGGTTCATTGCAGCATCTTTAAATGAGATTAGAAGGGGAAAGGGAGAAAAACAGGCTCAATAGAGATAAGCCTTGCGGTGACAAACCTGTATCCAGATGGGGGTCGGACTCTTCTCCCAGGTAACAAGTGACAGGATGAGAGGAAATGATCTCAAGTTGCACCAGGAAAGGTTTAGGTAGAAGATGAGAGAAAATTTTTTCATGGAAAGGGTCATCAGGCATTGGAACAGGTTGCCCAGGGAGGTGGTACAATCACCATCCCTGGAGGTATTTAAAAGATGGGTAGATGTGGCATACATGGTGTAGTAACATGGTGTAGTGGTGGACTAGACATTGTTATGGTTGGATTCAATGCTATTAAGGGTCTCTTTCAAACCAAATGATCTTATAATTCTATGAAATTTTAAATAATATATAGTAATTTCTACCAGAGAGCTGGTTTTTAGTACAAAACCAGAAGGAGACCTGCTTGAGCATCTTTCTCTGAGATTCAAAAGAAAAAAAGGAACTTCTGAAACACATGAAAATTAGGCTTGTACTCTGAACCCTATCATGAGATAAGAGTATGGTCAAAAGCATTTCTTTCCTTCATCCTACACCACCTTTTTCATAGCCTCAGGAAAAAGATATTGCACATACATTCCTTGGAATTAACTAGAACTGCCCAAAAGGAGTAATTAATTCGTGCCACCTGTGTTTCTCCTCTTAAGAGAAACAACTCTTACTGTTCAGTTTATTGTTATTATATAAATGAGAAGCACCGAATTTCAATCTGCAAAATATCTGCTTTAAACATTTCTTGGCGATGAATATCTAAATACTTTCATCTAAAGAGGAATTAGATGGAGCCTTGAGCAACCTGGTCCAGTGAAAGGTGCCCCTGCCCACAGCAGTGGGGTGGGACCTAGATGATTTTTAAGGTCCCTTCTAGCCCAGGCCATTCTATGATTCTGTGATAAATTTATATACTGCTCAGCTCCAGTATAAAGATAATAACTTGTAAACTGGGGAATTAGAAAATCCTCACAGATAATGATGGTTTCTCTTTCAAAGAAATGTTAACCTTTTAAAAAACATATTTGTCTGAAAAAGTTGCCACATCTAAACTCCCTTACGTTTCCTAGTTATTTGGGGTTTTTTTCTCAAAATTATATGTATCGTTGTATTTTCCTGGAAAAAGTGTACTTACACTTATACTCTGCAGTCTATTCTTCCCAGAAAAAATGTGTTATTTTCTAGACAACATTTGTTAACATTTCTATTTTCTCTTGCTTTTAAGTAATTTTATTAAATTTATGTGCTGTGTTTCCATTTATGGATTTTGTGAAATAACTGAAACATCTGTATATAACATGAAGCTAAAAGTTGCATTAATCTTTCCAAAGACCATTGTCACAAATATTTCTGCCAGTTTTTTCAGTAGCTCTCTATTGTGTGCATATAGAATAAATCAGGATCATAATAAATTTAAGTTTCTATGATTTTTAAAGGGTTTTTATTTTTCCTTTTTTATTTTTCATTTTTACCAGCTTCTGTTAACAAAAAATAAAAGGAAAATATTATTTTGAACTGAAAAAGCAAAAGACCTGTTCTCAGTCAATCTCTGACCAAGCTATTTTTGTGGGAATGCTTGTGTGGCATACACTGAAGACTGGCACACGGTACGCGAAGAAGTTGTTTAATGTAGCGTCTCAGGCAACAGGATCTCTGTTTCATAAATCGTTGCTCTGCTGCTTTTCTATCTTCTTCCCACAATTAGAAAATCAGAGTGTGGCCATCTTCAAACAATGCTGAAAACAACAGCTTTGATTTCTTTCACATTGCATAACACACAGTGAATTAAGACCCGAAAAACCAGGAAATGGATTAGCAACCTCTCAGTTCATACGACACCGAAATGTCTGGTTCTACACAAATGGTGGTGCCAGAGGGGTTTTAAATTCTTTATGGAACAGTCCTCAAAAGCATGGTTAAGACATCAGTTTCCAACATGCGAACAGTCATAACGCCAAAATGCCAAAGTGAGTTACTGCCAGCTGCTCAGAATTTTCATCAAGAGATGTTATAGAGAAATACACTTGTGTGAGTAAGAAGGCACTTCTCAGTCACAACCTTATTTGAACCTGATCATCTAGGCTGTAAGAACAATGTCTCCCAGTTTAGTTTAACCTACCAGACTTCACTTCTGTTTTCAGCAGGGACTGGCTCCCAGTTTCCTCTAAGTCCCCACTGCCTTTGAGTGGACACAGTGCAGCTGCAGCTGAACAAGTATTTGGCTTTTAAATCCCTGCAGGTCACGACCCTACTGTCCAAGGACAATTCCCAATAAGGCATCCCACATCTCCTTTGCCAGGGGCAAGAATACAGAAAAAATCCCTATGATTTACATTTCCTCTCCCTATGACCTCCCCCTCTTCTGCTAAATTTTGAGTGTCTCACTGTGACATCAGAGGATGTAGGTTTACTAACTGGTAAGTTTTTGTTATGTGGCCACCTGTCAGGCTGTGTGCAGCCAGTCAGAACCATGCAGGCACATGGCTCCTGCTGTGTGCTGCATGTGGCTCCTCTTGTGGGCTTCACGTGCATCCCTAGGGATAAGGTTTCTGCCTCTCTGTAGTGGAGAACATCCTCCCGAGCACTGCTTAAGCACATTTCTAAATCCAAAGTCTCATTTTCCTCTCCACCCCGTTTACTTCACATCCTGCTTTGAAAGTCAGACACCTTCACCTTGCAGCTGTCAAGACTATGCACAGACCTGAGCTCTTCATTCCCTGAGCTCAACCCTGTGCTAAATTAAACTTGTTCACACTGTTTTGATGCCTCTACTGCTTACTACATTTCCTCATCACACAGAATTTGTGGAAAAGGTTTTACTCCAGTCAAGCTATGACTGCAACTGACCAACACCAGCAGCAGGACTGAACCAGTACTTCCTCCCAGGAATGGGTGCAAAAGACACAGCATTCCCTACCCTCTGCTGTTGCTTTCACCTGGGCTGGCTGCTGCTAACAGGAGGCATGAGCAAGCAAGAAGGAAGTTAAAAATAGAGAACTGTATGGCTTTTGGGTTATCTGGAAGCAGACTTCTGGAAAGAGCAAGCAGGAGTGGCAGCAGGGCTGAGAGAGCAGGTGGCTGCCTGCAGCTAGGCTGGGGCACAGAATGTAGCTGAGAGTCTGCAGGCAGAGACTATACAGGGTTGTGGTGTGTGCCAAGGGCTTGGAAAGACATGAAACTCGGAACAGAACATAGCACATGAATAAGGTGAAATGGATATGCAAATTTACCTAAATTCCAGCTTTGTTAGCCTCACACATGCTACAGGTTACCTTATCCAATGGAATACCCTATTGGCTTTTGGGATAGTTTTATCTTGAAGCACACATCAGATCAGCCAGTGAAGAAATTACCAGCAGGAAGGAGGGCAGTTCTGGCAGGATGCAAAATCTCCATTCCCAGGTTCTAGTCCCACCAGGACTGATGCCAAAGGTGCTGCCACTTTTGGACGGGAGGCAGCAGCTCCTTGCATTGCTGGTCTGGGCTCTAGAGTGAGTGGGAAATGCTGCTGTCCTCTCCATGTGCAGGACAGGCAACCTGCCTGTCTCTGCTGTTGGGTTGGCAAGCAAGGAAGCCATGAATACAGTAATAAAGAATGAACTGCAGTGCTTTCAGCGCAGATATTCCTACAACTCTCTCAGGCTGACAACTGGGGTCATTCAAAGTCATGTGTAAGGTGCTGCCATGTGCTATAGCTTCCCTGACCTGTAGCCTTCCCCTTCCCTTGTCTTGAGACCATGGGTCATTTGCAGTAATGCAAATCCAAGACCATGAGATGGGTCTTTTAGGGGCGCCTTTTGGGACAGGTGCTATGTAATATCTTCACCAATGACACAGATTAAAGGATTGAGTGCACACAGCAAATCTGCAGGTGATGCCAAGCTGAGAGTGCAATCGACACTCCTGAAGGACAGGATGCCATCCAGAAGAAACTCAAGAAGTGGCCCGTGGGAATCTCATGACATTTAAGAAGGCCAGGTGCTGGTGCTGCACCTGGGTCAGAACAACCCCTGGTGCCAACTCAGGCTGGGCATGAACAGATCGAGAGCAGCCCTGCCCAGAAGGACTTGGGGGTGCTGGGGTGAGAGCTGGACATGAGCCGGCCATGGGCACTCCCAGCCCAGAAAGCCAAGTGTGTCCTGGGCTGCATCCAAAGCCCCGTGGGCAGCAGGGGAGGGAGGGGATTCTGCCCCTCTGCCCTGCTCTGGTGAGACCCCACCTGCAGAGCTGCCTCCAGCTCTGGGATCCCAGCATAGGAAGGACATGGAGCTGTTGGAGAGTCCAGAGGAGGCCACCAAGGTGATCAGAGGGATGGAGCAGCTCTGCTATGAGGAAAGGCTGAGAGAATTGGAATTGTTCAGCCTGGAGAAGAGAAGGCTTTGGGGTGACCTAATTGTGGCCTTCCAGCCCCTGAAGGGAGCTCGCAAGAAGGATGGAGAGCATACAGGAGCATGGAGTGACAGGACAAGGGGTAAGGGCTTCAAACTGAAAGAACATAGGTTTCGATTAGATATTAGGAAGAAATTCTTTGTTGTGAGACTGGTGAGGCACTGCTGCCCAGAGAAGTTGTGGACCCCACATCCCTGGAAGTGTTCAAGACCAGGTTGGATGGAGCTCTGAGCAACCTGGTCTAGTGGAATGTGTGCCTATCCATGGCAGGAGGTTTGAAACCAGGTGATTTTTAAGGTCGCTTCCAAGCCAAGCCATTCTTTGATATTATAATTATTTGGTATGCTATTAGGAAAGATGTCTGGGTAGAGGGCCTCCTGTAGGGAGTGAGTATTGCTGGGATATGCAACAGCTGAGCAGCAGCACTGAGAATCTCAGTTTTGAGTGCATATACTTTAAATCAGGAGTACAGTGAGAGTTGGATATCCTCTTAGTTCCAGTTACCAGGAATTTCCATTTCCAATTTCCATTTCCCTGGGGCTGCAGTACTTCTATGTCTTACTCTACTTGGCAGACTGTCTTGGCAAAATATAGTTCAGCACTATTTACATACAGAATATTTCTGGCATGTTGCTCCTTTTGAGAGTAGAGAGAGAGAAAACACAGCTAACTGCCATATTCCTTTAATAAATTATAAAACACATTGAAGTTGGATGAGATTAAATGGATCTGGAGATTATGAAGAAGCTGAATTCTGATTATTTCTGCAGCCCTTCAAAGGAAAAAGATTTGCATCATTTTCTGAAATAAAATTCTGTTAACAAAAATACAGAAATAGAACAAATTAATCCCATTTTTATCTTAACCTTCCAGTATTGTCTAGACTCACTTCAAATTTTTACTGAAACAGCACAAAGGCGATTGTCAACAGTGTGCTTCAGTCAGAAATGGCAAGACAAGAAGCTGTTTGGTAGCAAGATGTTTGTAATATTGAGGTTAGGTTGTTCTCCATATTGAATATGATATCTCAGTATTGGTAACAATATTTAGAATTTAGAACTTATCCTTTCATTCAGCCACATCACAATTAAATAATTTATTTACTTTATCTGTGAGAAAAAAAAATTACAAATTTATCTTTTGCTTTTCACTACCCTTTCATTACACTGATCATGTCGAAGTTACAGCAGCACTAGTCTAATTATACTCCTGTTAAAGTGTGCAACTGAAATGTTCGGAATTATTTTATAAAATCAACATTGCTCAAAGTCAAAATAAGCAACAAAGTGCATAGAAGAGCAAATAGAGGAGAAGGGACAGGATCTTTGTTGATTTTTAAAAATTATCAGTTCCTTATCAGGAAAATGAAATGTTATTAAGCAATCAACATCTCCAGTTGTATATATATCATTCTTCCACTTCTCCAGAAGTTGTGGGTCCCGTGATTGATCAAGGTAAGGATGTCCTTTCAGTTTCACTCCTTTCAATAACATGGAGACTGACTTTCTCAAGAATTCAGAGTTTTCAATTCACCTTGCTGAGTAAGTGCCTCAGGGTGTCTCCCTCGACAAAACACATCAATGCTTCAACTGGATTTCTACTGAAATAATTCTTGGGTGAGACAAACCCCACACAGTCGGTGAAATATTTCGAATGTAGGAAATTGATTTTTTTTCATCTTTTCTAGCTGGAAAATCTTTGACCTCCCTGTCTAAATGTGGTGGCTTCAAAGCAAAGATCTGAAAGAAAAATTAATGTGTTGAGCTTCCTCACCCTGCTTTAGTGGTTCAAGAAGTGTTTCTTATACAGTTAGGCATACCCAATTGCAATGACAGTCAGTGGATACTCAATTCTAATGGAAAATTCATTACACTTCAGCGGAGTGCTGAGAGTTTTTTTACAGTTTGAAGTGACTGTGTCCTTTTGTTCAGATTTTACACAGTGTACATGATCAAAGTAGTTCCACATGCTCCTTTCAGGTTATCCTTAAATGCTACACTTCAAATCATAGAACAGTAAATTTCAGTGTAAGCATATTAAATTAGAGAGAAAAGAATACTGGAGTTATATTGGAGTACTGCTGAAAAAAAAGGATAGAAATAATGGCAGCACTGTTGCAAGGCCTATTCATTAACCCAGGAAATGCAAGACACAACTCAAAGAAAGTTAAACATGTTAATAAGTTATGATCACACAAGACTAAAATATCTGAACACCCTTAACTAAGATGAGCCAAGAATACCCAGAACTGTGACATTGTTTCCAATCTGATACTTTAGGGCTTGTGAACCAGAATAGATGCAACTAATATTTTTTTTAATAACTTCTCATGGTGTTCCAGTTTGGCCAAATTTAGAAATACATCCTCTGAGAGAAGGCACAACCACCCCTCCCCCACCAGGTTCGGGAAAAAATAAATTTTCCTCGAAGGAAAGTGAAAGAGATAAAAACTATTTATTTAACAAACACACGGGAAAGGAAAATAAGTTTAAATGGTAAAATCTTTCGCTGTGGAGGAAAAACCTGGGAAAGTGTTCGAGCCCTCCCTTTGGTCTCCTCGGAGCTGGGGCTTGGCCCAGGGCCAGGCCCTCTGTGCCCGGTGGAAAGTCCTCCCGATGTGCTCTGATGTTACAGCAATCAGGCAGTCCAGTAGAAAATGGGAGAAAATCCGAAATTCCAGAGAAGGAAATGTTCAACTCTCAGTCTCTCTCCGGAGAACAAGAAACTGAAAACAACTGGCCGAAAGCTGACTGGAAAGCAGCAAGCCGGGTGCTTCCTCGCTCCCCTGCCCCAGCTGGGGGAAAAAAAACCCTGCTATCTTTATGTGACCTTGAACAACCTGCAAACTGCTTTGAGAAAGTTTTGCTCAGTTTTTTTCCTTCCCCCTCTCAGGCTCAGTTTAGAGGCATAGAAAGGCACAAAAATTAATTTCTGGGCATAGGGCAGCCATATGGGATACACATCATAAGGTCACCCCAAGACACATGGGATTTCAAAAGATGAGGGGTGGGAGAAAGTGAGGGAAGAGTTTGAAGGCAGGTAAACTCTTCTCTACCGGAGAAAGGTAAAAGCTTAAAAATAAGTATTTAATAATGGACTTGGAAAATGATTTGGACTGGGTGAGAATAGAAGGGTAAAAGACTCAGAGGCTGACATTGGTGATGTGGTGGCAGAAGATGCTTGCACAGATGAAATGAAGACGAGAAGAGAACAGGGAATGGCAGTGGGTAGGACAGTAGGGACAAATGTTTAACTCACAGACTGCAATCTCTCAAGGATTATTAACCACAAGAGTGATGAGTCTTTGGAGGCTTCTTCTGGCAGTGAATCACTGTGACTCCTCTTGGTAATGTGCATTTTATGCCTTCTAGCAACTGATCTGTATATAGAATAGCAGATCCCCACTGTTATGATTAGTCCACCTTGTTGGAAAGGGACTCAGCTAAGAGCATGGACCCCTGTGAGTGTGGCCAGAGCAAGGTGGCCATCAGTCTGATTCCTGGAAACTTCTCTCCTGGATGGGTGTTCAATTTCCTAAAGAGACAGGAAGTTAATACAAAAAAAAGTAGTACTGAGGAAAATGTGCTTATGAAGATTTTACAAGAAAGTGTGTGTCAGCAGTTGATGTTGTGGGACTTAGACAACTTGGATGTTCAAACTTAGGGGGTTTTTACGTGCCCATGTAGAAGCCACGCACATGGGGAGGATTCTGAGAAAGGTATCCTGTGTTCACCTCAGGATTCACATGCCCAAGTCCTGCAGATGTGCTGATGGTCTAGACAGCAGCTACCCAAATAAATATCATCATGTACCATGGCCATATTAGATAAAAATGGTTAGGTTTTTACCCAATAATGTGGGCATGCTCCTGTGTTTTGCTGATGTGTCTTTTAATCTCTGGTGGAAGCTGAGGAGTACCAAAGGCAACAGCTGCTAGACCCTCTTAGAGCTGTTTTGGTCATTGCCAGCCACCAGCCACCCTCAGGTGCTCCTTTTCCAGGTGGCATGTGGAGGTCATCACCAGCATTCACCTGCTGCTTGTGTTCAAGAAGGTGAGCTCCTAAGGGACAGCCAGCCAGTCTTGTGTGTCCACAACCAGGAAGAGCAGGCTCCAAGCATCATAAAGGAATGTGGAAAAAAATTGTGGGCACCACTTTAAATTTCCATTGTGTTGGAGATTATTATGCTTCAAAGGAAAAAGATTTGCATCATTTTCTGAAATAAAATTCTTTTAACAAAAACATATGAAAATATGTGAGTCCATTGAGTTTTTGTCCCCATGATCTGTGCATGAAGGTCATCTCTAACATCACCTTCATGTTTGCTGAGGTTTCTTGATGGTGGCATTCACACACCCAAGCTGCAACAGGCAGGGCATTTATTGATTAGCTGGTTGGGTGATGAATTTAAAAAATTTCCAAAGCCTATATATCCAAAGTATGATGGCTTTCTGTAGTGGTGAGAGGTTTTCAGAAAGAATATGTTACTCATACTTACAAAAAAGAAAAGAAGCATAAAGTTTGCCTTCCAGCTACATGTACCAAGATGCTTACATCTTAGTCAAAATTGGCTCAGCAAATACAAGCCAAAATAATAAATGATAATGACATAAATATAATAATATTGATCAGAAATATCTACCAAAGTCAATGACTTCATGTTGTCTTTCTTCTTCTCCTGGTGAGGGCTGGCAGCGGTCCCACCCACAGATACCATCTCGACCTGCAGCAAAATAGCAACAGCTATCTTTCAATCCCATCTTCCCATTGCTCAAGCACCACCACAAATGTGAGGTCTTCATCCAGGAAACAAGGATTAAGGAGGACAGTAGGTGTATTGTAAGTATAAATATACATCAGAAAAATGCCTCTTGTGACTTATATTTCATAATAGAAACCACTTCCAAACCCCTTGAATTTGGCCAACTGCTTGGGCCGAAACTCCTGTCAGAAGTGAGGCTGCGGCACTCTTGTTTGAAGCAAGTAAAAGTTCTGAATTACTATAGTTATAAAAATGATCAGATTTTTCTAATGTCCTCTTCCCCCCCCACCCCCCCTCTGGTACTTATGTCAGTAATTGAACTTTTCTCTCTGAAGAATTTGAAAAAGAAAACTTGAACACATATTCATCATAATTTGGTGTTTCTGAGGTTACTGCTGCATGCAAATTAAGGGATTAGCAAAGTTTTAGAGACACTATTTATTTACAGAAATTTTCCATACAAAATGAAAAAGTGGTTAAAGAAGAAGACAATTCTCTTTTTCCTAACAGACTTTCATTTGAACTTACTTAAAAGTATTTTTTCAATGCCAAGGTGTCTTTTATAGCCACATATATTTCTGCTCCCTTTAAAAACCACATTTTTTTTTCATTTACTAATCTGAGTATATTGCTACTGTTTTTTACATCTTTGTTCTACTACTATCTTTGGAGACACAACTTCAGAAATAAACGCATGTGCATACTGCCGGTGATGGAAAAGAGTTTCAACCCATTGTTACTTGCACTAAAACATAATTGTACCCTTTATCTCCACACAAGTTTGCCATGTCCTGTTTGGTAGGGACAAATAAAAACTTTATTTAGCTATTCACAAGGGTTCATGTGCTGTCCAGTAGAGGCAAATCAACAATGAAAAGTAAAAAATAACATGTTCCTGGACCTTAGATTAGTATCACATTGAATTCATGGCACAAACAGGCTTTTCATTGATTATGATGCTGGTCCTTTGGTGTACAGTAAAACTCACCTAAGGTGACCTTTATGCTGTAGTGCACCTCTGATTATGCAGAGAAACACAAAACTATTTAACAGATTCATATTTTTATCAACTTAATAACATGCATGAAGCCCATTAGCAACTTCAGACAAAAATCTCTGGAGAAAGACTAAAGCACATAACTTTGCAAGTTAAGAAAACCCCTTCTAGAATATGAGAACAAGACATCCTTTAGGAAACTGGAATTTGGCGACACTGAGAGCAACGCAGGTAAGCACCCGCTCAAGTGCTCTCTAGGGCTACCGAGCTCGGTACAGCTTTGCAGACGCTTTGCAGATCCGTCTCCATTAGTGCAGTAGCTATTGAGGCATCGATTTTGAGTTAGTTATGACTAGAATTAGGTGTATACACACGCACACACACAAAACCAGACACATACACACATTCACTGAGTCACAGGACTGTGGCCACGCTTTGAAATAGAGACCGGGAGCTCTCAGCGGAGACCCGGGCGCTGCGGCCGCCTATCGCTGTTCCACCCGGAGCCCCGGGAGGAGCGAGAGGCAGCTCCCAGCTGGGCTGCGAGTTGCAGGACGAGAAGAAACAAAGAGAAAAGGGAGAGATCCAAGAGGAGAGCAGGGAGGGAACCCACTCAAGCGGACAGGCACCCACTGATGACTAAGCTGCTCTGACTGGTCCCCAGTTCAGCGGGCCAGAGAGGCGCATTGTCCCGCGGCAGCCTTCCAGGGTTTCCCTCATGACTCATGCCGGATGAGCATTCCCCGAAAACGAGCACGCCCCCGGCCGGGGCTTCCGCAGAGGCTCCCGGGGCACTTTCCGTGATACACTTCAGCAGGACCAGGGAACAGCTGGTGCTGAACGTGACAGAGGCGTCGGTGCCGGCAGGAGAAAGGCGCCGAGGAGCGAGGCAGAGAGCGGGGCCATGCCTCCTTTCGGCCCGGCAGCCCGGGCATCCTGGTCGCCAGTGCCCGGGACAGACTGGCCCCCGACTCCCCCTCATACCGACACCCTGTGCCGGGGGCAGCCTGTTTTTTGTCGTCCTGAGCATCCCGATACTCAGTGCACGGTGCAGCCTGTACCCCGATGTCACCCCATCCCTGTCCCCAGCGCACGGCGCAGCCTGTCCCCCGATGTCCCCCGCATCCCGGTCCCCAGGGCACGGTGCAACCGACTGCCCTGTCAGCTAGGCTGTCTCCACAACCGAGCAGGTGGTCCTCGCCTGCATTCCCCGAAACCTAAGCAAGCGAAGAGGCTCCCCCGGGGAAAGTGGTTTGTAAGATAAAACATTCACCTTCGAGAGAAAAAAAAAAACCCAAACTGTAGACGGGGGTGGAGAAACGACCACTACGCTCCACTGCTCCCGCGCTAGCGTGTTAAAATGAGGCACTGGAGATGTCCCTGCAACCTCAGTGTGGAGGGTATGCACGCCCACACCCGGGCAGACCCTCTGCAGGTGCCCCGAAGCACTTTTCTCTCCTTCAAGAGAAAATCGGGTGTTACTGCAACATTCCACGCTGAAGTTGCACCCCACGTAGTTACAGGGAGGGCTACTCACACTTGTTTCAAGCAAGGTTGTCTGTTGCAAAGCTTTTGTGTTTTGTTTTGTTTTGGTTTATATTTGGATGATACCTTTGATCATTATTCGTTATCCCGGTTTTATTTTCGAATCAGTGACACAACGTCAAGACTGAGTAATAATTATTTACAGTTCTGGAAAGAGGTGCAAGAGACGTCCAAATGAGCCCCGGTTATGGAATTGGAAACCTTTCTTTCCGTAGGCGTACAGGTACATATATGAAGCCAGCAACGATCTGAAGCCCGGGAGGAGAAAAACAACGTGTAAAGACACCATGGATAGTCACAACGGTAACCAAGCAGTTTCTCTAGTGCTTCTGAAGCACGGGCATCCCTCTCTTCAGCTGTCTTCCGTGCCTTGTCGGGTCACGCAGCGGTGCAGGAGAATTAACCTTTGGCTTTTTCTTATACAGTCCTTTGTAGCTTGATCATCTTCCTTCAGATCGCCTTCTTACCGCGGGGATCCACCTACAATTTCAGCCTCTGTAACCACGGCAAGATACAAGAGGATCTAGTAAACGTTTTGGATGCAGACACAACCTTTACACAAGAGGTTGGTGCTTTCTCTGGTGGCATCGGAGGGAAACTGTCGGGACGGCACTGCCTCCACGTTTTTACCCTTGACCACCGGCAGCTACTTTCTGAAAATCTCGGTTAGCAAGCCGGGAGTTGGCTAGTTTAGTAAACCGGTAGCTGTGAAACAGGACCTTGAAGTTATGTCCAGCTCTCCTCCGGCGACCTTCCTAAAATGTGCTTCGCTGAAGCTGGGACTGGCAGGGACGGAGAGCAGGAGCCCGGGCGGCCGCTGCCAGAGCGCTACCCCACCTTTCCCAGCGCCTTGCAGACTTGTAGGACTGAAAGTCGCTTGTATAATGCTTCACCGACGCTGAAGATGGTGTCACGGTTGCAAAGGTGATAAGTGGCTTAGAAGCTACGCGGAGAGCTCACACGCGCAGCCGGCCCTTAGCGCAAAGACCAGGCAGTGTTTTTCGCGGAAAGCAGCCCTGCCGCTGGCTCGGGCATCACAGCCCGGAGCTGCCCAGCACAGCCCAGCACCGGCTGCCCCGCACGGCCGCCGACCGGCTCCCGCAGCCGTCCACACCCTGCGAGGCCCCGACGGGGCGACACGGGGCGGCGAGGCAGGAGGGATGTCTATAACGGGGTGCCCGAGGCGGGCTGGCAGCCGGCGAAGGCGACCCCATGGGACGTGGCTTTAACGAGCATCCCCTGTTGTTGTTTCCCTCCAGGAGCTACAACTCGATTTTCACACCTGCGAGGACGCGCCCTCCGAGCCCGTGGGCATGCAGCAGTCCGAGGTTCGCCCCGGTGCGCGCACTCCCCGGCGGCTAGGTGGCATTCCCTTTCCAAAAAAAAAAAAAAAAAAAAAAAAGAAGGGAAGAGGGGGGAAAGAAAGGGAGAAAAGGGAAAGGTATGGCGGAAAAGGAGGAGGAGGGGAGGAGGGGAAAAAGGAGGAGGGGGGGAAAGTGAGCGAGAGTGGAAGGCAGGAAAAGAAGGGAAACCGGGGAGAATGGGGCAAGGACGAGGAGCGAGAAGTGATGGATGGGCAGCCTCTTTTTAAGGATGTGTGGGGAGGCGCTGAAGGGAAAAGGAGTTAAGGGTCGTGACCGGGCCGTCTGCTCGCAGGATTCCCGGCGGGTGGAGCGAGCGGGCCGGCTGCTGGAATGCCTCCTGGAGCGGGCACGGGGATGCGGGGAGCGGCCGGAGCTGTGGCGCGTCACCCGGTCCGTCCTGCAGCAGCACTGCCCCGGCTGGCGCGCGTCACAGGAGAGTACTGGGACGGCGCAGCGGGACAGCCCCGGGGACAGAGCCGGGAGCGCCCCTGGGACGGTAAGCCCGGGCCCGTGCGACAAGAGCAAAGCCCGGGAGCTGATGGCAGTGTGGAGAAGCTACAACAACTTGGGATAGGTGGCCTGGGGGTAGCGCGGCTTTTCATTCTGCCGCCTCTGCCGGACTTCATTTGCATTGTCCGCCGTGCAGTAATAGCAACAGAGTCATCCTGCGGGTTGGTATTTTTTTTTAATATCCTTAATTTATTAAAAAAACCCCCAAACCCACACACAAAACCAACACCACCACCACCACCAAAAACCGAAAACATCGGGAAGTTCAGAGGTTGCCGACGCGGGCATCCCATGGGATGCGCCATCGGAGGTGGGCTCATCCCGCGCTCCGCTGCCGCCTCTTCGGCGGGGCCACCCGCACCCGCAACCGGACCTGGTGCTTTGCGAGGGCAAAGGGGATAGCGAAATGAAGAATAAAAAGGGGATACAAAAAAGAAGAATAAAAGGAAAAAAACCGCGCAGTCGCGGCTGCGAGGAGTGTTTGTGGAGCAGTTCGCGGCTGACGCTCCCCTGCGCGCCCCGGCGGCACGGTGCCCGTACGCGGCGTGCGGAGCGGGGCCGCGGGGCGGGCGCGGGGGCCGCTTTCGGCGGCGCACGGCGGGGCGGGGCGGGGCGGCGGAAGCGGGCGGGCGCTTCCTGCGGGAGGGCGGGCGGCCGGCGGGCGGATGCGGACACGGACGCGCACACGTGCGGAGCGATGGCGCGGGAGGGCTCGGCGCTCTTCGCCGCGTTCCGGGTGCTCGGCCGCTTCAGCGGGCACGTCCCGCACGTCCTGCGCTATCACGGCCGCCACCGCGAGTTCTACCTGGCCGTCGCCGTCGGGCGCAGCGTCCACACCTACAACGTGAGTACGCGGCGTCCCGGTCCCCGCTCCTTTTTCACGACCTCCTTCCCGTTCCGACCGGCCGTGGGGAGGCCGGGGCCGTGCAGGCAGATCCGCCTCTTCCTCCCCTCCTCCTCCCCCCCCCTCCGCCCTCGCCGTCACGATGCGGGAGCGTGTGCGGGGCTGCGGCGCCCCGGTGCCGCGGCTCTGCAGCCGGCGGTGACCGGGAGCGAGCGAGGGAGGAAGGGAAGGAGGGAGGCTGCCGGCTAAACAGGCCGGGAATGGGCTTGTTTAGCCATGTGGGCAGCGCTAGTCGATGCGGCACAGCCCATCCGTCGGGAGCGCCCAGGTACTGAAGCTTTTCCTTCATTACAAGATAAATCAAAGCTCCCCCGCTCTGGTTTAGCGTTTGAGGATTACGTTTTAGGGGCGGGGGGCAGTCAGATCCTATTGAAACTCCTGTATGAAAACGGATGAGCATAACAGAGTTCAGACGGACTCGTTTTTTGCAATGTAGAATCCTAAACCCCCTCAGGGTTGGAAGGGACCTCTGGAGATCACCCAGACCAACCTCCCTGCCAAGTCAGGGTCACCCTAGAGCAAGTTACAGAGGAACGTGTCTAGGTGGGTTTGGAATGTCTCAAAAGAGGAAGACTCCTTTACTTCCCTGGGTTCAATCGAAGCCTTTTCAGTGTGTAGGACACAGTAACTACACAGGTTTGAGTATAGTGAACACCAGAGGGCAGACATCAGGGATCTCCCTGCGCTTCTGTGGCGCCTTTTGAGCCTTCGCTCCTGTCAGTCTTCACAGCCTTTGAAGCATAGTAGTGATCATCACTAGGCAGAGATGCTTAGATGCTTGCAACTAAAGCAAATTCTGTGTAAACAGAGGTAAAATTAGAATACAGTGTGGTTGTAGTGAAAATAAGGTAGAAGCAGAGATGATGTAGAAACTTAAGGTACCCAAGTTCCTCAGGGTGACTGAACATGTCCTTAGTTTTCTGTGCATTAGGGTAAAATATATCAGGAAACACAACTTACTGTTGGTGAGTAGTTGTCTTTTGGCAAATGCATTGTCCCATTCCTTTTGACCCGCTGTCTCTATGTTTTTCAGTAGACAGTGTTGTAAACTAGGATGAATCATTTTTCTGGTTTGTGAGGTATCAAATTCATTGTCTGATCTAGGTTAATTCCTAGAGTTTTTAATTTCTATTTATAGCAAATTCATTGCAACCAATCACTAAAAACGCCTTTTAAATATTTTCGTTGCAGGTGAAGAAGCTTGGTATTGTTGCTGTGAGTAAGTATGCACAAGTTGTTCATTCCTCTTATTTTGTTGTTTGGTTTTCTTTAATATGTCTGACATCTGCACTTCATTCTCAACTCAAAAGCAAAAAAATAAATTGTACTTATTAATATTTACACTGAAATATATTAAAAGTAGTCTCAGAAATCTAAAATATGAGTTTGGAAATAAGTCTGCTGTTGAAACTGGGATTTAGTTCTCTTAGAGACGTACCTTGTGAACCTTCTGTTCTTACCATGTTCTTCCAAAAACACTTCTGAGCCATAAGGATTGCACAGTGAATAAAGCTCAGTTATTAATTTATTGAATTAATTTCAGATCCCTTCTTTTTGTTGTTGTTTTGTGATTATTGGAAGAGTGTTATAGGAGGAAAATAACTACATGAAGAAAATAGATGTGGATGTCTTCAGGGAGTGTTAGGAATTGGTTGTACTGGATACAAAGAATATGAATTGATGGCTTGACATTCACTTGGCCTTTGGTGACAAAGCACTTTGGGTGGCAACAGCAGGGCCCACTTTCTTCAGCACCATCACCAGCAGCCTGGGTGATGAGGCAGCATGCACTCCTAGGTTAAGCTTGCAGAGGATGCTATTTTAGGAGGAGTAGCTGACACCCAGAACAGCAGAGTTTCAGTCCAGGGAGCTGTTGCAAAACATGAAGCCTGGGCCAGCAGGAACCTTGCCAAGTTCAGCGAGGACGAGTGCAGAATCCTGCTGCACCTGGGACAGAACAAGCTGGGAGCTGACTGGCTGCACGGCATCCTGCTGGAGAGAAGGTGGAGCTGTGCTGGTGCCAGCCTGAATGTGGACCAACAACACGGTAACTGAGTAAGGCAGGCTGCATATCCAGCCTCATTAGGAATGCAGCCAGCAGGTCAAGGAAAGCTGTTCTTGTGCTGCACCTCACACTGATGAGGCCATGCCTGGACTGCAGCACCCTGTTAGTGTGGTTCTATCCCTTCCACAGCTCCTCTTTCTCCTGCAGAAGGGATGCTGAGGAGCCAAGAGAGTGTTGGGGCATCCGCATGCAGTAAGAAAAGACACTGGAGTAACTGCATCTGTTTAGTGCTAAGAAGGGCAAGATACAGGGTGACCCAGAGGCAGCCTGTTACCTGAAGGGCTGGATTTGTGCTGATGGTGGTAGTGGTAGACAGAGCAGCAAGGGGCAGCAGCCACAGATTGCAGCTTGAGAGGGTCGCAGTGGAGGGCAGGAAAATTATCTGAGAGGTAAGTGTGCTATTGTGTAGACCTTGAGCAGAACTTCTTCTGAAGTGTCCAAGACTCAGCTGGGCACAGCTGCAGCTAACCCAGTCTAGTACTGGTGATAATCAAGCTTTGTGAGGAGCTGGTGGGATGTTGAACTGGTTGATTTCCAAAGGTCCCTTTCATTTGACATTTACATGATTCAGAGGGATGCACTCTGTCTTGAAAAGTAGGGGCTTTACTTCTGTATACCACTAAGTTTTTACAGAGACCTCATATATAAAATATATTTTATTAACAGAGCACCTTTTTATTTTTATTCTTTTTATTCTTTTATTAACAGAGACATTTGAGAGCAAATGTCACACAACCAGGACTAGATTTAGATGATCAGCTGTGCATTGTTAAAGCTGTACACACATTAATGTGTGTATTATGTGGATTAATTTCATCTTGCAAAATTATAAAAACATTGCATATTCTGTTCAGTGGGCTACGTCATCTTACATATGTAATCATCTAAGCTTTTTGAGAAATTGAGATGTTGACATACAAAATTGTAATTGAGAAAAATGAATGCTGTGCCTTTATTTTTACAGTGCTTTTGGTTTGTTGATGTTATGTGGTTGGCACTTTGAACTTTTTAATTTGGGTCTGCCTAAAACTGTCTTAGCCTTAGCAGCCTTGCATACAGCTCCTGTGGAGTACTGGGTATCTGTAACCTGGTTATAAGCCTGAGTCACTTCAGAGGTGCTCTGGGAAGATGTGGTCAAACAAATGAAACCTCATAGAGTGCAACCTTTTTTGCTTTCTTATTTTAGTTCCTCCTTTTGAAGCTGTGCTGCAGTACAGCAGAGTGTGTACTTTTCTTTGTGTCTACTACTAATTCACAGTACAAAGCCCCTTTGTGGGAAAGGCTGCTGTGTGACCATGCAAGTTTGTATCATAGGTGCGCTCCCACAGTGATTTTTGATCCGGTGTTTCTCTGCCGAAGTGTTAAGTGCTTTAATTTGCATTTTTATATTTCCTTGGAGAGTATTATTCCCTATGGTGTTTATTTTTCAGTTTTCTACCTTTTGGGACTACACCACCAGTTTCTCAGTGTGGTCTGGAACTTTGACTCTTTTACTTTTTGAGCTAGTAAAGTAAATATCCCAATATTAGTTACCCTTTCTGAGCCAGCTGTGAGGTGGGGAGAGAATATTCTTCAAGCGTTAAATTCTCAGTGTGGTCAGGAGTCAGGTGCAGGAGCGGGTGGCTAACTCCGAGGCCTGCAGCATAACTTAACCTTAATAAGCCTTCCTAATGCTGAGACTTTGATTTATTGTCTGCTTCCAGCCCTCACAAAGCTAACATGTACCTTTACTTACAGAGATAATTCACTAATTAATTAAATATTTAATGTTTTTCAAAAGAACTACGTTGTGACCTACCAGTCTTATGTTACTTATAATGTTGTTACTGGTGAAATGTTTTGTAGTTTATATTTGCATTCTTCTGAAATGTGTGCATTTCTCTAAAATTCAACATAATGCTCGGCCAGAGGGCTTTTTTTGTGGGTCACCATGCCAAAAAAATACACTGTTGAGCTTTCTCTCTTGCTAGGAACCTGAAACTTGTTTAACTTTTTCTTTTGTTTGATCAACAGGTAACACTTTGCCGCAAGACATCACATGTTTGGCAGCAGATCGCATGTTGATATTTGCTTCATACGACAATATTCTCCATGCTTTTGCCAGGAACAAAGAGGTTTCTATTAACTTACTTATTACTCAGTAGTACAAAACAGTTGTGTAGTGTTTGTGGTATCAAGGCAGTTAATTTTATATGGATGCCGTTTTCCATAGATGTTTGGTACCTTCAGTTTTAGGGAAACAAACTGTAGAATAAGGAGTTAAAAGCTTAAACCAGGAGAATGTAAGAGCAAATTCCATAGTGGCTGAACTGTGTTTTGTGTGTTAATTACAATAATTAAGTAGCTACTTAAAGATTAAAAAAACCCATCGCTTCATGTAAGCTAAATTAGTTGAAAATAAATAATTAAAATACTTAGGTATCATATTTTTTGTCAACAGTTTTAAGTATCAGATACAATTATTTATCTTCCACTTCAAGTTGTCTGGCCTTTCCATAAATTTGTTTTGAACTTGTTGCTGGTATTTGTTAGCTGTCCTTAAGTACTATGTTAACATGAAACTCTACCTTAATGGCTTACTGGAAGCATTTCTATTTTGAAATTGTAGGTGGTTCATACCTATGAAGGCCACAAGGCAAGGATACACCTTCTACAGCCTTTTGGTGATCACGTCATCTCTGTGGATGTCGATAATGTTCTCATTGTTTGGAATATACAGTCAGAAGGTGAGAGATTTTATTTTTGTTGCTGCTTTATAGGATAGCACTGTAAGACATTCAATAATTTAAAAAGAAGGGCTTTTTTTAAATGCACATGTTCAGAAGTAGTTAATTCTTAAAGAAAATTCTTAAATGACTGTGCTACTAAACTGGTGATCTGAAGTCCTAATCCTGGTGTAATGTTTCATGAATGGATACTGGACCATGTGGAGAGGCCCAGTAAGGTTCCACGTAGACGTAAAGAGAGAATGTTTATATGAAAATTACATTTTAGTGTTCCATTTTCTCATAAAGACTGTGATAGAGCAGCTTTGGAATTATCTCTGCAACCCTGTATTTTATTGATATTTACCAAACTGGGTACGACTAAATTCTAATGAATAATCCTTTTGTTTGCATCAGCATCTTCTCATGCTGTTGTCAAGTGCTTTGTAAAAGTGTGCTTCAGTGCCCCAAACATTTTTCTTTAGAAAACATTCATTGGTGTGACCAATGTTATTCCCTGCGTGCTGGTTGTCAAAAGTGTCTGTAACCAGGCTTTAGAGATTTGGAGTTGTGATAACAAACAAAAGGCAGGTTAATCAGATGAGGTGTTTTGCTCAGGCAGGAGCAGGAATTGCTCAGAAAGATAAAAATCACTACAGTGTTGCCAGTATTGTTGTAGTGGGTAGGCTCATAGTGAAAAAATACACCTTCAAGCCAACAGATATTACAACATAAAGCAGTTTAGCCTCTCCTGTTACACATTAGCTAATCCTGTAATGTAAGAAACACCAGTTGCAGGATTTGAAGAGTAGACATCGGTCCTGCTTTTACATTTGTGAAGGGGTGACAAGCCTGCAGATTTGTAGGGGTAGCTGCACTAACACTATTTCTTACTGTTTTTGCAGAAGAGTATCTTCAGATAGATTTTGATAAAGCCACTTTTGCAGTTTCTGCACTTCTGCATCCCAGCACCTATCTGAATAAAATTCTCCTTGGGAGTGAACAAGGAACCTTGCAGCTATGGAATATAAGATCCAAGTAAGATTCTGATACTTTGGCTACACTTCATGCTCCAAGTAGTTTGATAGGCAACAAATGATACTGTTAAGTATGGAATCTTTTACTAGGTATTGGCACAGGTTTTCAGTTGGTATATCTCCAGGAACAAAGAATGCTGCTGCTCCCTGAATGCTGATGCCTTTCAGGTTGCGTGTTGTTTACTCTCCTTGCAAAATGGCAGGGGTTGTTCAGGAATTACTTTTTTTTCTTAAATTTCTTGGAATCACATAGCTTTCCCATGAAAGGTATTAAAATAATAGTTAAAGCATGTTCAGGCCTCCTGCCTCCCATCTTCCAAGCTTGGCTTTTTTGGTTGTTTTGAGTCCAGCGGAGTGCTGGCAGGTAGAGTGGAGGTAATTACTAGCATTTGAGCCTTAGACTCAGATAAGAGATGTGTAGACATGCAGTAATCCCAGTAGATCATCATCCATAATGTCAGTATTTCATGCCTACCATGAGCAGCTGCTTTTCTAAATCATGAAAGTTACAGGTACAGTGAGCTTCACTGCATGTTCATGTTCATACTGCAGATAGGTGTTAAGTTGGCTTGCATAAATCAGTGTTTCATTCTCCTAACTCAGCTTGCCATGATATCACTGATATTTATTTTGTTTCATATGTTTGTGTCATGTAGTTATGTCACCATTGTGGTATTAATGCACAACACTGGCTTTTTTCAATAAAAATTAGCCATAAGTTTTATTTTTAGCCTTACTTATTAGTATCACAGGGTTTTTTTTTTTTTCCTTCTATCTGACTTATAAGGACAGATGCACAGCTGATATACTTTTCTGTGTAAGTACATATAAAGCAGCCACTTTGTCATTGAAAATACCCAAGGGTTAATTGATTTATGGGTTTTTAATGTTTGTTTTACAGCAAACTCTTGTACTCATTTCCAGGATGGGGCTCAGCAGTCACAACTCTTGAACAAGTTAGTATTTTTGTTATCTTTTCTTTTCATATGTAACTGGTCAAGAACAGCAGGCAAAATATTGTTTAAAGTGGCAGCAGTAAAGATGGTTTGTATTCTCCCAGGGACTTGTAGTAGCCCTCTCTTGACTGAAGGTTTATTATCTGCTCTTCCTCTATTCCTAGTTCTGTTGCATTTAGCATCTTACCTTTTTGTGTTCATCATATCTATAGTCTTCACTGAATGATGTCATGAATTCACAGAGTTTTCAAGTTGCATTTGTATCATGAAGCTTCATTACACTGGTAGTTTTTTGCCAAATTTATTTTGCTTTGGAGTTTGATAAAATGTAGATTTTGTTGATTCAGGAAAAGATTTTTTAATGGCATTTGCTTTATTTTTATTTTTGGATATAAAAATAAGTTAAAGCTTTCTTGTGGCATTGATGACAGCTTTGAAAATGGTCAGCAGTTGTCCAGGATAAAACTTGTAAATATGTGGGGAGTGTGTCAGGGTGTATAATGGTCCACCAGAGCTACTGGACACTTGAAGTGATCTGTTCTTCAAAGGAGTCACAGCTTCTGGAAACAGAATTTTTTCATTTCCTGCAGGCTCCAGCAGTGGATGTTGTTGCAGTCGGCCTTGTATCTGGTCATATCATTGTACATAATATTAAGTTTGATGAAACTCTGATGAAATTTCAGCAGGACTGGGGTCCCATCACAGCAATATCTTTTCGTACAGGTATGTCCTAATGTTTTTTAGTGAAAACATGTATGAAAGCACTAAAACTGAGCGGGACAGAGGAAATTAGTTTTTGATAAAACATTTCAGAATCAAATTTGTGCTGAGAGTTTTTTTTTAGTTTTCAAAGGCTGCAGGTAATCTAGAAAAGGTAGCAATAAGTAAAGAAGATCATGCATTTTCATCATGCTAGCTGTTTTATAGGATTTTCTTGTGTTCTTAGGGCACATGAAGTGACATACAGCATATTTGAAAAGAAAAGTTTGTTTACGGTGTGCCAAGAGCTAGCAGAGTACACAATTGTCAGAGTTACTGTAATCAGTACATTTTGCTTTAGTGTCCAAACCTTCTTCTCAGCAGTGTCTTTGTCCCCCAGACAATGTTAGAATGTTAATAGTTGAGTGACTACAGAATGATGTTACTGGGGAATCTTATTTATGTTCACAGCTTTTTCTTATCTAACGAACGTGTCCTAATTACTAAGGTAACTACTTTAATGTTGATCCTTCCTGCAGAGCTGTTGATACTGAATCTAATCCCTATTTGAATAGACTTGCGAATCTTAATGTGATAGAGATTACCTTGTTGAGGAAGAATGCTACTGGAGAAAATTGTGGAAAGACTTGTGAGAAGTAGAAGGAGAGCCTTTTTGTGTCAATATCTATTGTGTTTTCACGCAAAACCTCTAGCTCTGATTGCTGGATTTAGGTGTTCTATTGTTATCTGATATGAAAAAGTCCTGGTTTTATTATCAGTGAGTTTTGGGTTTTTTCTGATTGACATACTCCAACATTTCTGTTAAAACATATATTATTTCTAATATCAACTTGAGATTTCTTTTTCCTTGTGATTGTAGGCTTTTCTTGCATCAGTTTTCAGATGTGACAAGTCAGTAGGGATGAGCTCAATGTCAATAAGCAAACCTTTTGAACTTTTCTTTTTTTTGAGCAGATGGACACCCAATAATGGCAGCTGGTAGCCCAGTTGGACACATTGCTTTGTGGGATCTAGAGGAGAAGAAACTGATGTGTCAGATGCAAGATGCCCATTCCACAGCAATAGCTGGCATGTCATTTGTCCCTGGAGAGCCACTTCTTATTACTAATGGTGCTGATAATGCTCTACGGGTGCGTTGCAATTGCTGCTGCTCTCTGAAACCGATACAAAACTCGAGTTGCTGGTTCTCAGTTGGACTGTAGTGGAGTGTAGTTTAAAGATTTGCTGCCATGTTGTCATTGCCTCATTTACTGCTTAGTAGTAGCCTTGAAGAACAAAGCTTTAGACCCACTTTTCCAGAACCACACTTTATATCCCAGTACACTCTCGTAAATCTTGATCCATTTTTATGATGTTTTGGATCATAAGCAGTTGCTGTTGATAAAAGTCCCTTGTGTTGCATGTACTCTGATGCCACTAGGCTTTGGTAGAGGGGCAGAATGAACAGGAAGCAGTCAGGTGCTGTGGTGGAAACTTCCAAAGCTTTAGGGTAAAGGGTGAAAGCCAGTGTGTGATGTTGGCTGCACCAGCTTCCAGCTAAACATATTCCACTGACGAGAGATGCAATTTTTGGCAAGTCAGTGTTTCACAGCCTGTTTTTTCTGCTTGTTTTGGGATGCAGGTGTGGATTTTTGATGGACCTGGTGGTACAGGTCGGGTATTGAGAAGCCGAAAGGGACATAGCGCACCGCCAACAAAAATCAGGTACCATGGGCAAAATGGAGAGCAAATTCTTAGTGCAGGTATGAATTCCCATTCTTTTTCAGTTTGATTTCTTGCCGTGATAAAGAAAACGTGCAGAGCTAAGTGTCTTTATTAATATACTAGATTATATTTCATGTGTTGTATAATGTATTTATGAAACGTAGTAAGTAGTTAACATAAACAGTGTAATTTTTTACTGTAACAAAGTGTTTCATTAGAGTTTTCCTACTCTAATAGGAAACTAATGTTTCCCTAGAGTAAGGTATCAGCAAGTAAGCTGAAGAGTACTAGAAAGCAGAATAGCGAAGGAGCTGCTCTTATCATCTGTATTTAGATATTTGATAAATAAAAATTGGTTTATTATCTCCTGAGCAAATATCAGCTAGTCAGAATGAAACCTGTGACAGCTAGAGAAATTTGGTTGTGGCAGGGGAACAATTAGCATAATGTATTTAAAAACTAATTTTTAATAACTCCTTTTTCCACTGGTTTGATCAAGCTTTGTGGCTTGCACTGTCTTTGTAATTTATTACAGCTTACTTGTATCTGTAATACTTATTTTCAAGGTTGCTTTTTACTGAGATATTAACCTAAAAGTGTAAAAATGCGTAAGTGACTACCCTTTCTTAGAAACTAGTGTATTTGAAAACACTGCTTAGGAAGGGGAAGTGCCAGGTCAGACTGTGTTGTACCCAGACCACTTAAGTAGTGGGGTGATAGGGACTCACCACCTAGTCTCTACTTATTCTTAAGTAATTAATTGTCTGCATGGGCTACTTTTGAAAGCATTACATTACCTGTACTAAGATCTCTTGCTGATCATCCAGCTAGTGACTTGAATTCATGTAACAAATTACTTGTCAGTATTTCAGCTCACACCAGACAAACCGCAGTATCAATCAAGTGTTGCTTAACAAATCTTCACATTTGCTTGTGCAGTGGAGAGGGCAAAGAGGCAACCTTTACAATGAAAAGGGTCTTAACCTTTGAGATCTGATGTATCTGCAGTGTAGAGAGACTGACTTTCTACACTCCTTTCTGAAACAGTGGTAAAACTTTGTGCGGCAGAAATGAATTAGTTTCCTTTCAAGTGCTACTGGTTTCCTTAGAAGAGGCATCTCCTCAAATAAACTTTATAAAATTTCATTAATGAAATTCATTTCAATAATGACATTACAGGGTCAGGAATTGAACATGGAGAAGATGTCTGTGAAGAGTGTTTCATGTGAACATGTATGGGGCCGAGCTGTAGCAATGGGATGTAGGCTACAGAAAATTAGGCTCCATTTATTCTGCTACTTACAGTGTATCTGTATTTATTCTTGGACCAGAAATTTTAGTATATACCTTATTATAGTGTTTAAAGTTGTTAATTGCTTCTCTTTTCTTTCTCAAATAGCTTATGCGTAAAGTTGATTTTTGCCCTTCACTGCTCTGTGCTAATACTTTCGTAGGTCAAGATGGAACACTACAGTCTTTTTCAACAGTGCATGAAAAGTTCAATAAAAGTTTAGGACGTGGTAAGTATTTCAGTCAAAATACAAACATGGGTGAAAAGAAGTCCTGAAAAGTATTTATGTAAATATTAGACAGGCCTTATTTTCACTTTAACTGTTCTATAAAAGCCAGTCACCTGAGTTATTTTGCAAACTCAGTCCTTCCTGCTGTAAGTGTACTCTTATACTTGTTTGTGCTTGAAAAAAGTGATTTCTGATCCTGGCGGTGTATGTTACTTCACTGGGCATGATTTTTGTGTTAAAAATGTGTAAAGCAGTAGCTGACATTTTAGCATACATAATTGCAACTTTTTAGCCTATTTCCCTTCTGTTCAATTGACTGAGTTATTAGCCAATTCATATTTATTGGCTTGAGTTCCTTTGATTTAGTGTAGAGCTGTACTTAAACACACGTTGCGCATCATGCTCTGGTTAAGGAACATTTTCATTTGGGAGAGCAAGGATGAGAAAGACTAAAATAATTTGTAGTTTTAAGTATCTATCTGTATTATTATACACGTATTTGGATCTGTTTGAAAAGACACATAAGAATTAATTTGGGTATAAATTTGAAATTCAAGATTCTTTGGTTACTGAAAGGATGCTGTTTATTGCTTTATATAGTCATGTCTGTAGGACCATGTATTTAGCTGTGATGGAGGAACCTGTGCCTCAGGATTTCAGCACAGGATCCTGGAACAAAGAGATTTTTAGTGGTGAATTCACATCTGTGAATGTAAAAGGCTGATGATTTCCTCAGCATTGCATGAATTCTGACAGAAACTCTGTATTAGTGTTCTTAGCTCTTCAAACCTAGGGAACTATGATGTGTTCATGTTAGCGAAATGTTTCTAAATTTAAGAGGAGCTTTGCGTTTTGTTAACAGTCCTTTTTAAACCGTTATGCTCAGTTCTAACCATGAGACTGAGACCCTTAATGTCTATTTTTAAGGTTCAATTAACAAAAAGAAATCAAAAAAGAAAGGCCTTAAGCTGGATATGATGGCACTACCACCGATTACAGCCTTTGCTTCAGGTAAGTGATCTTTGACATAGATTACAGACTAAATGTAAATACATTATCTTCAGGTATTCATTTAATTTTTTAACCCTCAAAACACTACTGTTTTGAAAGCTCATGTTATATGAAGATTAGATTATTCTGTGGCCTTTCATGAGCTATTGAGTGTCAGTTAAAATTGCATTTGTCTTGATAAAATGTTCCAATATTTCAAAAAGAGCATTTTATATTAAAACATCCTTGTCTGCCTCTTGGCTTGAAAATCTCCTGCATGGGAGCCAAAATCTCCTGATGTACATATTATTCCAGGCTGGAAAACCAGCAGCTAGGTGGAGGATGAAGATATTTGTCAGCTGAGGAAATCTCAGTTGCAGTTACAGTTGGTTTTGAGTCCTCAGTACATTTATTTGAGCCACTTTTCAAAGTTGAATTTCAAGTAATCCATTCATTTGTAATTCAGTATGCAAATAATGAAACTAACTTCTTTAAGCAGAATTACAATTATCTTTGCTTCATCAAAATGTGTTTCTTTAAATTAATGACCTCCTCTTCAGACTTGAAATCTGCTTTGTCAAAAGTGTAGCTATTTTCTCTTCTGAGGATGATTTATTATTTCCTATGTTGGAAGATCTGGACTTAAAATTTTGTGGAGCCATTTGACTTCAGTGATACAGACTGTTTGTATATACTTACTGCGAGTATGTGTGTATATCTTTAAGGTTTTTATTTAAAATTATTAAATTTTAAAATTAATACTAGACCTGCCTGTGTTTAAATACATAGGACCTCCATTTATTTAAGTACACTCTAGAGTTGTTTCTTTTTTGCCGTATTGTCTTTGTTTGGTTAAGTAAACCAGTTTGTATCTTGTTTTAATCTTTGAAGTTCTAGAAATCACAGTTTCAGGCTCTCAATTTTTTTAAATTTCCTGAAAAAATCAAACTTGTTCATTATTTAGATCCCCATATATCGTATTTGACTACAAAGTTTGGATACCAAGTGTTTGATAAAGAATTTTCCTGGAAATGCAAAGAAAGTATTTTGCTATGTGAAGCAGATTTAGCTCTTAAACCTGACTTGGTTACTTGGTGGCTTCTGCTGCTTCAACAGCTGAAGAAAACGTTTAAGACACTCAGCTGGAAATGTGTACAGATTGAGCAGTCTAAACCATTTAAGCCAGTTTAAAACATTTACATTGAAGTATGCTTTTCAAGCTGCAGAGTCTAAAATATGCAAAGACACAGAGCGTAACGTACTAAACAGTGCTTGTGGTTCTGTTGTTAGCATTTTGGTTACCCTGCATATGCACAGCTCTTTGCCCAGTGGTTTTTCTGAGTGGTAGCCTTTTGACTGTGCAACAAGAGCACTAAATATGAACTGTGCTGTCCAAAGGTATTTTAAAATATCAGGAGACCTTAAGTTTGACTTTAGAATTACTGTTTCTAAAAGGACTCTGTGTTACCTTGCAGAAGTGGCACATCAGAGTGACTGGGATGGTATTATTGCCTGCCATCAAGGGTATATAACCTGTACAACCTGGAACTATCAGAAAACCTCCATGGGAGCTCACAAACTGAGGCCAGAAGAATTTAGCAAACACAAACCTATTGACATATATGCAACAGTAAGTTTATTTAGGCTAAGATTTCTTCAGATTGGCACTGCATGCTATTTTTATTCCTGTTGGTACAGAAATAATGCTTAGAATGAAAAAGCACTGTCTAGATGTGTCTTAGTTGCTTTGCAGAGTGATTTCTGCCAGCTCAGTGTGTTCAAGGAGATGGTTTGTAATGCTTATGGTCTTAAGAAAAATTTTGCATTCGCATTTTTTCCTTAAACATTCAGTTCAACTTTCTGGTTCAGAGAGGTGGTTAGTGTTTTTCTTTATTCTATCACAGTGATGTAGAGTTGTCTGTATGCCTGTGATGATTAACTTGCTCTGAGAATGCAGATTGCTGAAAGCTCTGGGCTTGGGCTTTTTTTGGCAATACAGGAAAGTGTACTTCCAAATTGCAAGCAGGATATTACCTCAAAATTTGCCACTTGAGCTGGACACAACAACATTGTGTCAAACACACAGTGACAGAGATAGAAATGTTTGCTGAAGTTTATCAGCTTCTTAAAGGAGGAATTACTGTGGCACACCTCATTTGCTAGGGCTTCATGCAACTCCTGTGTGTTGTGGTACATGGTTTTTTGACCTTACGCTTACTAGTTAAGTGGTAGATAAATTAAATTGTAAATAACCAGTTTTCTTTTGACTACTAGATTTGGACTGTTCCAAAGACATCTAGACCACTGTTTCTTTGTTTCTTCCTATTTGAACTCTACGTGACCTTACCCTAATTTGGGAGGGTATTGGTAACATGGGCATTGAAAGAGGCTTGCAGCTGCCATGCTTAACACTTTCTCTTAGGGACTATATTTGTGGATATCTTGATTATTTAAGTTACAGTGCTGATATTATTATCTATGGCTTCTGCTGGATGTCACTAAGCTAGGATTTCATTATCTTTCATAACCATGCACTGCCATATTTATTACATGTTATCTATTTGCTCATTTTAGGAGCTTCTCCCTCTGCTTTCTTGAGATGTAGTTTGTACTCTGCAGGTTTCCTCAAAGAACATGTTAGTATTTTGTATTCCCGATATGCTGTGTACCTTCTAACAACTTCACTGATTGATAGACACCTAAAGAATTGTTTGCATAGGTGCTTTGTTTTGTTTATTCTTTTTTTTTTATTCCCTTGAAAGGCAGTTGACATTACCTCGTGTGGTAACTTTGCTGTAATTGGGATGTCAACTGGGCAGGTAGATGTGTACAACATGCAGTCTGGCATTCACAGAGGGCGTTATGGCAAAGAAAAAGGTAAGAACTCCTAAATTTCGAAAATACTGGCTCTTAACAGAACAGCAGTGACCTGATGTTCTGTCGTCTTGAAAAATTTAAATAGTTTTTGAGTTGAATTTGGGATACATTTCAGTTTTTCTAATTATACTGCACTGTCCTATCTTGCAGTCAGAAAACTGATTTGAAGGATCCTTGATAGTTGTAACAGCTCTGATGTTAGCATATCCTTGGTTTTATTTAACACAAAATGGTCAGTTACCAAAATGGTTAGCACTAAAATGAGATACTCTGGCCTCCACTCTTTTTGAGATAATCGCATTTCCAATACTTGGCTTCTTGTTTTATAGGGTTCTAGCTCTTAGATAAATTTTTCCATCTGTTTTGTGCTCCCTGCTTGGAAATGAAAGAATGTTTCATGTAAATGGAAAATTGAAGTCCTAAGCAAGTCCAGTTCTTTGCATATGGTGTTATTTTTAATTATCCAGCTGCAAATTTAGAACATAATGTGGCAGTGCTCTGGCATTTCCTTTTAATAGTTGCATACATATATATTTCATGTCATGTGTTCTCATGCATGTTTTTTTGGCACTCCTTATCTGAATTTTTTGTTGTAGAAACAAGGAAAGAGTCCTGATGAACCCTTAAGACTTACTGGATTTCTAAAAGCCATCTAGCTCAGCAAATACGAAATAGTCTCTTTGTAAAATCATAGGTTAATGGTGGGATGAATTTTCTAATTTTGCTTACTGGCCAGTAGCTCTCGGTATAGATTAAGAAATTGATCCAAAACCAGAGGAGCTATGTCTTGCCTTTACACTGCAGTGTGAAGTAGCCTGGGAAAATTCCCAGCCTTTGTGCCTGAACTGAAGCTGTAATTTTTTCTGGAGTGGTCGGGCCTCTTGGAACTATTCCTTAAGTGATTCAAGAAGTCCCTCAAATCTCACAATCACAAAAAGTTCCCCAAACTGAAAGCAGAAATAAGAGCTAACACTCCACTTCAATTGCACTTCTTACGTGTATTCTAGATGTTTACTTGAAATCAATTTAGTTTCTGTAGACATGAAAAAAACGTAGAATATTGGAACATCTTGTCAAGTGTCTTTCAAATTGTCATATGCTTGCTACTCATTCGTTGTAGTCAGGCAAAGATAAACCAAATAGTGTTTGTCATTCAGCTGATTTCTGTGCTAAATTTAAATCCTGAAATAATACTCTCTTTTCTCTCGTCTTGCAGCACATGAAGGGGCCATTAGAGGGGTAGCGGTGGATGGATTGAACCAGCTGGTAATCACAGCTGGTAGTGAAGGATTAATTAAATTTTGGAAATTCAAAATGAAAGATCTGGTTTATTCCACTGAACTTTCTTCTGCTCCGAGTGGAATTCTGCTTCACAGAGACAGGTAAGAAACTGGAGTTATTTCATGTGCATATTTTTTGGTGAACATACTTGTCGAGAACGGCAACCAGTATTCTTTATTAGAATATATTAGAATTTATATTTCTGATGCTTTGAAATACAACTGACTAGTAAACACAGGATGACAAGAGATTTTATTAGACTGAAGAACTGTAACAATGTCCTATTTTTAGGATAAACAATACCTAGAGCAATGTTAGGATGTTTTTATTTTTTGTCTCTTGAATATTCCCTGTCATATGTGTTGATGTTTCTTGGCAGTGGTATTCTGGGAATTGCCTTTGATGACTTCACTATTAGTGTTTTGGATATAGAAACCAGGAAGATTGTCAGGACATTCTCAGGACACCATGGACGGATTAATGACATGGTAATTGTTAACTCATTTTCATTTGTGACATACACAGATACCTAACAGATTTCACAGATGGTGGACTTCTCTGCATGTATTAAATCACTGGGTATTATGTTCAGCTGTGAACAGTAAAGCTGTAGTTCAGCTCCACAGCACTTTAGCCATGTTAGCTTTAAAATGTAAAGTGGTCAAATTGCCATCTATTTTTTAAAGTGCTTTGTGATTTTACTGTAACTTGGCAACAAGCTGATTTGGAGGTCAAACAAAACAAAGCGTTGGGAATAATGAAAACCACGTTGGGGAGCAAAATTATGCAGTAGTCTCAGCTGTGTATATAGAAAAGACAAGCAAGCTGAAAACAGATCTGAGATTATGCAGCACATTGATATCTGGTTAAATCTTATGTAATAGTCCATTGTAGTGTTCAGTAAAATAGTTTTTAGCTTCAAATTTACTTATAAATTCTACTAAATTAGTATTTACTTAACTTATTCAACTTCATGCTTAGGAATAGGTTTTCACCTTCAATGTAAAAGGGAGGACCAAAGTGCTTTGACCAACAATGAGATATGTCCTGTGTTTTACATTTGAACCTGTTCTTAAAAAGCTTCTAGATTTGTTCTTTTCTCACTTTCAGTAATGTATTGTCGGTTTTGGTTTATGGCCAGACCATTTCACCCTGGTTTTAGGGAGCAGTCTAATCTTGTCAGGGCCTCCTGTGGGGTTGGCTTATCAGTTGTGCCATAAAATTGACTGTTTTATTTTAGACTTTCAGTCCTGATGGTCGTTGGCTGATAACTTCATCAATGGACTGTTCCATTAAGACTTGGGACCTTCCCTCTGGATGGTGAGTCAGTTTAAAAACATGCAGCAGAATAAATAATTCCCTGTCTGCTAAATGGCAGAAACCTTCTGGCTTGGTTATCTGTCGCCAGATGTGACAGATTCAAAGTTGCACTTGATGTAGCAACTCTGTCCACTATTTTAGTTGTGTCCAGTGCTAGCAATGTGTGTCTTTTTCTGGGTCTACAGAATAACACTGTCCTGAAGATCTGTTGATGACACCTGGAGCTTCCATGTAGTGTGAATGAGTGTGAATTTGTTCTTTGTCTGGAAGCAGTGCTATAATCTAAAGGGCAAGAGATTGCTTAGGGTGAATTGCAGTCTGATATGCTGAGGTGTTTGTAGGATCATAGAGTGGTTTGAGTTTACAGAATCACAGAATCACCAGGTTGGAAGAGACCTTCAAGATCACCGAGTCCAACCCATGCCCTAAGACCACCTCAACTAAACCATGGCACTGAGTGCCACATCCAATCTTTTTTTAAACACATCCAGGGATGGTGACTTGACCACCTCCCCAGGCAGACAATTCCAGAACTTTATCACTCTTTCAGTAAAAAACTTTTTCCTAACATCCAACCTAAATTTCCCTTGGTGCAGTTTAAGACCGTGTCCTTTTGTCCTGTCAGTTGTTGCCGGGGAGGAAAGACCAACCCCCACCTGACACCTTTCAGGTAGTTGTAGAGAGTGATAAGGTCACCTCTGAGTCTTCTTTTTTCCAGGCTAAACAACCCCAGCTCCCTCAGTCGTTGGAAGCAAAGATCTAGTCTAACTGGATGTGGAAAGGAACTTTTCTCACTAGATCAGGTTACTCAGAGCCCCAGCTTGGCCTTGAACACCTCCAGAGCTGGGCCATGCACTACTTGTTTATGCAACCTGTTCCAGTGCCTCACCACCCTCATAGTAAAGAAATTCTGCCCTACATCCAATCTAAACCTACAGTCTTTCAGTTCAAAGCTGCTGCCGCTTGTCCTGTCACCATAGGCCCTGTTAAAAATCAATCTCTCAATCTTTCTTTTTAATCTCCATTTAAGTATTGAAAAGCCACAAGGTTATCTCCCCCAGAGCCTTCTGTTCTCCAGGGTGAAGAACACCACAGCTCTCTTTATTTTTCTCATAGGAAATGTGTTCCAGGCCTTGGCTCATTTTCCTGGAGCTTCTCTAATTTCATGCATGTCTTTTGCTGGGGGCCCCAGAGTTGGATGCAGTACTCCAGCTGGTTTTGTAAAGAGAGGCCCATTTTCACTTACATTCATTTTAACAACACAGTATGGCTTTACATCAGTTATATTTTTCATTTGTTTGTACTTGCAACTGCCAAAAATACTCTCTTGTGATCCACTGTGAGTAGTTTTCTCCCAGAATAAAGTTTGGCTAAGAAGTAGACAAGTACACAAAAGTTCAGGAGCATAGAAAAAAGCTGAGAAGTAACTTTGCATTCTGCCAGTGCATTCTTTCAGCAGCACATCGGATAGATTTTTATTTTTTTTTTAGTAATTTAAGGTGGTACTGTGTAGTGTGCAGCTCTGGTGGTTGTGCCTGGAACTGAAAGGTTTCATTCGGGTTGATTATTTTTGTTGGTGTGGTTTGGTAAATTTTGTATACTTGTAAGAGTTATCATTTTACTATTACAAGTGCCTTGCATCTCAACAAACAATTGGCCTGTTCTTGCACCATCTAAAATAGACTATGTTCTAGTCTAAAGTAGAGCAGGATGGACATTGTCTTCTTCCCTGTGTAAATGGGAAGGAAATTAGCACTCTGTCTTTCTAACACTCTTTCCCTTGCAAAGTAATATGTCTACAAAAAATTGCAGCATTAGTTAATATCAGTTTCTTCTATTTTTCATTTCTTTAACAACATAATACTTTGTGGTAAGAATCTATTCATAATGTTTTTAAAGCAGTCTGATGGTAGTTCTCCTTTACGTGTAAAAAAAATTAAATATTTTGTCTCTTGTCTCTGAAATTCGGGTCAAGCTGAAATCTAGGCAGGTACTTAAACCCTGGTTTTAAAAGTAATTAGGTTAAATTACATTTCCGTTATGTAATGGCAAGGTTTTCCCATAGCTATAGGCAGAGGAATGTATTGAAAAGGAGGAACAGCTTTAAATAAAAGGCCTGATGCTTGCTTTACCTCTGTGGCTCATAAATAGGAGAGACATCTCAGGAACTAGAACCTCAACTTTGATATTGTTCTTATAAATGATGGAAAACGTGTTTCTAGAATCCAGCATTTATGAAAATTACCAACTGACTTTAATAAATGGTCTGATATCTATTAATTGGACATCTGTTTTTACTTGAGAGTGGTGCTTAACTGTTCTTATGTAATAAAAGTCTTCCTAGTGCGTGTTTTTGCTGTAGGGCTTTTTGAAAACTGGGAAAAAAAATACCAATTTGTGTGAAGAAAGTTATAAGCAGAAACCCTGGCATTATGCAGATTTTCTGCTGTGTGGCTTGCATAGGCAAATTAAGAAATCAGGGATACGAGCTGACTGTTCATAGTTTGGATGGAACACTTGAGAAAAAAACAGCATAAGAGACCTGTTAAATGTGAGCCTAGTAGCTTTATACTTTGCATTGTCTCAGTTTTGCAGTTAGGCAGGAAGCATAAAGGTCGATGCCTTCGGCCCCCTGGCAGGATTCATTTAGCTTTTTGTGTAAAAATTACAAGCATGTCTTATTTCCTGTAGTAGATTGATCCCGCCTTCCCCCAAGCCTGTAATTTTAATCATGATTTAAGTTCAGTAAGTAGAAAAACTTAATTTCTTGTTAAGTTTGTTTTGGAGTTCTTTGTGGTTGATTTATTGAACAGACTTTCTCAGCTACAGATAAGGATTGTGATAAAAGGATGGATTTGAAACTAAAAAAATTATCTAGGCTAAATTTTTTCGCCGTTGTGCACTGTGTGCAAAATGTATCTGGTATAAGTTTGGGATTTGTGGGTTTAGTGTTTATACTGAAAGTGATGAATGATTTTTTCTTACCTGAGATTTGCAACATGTGTCTAAGAACATGCAGAGGGAATAAAACACCCCATTAAGGGGAAAAAAGGCTTTTATTTTTGGCATGCTCTCTCATGCTCATCACAGGAGTGCTCAGTATCTAAGGAAATACATGCCCACAAGATTTTATGTTTTGAACTGCTGTGTTACATCAATATTTTTTCTATCGTTAGTGATCGGAACACGGCTGTAGAGCTGTAAACAAGAACAAAGTATTCACACTCTTCGTTTGTTCTTTTTGTTTCTCTTGGTGAACTAGTTTTCAAATTCAACTTTTAAGTAAAATTTGAAGTAACTGACGTTTATATTTCAACAAGTGACAAGCAATGCTGTGAACCTGGGCTTGAGTGGAAGTCTGCTAGGGAGTGCATCATCCAGAACTTAAATGTCTCATTGTTAAAATAGTGGCATAATAAATATTTTAAGTTTGTCTTTACATGGTCTTTTTTCGATTTTCTGCAATCGTGAAAAAAATTATCAAGGAATGGTTTATCAGGCTGAAGATATGGTAATGCCAAAACTGTTGCAGATAATCAAACTTCACATTGTACAGTTCATACTTTATTTTAGAAACATTAGGTGCTAGTATTAACCAGGTGTATATGAAGTATGCTGAGAGAGGGAATTGTCAGTCTGAGCAGCTGGGGCTGACTGGAAGTACAGAATTTATGGCCACTAAGAAGGTTTGTGTTAGGTACAAGGAGTTTAATAATTCGTCACATATTCCCCAGGGTGTGCTTATCTAAGGACGTGCCCGCTTTATCCAGAATTTTGTAGAGACAAGTGGTTTGTTGCCCAGTGCTCTTCACTTGCTACATTTATATGATCTATTTGGATACTTCTGCTACCCTGGTTTGTGTCCATACTTGTAGTGGCCTCTTTGCATTCAGCTGTAATTCAGATATGTGTAGATAAACAAGTTTATCTTGCTGATAATTTTTCTGTTGTGTTTTTTTCTCCATAGCCTCATAGATTGTTTTTTGGTAGACTCTGCAGCTGTGAGCCTTACTATGTCCCCTACAGGAGATTTTCTGGCTTCAGCACATGTGGATGATCTTGGAATTTATTTGTGGTGAGTATGAGTATGTAATCTGTTTCTACACAGAATTTAGGATGGGAAGGAGTTCTTATAATCACTTGTACTGCAAATAGAGAATTGCCCTGTGAAGTATCATCTCCAATGTTTTGTGTTTTCTGGTTCTTATTAAGACAGGTGTTCTGTATTGCTCTAATTCATAAATAATGAAATTTAAAAATTTGATGCAGTTAAAATATTTATTCTGATAGTTAAATGGTCTCTTTTTTTCTAAATGTTTCATACTCTTAATAATTCCTGTTATGCCTTTCCCAAAGTTTTTTATAGACTCCATTTCCCCCCCCACTTTGAAATGTCCTTGTTCAAATAGTGTTTCTTTCTGAAGTGCTTTTCTTGTCCTGCTATACAGTGTTGTCTGAGACTTCTGAGCAGTGTATGAAAATTGTGATTATTTATCTTTATTAGTGATAAATGAGCACAGAGGTAAAATGTGGTTTAGTTCAGTTTCCTCCTGATAAAGCTTTAAAGCAAATGACTGTTCAGGTCCAGTACTGAAGTAGCACACTCTGAAAGTGGCTTGGGTCTTTTTCCCATTCAGCTGGCAGATTATTTCAGGTTATATATGTTGGCTGTAGTTTTGCCTGAGGAGTGTTCAGCTGTTAAGTCTTCCTGTGGTTAAGTAAACGTGCTTCCTTGTGAATAACAACAGATGTTTTTACCTAGCCTTAGTTTATATTGACAAAAGAAGAAATTTGCCAGAATCATTTGTGTGCGTATTTCAATCCTGTGAAAGCAGGATGAATCATTTATTTTTGCATAATGTCTTGTGCATAATGTTCAGCCTGGAGAAGGCTCTAGGGAGATCTCAGAGCTGCTTCCAGTGCCTAAAGGGGCTCCAGGAGAGCTGGGAGAGACTTTGGATAAGGGGCTGGAGTGACAGGAGAAGGGGGAGTGGCCTCAAACTGAAAGAAGATAGGTTTAGATTGCACATTGGAAAGAAATGCTTGATTGTGAGGGTGGTGGAGCACTGGCACAAGTAAATATATTTTTGGCCAGCAGGACTAGGGCAATTATTGCCCCTGTACTGGGCACTGGTAAGGTCACACTTAAAATAACGTGTTCAGTTCTGGGCCCCTCACTTCAAGAAGAACATGGAGGTCCTGCAGCCTATTATTATTATGTCCTTGGCAATAATACTTGAACATAACATTTACATTGCAGATGTTCAGGTGAGTCTATTGCCACACTTTATTTCTTGCTTATCTGGTAGATGAGGAGAACTAATCTTGAACAGAGCCTGGTGAATTGCCACACTGAAGCAGTATTAGACTGCGGTATAAATTGTGTCTGAAGTACTTGTTCCCCTTCATCTGGAGATGACTTTTAAAATGCCTGTCTTATTTTTTCAGGTCAAACCGTTCTTTGTATTCACTTGTGTCATTACGGCACCTTCCTGCAGATTATGAACCTTCTTTGGTGACACTCCCCAGCACCTGCCCCATGCAAGGTAATCCTCAGATGAAAATGTATTTTATTTTCCCCTTGCAGTTTGTTTCCCTGCTTGTATGCCATAGATTCATTGCCATTGTCTTGTTGGCAAGAGAATTGGGTTCAGCTGACCTGCCGTGTGCCTGTGCCCAGTGAAAGAAAGGCCTAAGTGGAATTTTTTTGCTAAATTACTAGAAGTGATTGTGCTTCAGAAGTCCTCTAGATGGAGGTCTTGTCTGCCCAAGTTTGGAGTGCCTGCACTCCATCTGCAGGAAAATCACACTGGAAAAACTATTGGCCACTAGAACATACTTTGTGATGATGGCTGCTGTAGCGAGCACATACTTGTTTTACATACTTAAATTAGGGAGACGGGATTCATCCCAACACTGTGAATGTTTTTATCCTGATTCTGGCAGAAAGTTTTAATCCACTTTCTGTCTTCAGTAAATGTAAAGTTCCTGTTTAGATGCTAAGGGCTCTTAATGGGTTACATTCCTTTGTTGTTTCAGGCTTGTCTTAATAAATTCATTGTTTTAGCCAAGTAATATTTTGCAAAAAGAAGGGAAAGCAGACATATTTGGCCAAGACCACATAGGAAATCAACAGAAAATTGAGTGACTGACATTATAGCTTTTCTTGTGGGATGTTGTGCTTTAATGTTGAGATTTTCTTTATTTTTATGTGCCACTTCAGTCAACCTATGAAGAGGTTGTGATGAGGTAGTGAATATGGTGCAAGGATTTAAATGCAAGGATTTCACAGCTTTGTAACTTAGAACTAAAATGACTGTGTATATATTTAGACAGTTAGAACAATGGCTTACTGTCAAAACTTTGTTTTCTTTAAGAATTCTATAAATTGGTTTTATATAACTTCAGCCAAAGTAGACAGATCTTATTACTTTTTAAAATTTTGGTTATTCAGTTCTGCATCTCAGCTCTAATCTTTTAAAATTATTTAATATTTCATAAGGCTAATACACATTGTTTCTGTAGCTTTCAGCTCTATGTTATGTTAGCACCTATGTCTATAACTGTTATGCATTTGTTATTCAAAAATTGCAAAATAAATAAAAGTGTTTGGCTTGATTTTTTAAAAAATGAATGTGGTGTATGAATGTTTATAAAAGATATCTGTTTCTGCAAGATGTGGATGTGTCAGGAGATGAAGAGCCATGTGATGAGATGATAGAATATGTTTCACCTGAGCAATTGGGAGAGCAGCTGGTGACCCTTTCCTTGTTACCGGAATCAAGGTGGAAAAATCTCCTCAACCTTGATATTATCAAGGTACTGTGCAAAAAAATAGCATACATCCAGATACATTTGCCCTATTTCTATGAAATGCATTACCTATTCATGAAACTTGATCCTGCTTTTCAGGCATTTTCCAAGATTTTGCAGTAGAAGTCTATATGGTGCTTTTCACAGTTCCTGGGATTTGGGAGAGGGGCTGTTTTTCTGCTAAACAGTAGCTTCATAATTAGTGGTAAAAGATTTTACCTGTATATTTATTTTTCAGTTAGTCTTTAGATCTAGTTTTCAAAGTATTTTAAAAATAAAACTGTTGACAAACAAAATATTCCCATGTGCTCTTACTACGATGATAATGATTTTAATTCAAATATCTAATTAACAGAAAAAAAATAAACCAAGAGAGCCACCAAAAGTTCCAAAGTCAGCACCTTTCTTCATCCCAACAGTTCCTGGTCTTATACCCCGATACGTTCCACCAGAGGAGGAAAATGATACACAGGTAAAAACAAGAATCAATGTAATTGTGTTTATGTAGTGTGTTTTAAAAGAAATCTTAAATGCTTGTTAGGATTGAGTTAAATCACTAGACTTCAAAGTACCAGTTTTAACTCACTACACTATTGCTTTATTTCTCAAAGTCTTATTCTGTCAGTAGGAAAATAATCTAATTGAGTTGTAAAAATATGTCTGCATATTCATGTACACACTGTTATGCTTTTGTGGTCCAGTCGAAGGTAGTAAACCTTGGAGTGCTGGCACAAAAATCTGATTTCTACATTCATCTTGAAGAAGCCCTGAGCACCAACAAATGTAAGTTAACAAAATATTTCACAAAAAATGTTGATGCTGCTTTTATTTTGAGATATATATGTGATTTCTAATGTCAGAATTGTAACAGATGTGAGGGAAAAAATATGCATAGTACAGTAGAAAAGGCAAAGAAAATGACTTAGATAGCCAGACTAGATCACAGATCCATTGGTACTGCAGCTTGTCTGCAGCATGGAACCCAATTGTAGCTAAAACCCTTATAGGGAAAGAAGGTTGTATTCCTAAGGTCATTAACCTTTTTTGAAAACTGTGATGATCTCACCCAGAAAAGGTGCTATGTATTATTTGTAGGGGAAGGAAGGAAGGTATTGATTTGGTAAGGAATAGTCTGGTGATTCACTGAAACATAGAAGCATAATGTGCCTGTAAGTTCTCCTTTCAAGGGCTACTTCACCAGACATTCAGCAAACTTACAGTGTTAATTCATTGCCTTATAATTTAAAGCTTAAGAAGAAATAAATGATACAAAAATAAGGTGTTGGATTTCTTTGAACATTCAGTTCATTTTGAAATTCAATCACTTAAATGACCTGTGGAATGTACCAGCTGTTTTTCATGTTTGTCTTGTGATGCTGCAGAATCCTTGAAACTCAAATTTTTGGAAATGATTGCTAATATAGCTAACTTGGAAATGTAAATGGACAGTAGCTTGTCCACAAAGCAGTTCTGTTGGGAATTCTTCTACCCCTGCTTAAACATGTTGAGATGACCAGCTTACTCAAGTGCACTTAAAACATTTTGTGTGCAGAACTTTATTATCTGTCACAAATGGTGTGTGTTCTTATGCTGTATTTTTAGTATTTCGATTGGCAGCATTCTATTAAACTGCTTCAGAGCCACTCAGAGAAGAGGTGCGTGTTTCAAAACCTTGCCAAGCATCTGGAGGCAGCAAGTACACTCTGATGCACTGTGGTAGTGGACATGTGGATCTGCCTCGGGCCACCTCTGCTGTAAGGCAGGTGTGCTTCAGGGTCTGTGCCACAGCCACAATCCAGGGAGCCCAGTGATCCTGGCTGGGGATCATGGCTCTTTGCTTGCTAGATTAGAACCATCTCTTCTAAAGGTGAAGGACCATGCAAATAAAGAGAATCATACTGGAAACCATTCTGATTAACTGTGGGGATGGAAACAGGGTTTCACACCTTGGGTCAGGAGTGTGGAACACAGACTGAGCTGCAACCTTTTCCATGTTGTATGTGTGTCAACTTCACAACATGTTCCAAGCTTCATTTGTTTAATGTCATAAAAAAAGATATTTGATGCATCTGTTTAGTACTGTTGAAATCAGTTATATTTAAAACTAGCTAATGATTTTTGTAGGGATCTAATATTGATTTATGCCACCTAAAGAATATTAGCCAGTGTCTAATACCATTAGCTACCATGAAGTCAGTCTTCTTAACAACTTCTTAGCAAAAGAAATATTGATCAGAATACATTTTAAAAATGTTATGACTATCAGTTGCATTTGCAGCCAAACATATTTTTAGTTTCATTTTTAAAGCAAATGGATGGAATCCTCATAGATCATCAGGTAGGATGGTAGAAATCCTGACAAGGAACACTTATTAAGAGGAAGAAAGTTTGTAATTTGCATGTATTTCTGCTATGGAAAAGATTTTCCCCCAGGTCCCAGACAAGCATAAGGCATTCACTTAACAAAAGTAATAGTTATGTTAGATGCACCAGAAGATCTCTAGTTTTGCTTAATGTCAACTAGAGTAAAAATGCCTGGTAAAAGTAGTGCTCTCTGTCTTTCAGAGTATATTCACAGTTGACAGCTCGAAATCTCTAGTATGTACATTCTTTCTGACATATGAAATGAAAAGTTATGTGGTTAATTAGAAAATTTGTTTAACTTAGAAGATAGAAAAGGGAAAAAAAGTGAAACAAATACAAAGTTGTTGCTTGTATTTTTCAAGGTGAACTTTAAATGCGTCTGAACTTCTAGTATGTGGTGGGACAGTAAATTAAAGACAGGAAGACATTTTGTTGAAAACAAAATAACAAGGAAACAGTAAAAACTTGAAATTCCTAGTTGTTGCTTAAGAATTTTGGAATAAGCCTATCTTATGAAAGATCTGTAAGATTCTCTTCTGCAGATGTTACTGATAATGTGTCCCTCAATATCCTCACACAGATAAAGCTCCACTTGACTTACTGAAAAGCTTGGGGCCATCTAATATTGAGATAGAACTACGGGGTTTGGCCCCTGAATGTGGTGGCTCAACGGAGGTGATGCTGAGCTTTCTGAGAATGATTGGGATGATGCTGAACAAGAAGTACAACTTTGAACTTGCTCAGGCGTACCTGGCACTATTTTTAAAGGTAGCAATTTTCTTATAAAATTTTATGTTAGTTCTATTTAGAATTATGGTTGTGCAGTAAAAAGGTATAAATTGTCTGCTTGAATTACCTTAAGTGATTTTGGTTGAGAATGGTTATAAAATGTCTAACTGAATGTATTGGATGATTTGGCAACTCATTTGGTGACAGTCAAGAAAAACTTGCAAAACAAAAGATGTTGTGAAGAGGTCCCTGCTACATAGGTTTTGTTCTAGTTCTTAGAATTGTTCTTATTTTGTTCTTAAAATTGTTTTCATTTTTTTGGTACATGCTTAACTTCTTAGTTGTTGTTAATTATAAAACTAAGGTATGCTACATCTTAAATAAGCAAAGAATTTAATGCACAGTGGTTGGGAAATAAATTAGATGTTTTGTTGGCTTTATCACTAGACATTGCAAGCCTGACCTACTTTCCATGTCAGTGGGCTGCCTTTCTTGTGTTACCTATTGAGTCTCACAGAGCTAATGAAATGATTCCAGGGCAGGTATAAGTTAGAAAGTTATTGTACTGAAGTGCAGTAACAGTCACTCTTAGAGACGAAATGGTTCTGCAGAAGATTGAAACCCTTCTGATAGACAAGTGCTTAAGATACTCTGATTTTTGAAACCTTGTGAAAGCAATTAATAACAGTTTACTTGGAGAACATTGTTATAAACATTCAGACACATGTAATATCAGGCAATACCCAGCTTCTCTGGGTAACCTGTTCCAGTGCCTCACCACATTCACGGTAAAAAAACTTGTCTAGTATCCAAACTGAACCTACTATCTTTCAGACTAAAGCTGAGTATCAAGACTCCTAAATTATAGCCTGGAAAAATAACTATTCCATCCGTTAAGTGGTAATAATTGCTACAAGATCAGAAGGTTTCTCTTCCTTCTGCTTTAACAAGGTTGCTGTTTGTCACATAAGGAGACACCATGCATCTCTATAGAGTGTGCTGGCATCATTCTTCTTGATGTATGCAACATGGATAATTAAAATAATAATCCTGATTGACCTTTGCACATCTGTCTAGGCTTTCTAGCCTAAAGAGGAATTTGTGATGCAGGTCAGAAAGTGGAGAAAATTACCCTCTACGGACGTGTGTAATGGGGATAGATTCAGCAGCCTTGCCAGAAGATGATCTAGTAAAAATATAGCATATTTAAGATATTTTGTTGCCTTATCTCATCTAGTACATGGAAAATGGATTTTAAAGACTAGCAAAAGGGAGGAAGTATTAAATAGAGGAAATTAATCAAAGGAAAAGTGTCCTTTACTTACTTGGGACATTTCCTGAAAGCAAAGTATTGGAACTGAATGGGAAAAACAGTCTCTTAATTTTTTTGTTATCTGTATTTGTTTCACTAACTGCTTGTTTTCATTTTCAGTTACATCTTAAGATTCTCTCATCGGAGCCAAAACTCTTGGAAGAATTATCCAAATTGTCAATGCAACTTGAGGAAACTTGGATTCACTTGCAGAGTCTCTTCAATCAGAGTCTGTGTGTTTTAACATACATGAAAAGTGCTTTGCTGTAAAATACTTCAGGGTTTTGTCTGTATAAGATTTCCCTCAGAGTAACAGTACAATTACCAAAAATACTGGATTCCAAAAATCATACTGGGTCTTGGAATCATAGAATCATTAAAGTTGGAAAAGACTTCCAAGACCATCAAGTCCAACCTTCTACTGAATACCACCATGCCCACTAAGCCATATCACTAAGTGCCAGACTTCTAATTTTTTTAATATTTCCAGGGATGGTGATTACACCTTCCTGTTCCAGTGCTTCTTCTGGTGCTGTATTTTATACATCTACATATGGCAGAGTATTTTAGAACATGCATAACTGCCTAGTTTTCTTCACTTCACTTGGAGAAAAAATTACTATGTGCAGCTAAAGTATTTGTTGTGTTGGGCTCTTCTGTCAACGGACAGACATTTGGATTCAAGGCCCTGAGCAACCATGGCAGGGGGTTGAAACTAGATGATCTTTAAATTTCCTTCCAACCCAAAGCCATTCAATCATTCTCTGATTCTATGGCTGCATAAAATGTAGTTTATAATGAAAAAATGACTTGCGGGGAAAATAAAGAAGTGGGAATGTAACTCCTGTGCCGGAGACCAAAACCTATATTATTCTTAATAAAGTCATTGTTGATGCAAAAATAAAACAAGAAGTCTGAATTGTTAACACTTTATTAAGATTAGTCTAAAGCAAATTAAACTAAAAATTGTGTTCCTCTGCAATTAGAGCTCTTTTCTTACGATGTTTGTAAAAATCAGTTGTCTTCTCGCTTTTGCAGACATCTATTTCTGAAGGCAAAGATTTCCAGCTATACTAAAAATGGTTGAACTTCAAAAAAAACCCCAAGAAACCCAAGCACCATACTAAACAAACAAAACCAGATCTTTGGGAGGCCAAATTTCATATGAAAATTGTATATTTTCTTAAGGAGAAAAGATTACTGGAAAAAAAGCTTTGTTTGGGGGAATTTTTAATTAAATCAGGTGGGTTTTTTTACAAATTGATATTTAGGTTTCAAAAAATAAGGTTTGGGCATTGTTTGGGAAATGAGTGACATTAACTTGAACTGTGCTATTTCAGAGTCTTCCTCCCAGCAGAAGAATCTCCTGAACAAGGCCTTTGCTGTATTTCACGTGCTTGAGCTACATACACAGACCAACAGAGTAACTAATACAAATATGTGCAATTTCAACAAATAAACTTGAAGGGTGGTTCATTACATTTGGCAGAAGACTGAAGCAATAGTGAGGGTTAGTTGTACTGTATATCTTATTTCTTTTTAATGCCGTTACGTTGTAGAACTCCTTTTAGTTGTGTGTACTGGAACAAATTATCTGCAAACATAGAATCAGACAACAATAGAATGGTTTGGGTTGAAAGGGACCTCAAAGATCACCTAGTTCCAACCCTCTGGCCCCTTCCAGCCTGCCCCTGGACACTTCCAGGGATGGGCATCCACAGCTTCTCTGGGTAACCTGTCCTGCTGTCTCACCATCCTCACAGGGAAGAATTTCTTGTTAATGTCCAATTTGAACCTACTGTCCATGAGTCTAAAGCCATCATGTATACCTGAGGTTTCTTACGAAGTTTGCTACTGAGATTTAAGAAAATCCTTTGTACCACAGAATTACTAGTTTCTGGTGATATGGTTCTCAAGGACCCATTGCTCCCAATTTATTATTTATTGGATTGATCTGAACCAGTCCAAAATCCCTTAAATGTCGATGTAGTATATAATGAGCCTCTCAGCTTGCAGGCCTTACTGTAACTCCTTTAGAAGATCTTACTGAATCATTTTTTGAAGAAAGACAAAATGTTCTAGGGTTAATAAGGGCAGACCTGCCTCAGTGGAAGAAGGACAAGTGGATAAAGAGCTTTCATCTTGGATAAGAGTAAGGGTCTGTCAAGACCAGTACTCTGTCTCCAGCAGGAAGAAGGAAGAGACGTAGTATAGCAGCCTGGTTGTGTATAAAGTGATCCTTTCTCAAGCACATCATAGCACCTTTCAGCAGATGACAATTAGATACTCTGTGACCCAGCTGTGGCCTGACAGTTGTGTTTAATGTTCTGTGACAGACCTTTTGTTGTCTCTGAGTTCATCTAATCTCTTTTAGAACCCATTTATCCTTCGCAACATCCTGTAGTAATGGGGCCTACAATTTAATTAGCAGGAATAATGTATTTCTGTTTACATACTCCAGACCTGCTATCTTCTAATGTTGTATGCCCCTCCTTGAATGTGGAAGTATCAATTGTGCTCTGGTCTTCATGTTTCACAGACTGCCACAGAGCAGTGGTGAAAGGGTTTCTACTCATGAAGGACATACTTCATTTTGCTGAGTGCATGTGTCTGTTTTTTCACTGATACCCAAGAACTCTTTCTGGGCACAGATGTTTAAATCTGTATGTACAAGATTTATCTACAAAACCTGTAGGGATTGTAGAGTAGGGGATTTTTTTTTTCAGCTTCTGTTTTCATGGTCTGCTTGATGTCATCATAAGAAAAAAGACATGCTCTGCCAAGCAGGCTATTCTTCTTAGAACAGAAACATCAGGGTAATTTTTGTGACTGATGTATGTATAACACAGTTGACATAATATTTGCAGTCTGTATGACCTCATTAAATGTCTTTAATGCAGTTTCATGTATCATACACAGATATGTTTTAAGTCCACCTGGAACACTTCAATAACCTTCAGAATGTAGTGTTTAAATGTGAGTCATATCTCACCTCCTTTATTTTGTCTTTTTCTCAATATTTCTATTCATCACTGCTATTTCAGGGGTGTTTTACTATTATTAAAGCTGCAGAGTCTTCCACCAATAGTTCTGATTGCTTCTTGTTCTTGGTCTTTTTATTTTGTCATTTTTACTCCATATCAAAACAATGAACAACTTTTTGCCATTAATAAAAAACTTCTTCAGAAATAAAAAATAATTTCCTCCTGCTAGTGGATGAAAGTAGATATTTCACCTGCTCTTTCCTGCATTATTCCTTCACTTGAGATGTCAAGGACAGTATTTTGTGGTATGAGTCAAAAATTGTTGATTACAAGTAACACACGTGACAGCTGAATTTGATAATTTGGGCTTTGTGTTGCCCATAAGAACTCACTTTAGCCTGGTGCTTTTGTAATGGCATATGCAATAGGATGTGGAAAAATATCTAGATGGATTAAGGGATATAGTTGTTAACTCTAGGTTGTCTTCCAAGCAGGGCAGCTGCTGAGGATTTTACCATTCTTACACAATGTCAAGCCCATCTTAAGCTAGCTCTGAGTAGCAGCTTGCTGTTAAAATTCTCCATGTTATTGTGTGCTGCAGCACTCCTTTCAGCTTCCTCTCTAGCTTATGCCTGCCTCTGTTCCTGTGCTTCCTTTTCACCATGATTTTCTCAGCTCTTTTGGCTCCTGAGTGCAGCTGCTGCTCTTAGCTACTCCTGCACACAACAGTACTGTCAAGTTAGGTCTCAGTACTTCCACTATTTTCTTTTGACTCTTATTTTTTCCAAACAGATTTGGTACTTGTGGTTGTTTTGACTCTAAGCCAGCTAGTTGGACCGTGCTACCTGAATTTGCTACTGAGTGGATTCAGAGTCTGCACAGTGAATTTTGCTCTTCTCTGACCCATAAGAAATCTTCAATCTTAGCAGTCTTTGCTTTCGTTTTTCATTCAAGTGAAAATAGAGGTATTATGAGGAGATGCATGCAAACATGCAGAGAGAGTAAGGGGATGCAAATGTTTGCATTGGCTACCCTGTTCAGTAGCTAGCATAGACCTCTGACTTGAAGCACTCCAACTTCTTGTTGGAGTTATTGAAATTATTTCAAATTTAACTCTTCTTCAAAAAAAAATGTTAGAAAGTTCTCATATCTGTGCAAATTGTCATACTGCAAGTGTTGTAGTCCCAGAGTAAGGAAACTGGAAGATAGTTGCATTCTGTGAATTAGAAAAGGTAGGGTATTTGTTGGCATATTTGAACTCTGTTCAATGATCTGTGTTGAAGCAATTTAGCATTGTTTAAATATCACTAATATATAAATAGTTTGTCTTGTTTGTTGGCATCAGCTGATGTTTCTTGAACGTTTTATGTTAATCTTAGCACATAACCATTTGTATCTTAAGAATTACTTGTTTTATGAAAAATGATCCTTTAATAAAAATAATTTACCTTTTTAGAGATGAGGCATCCAATCAGTGTCTTATTTGATACCAGTGCAAGGACTGGCATCCTTTATGATGTGTTTGCAGTATGTGTTAGAGGAGACCAAAATGCTGTCATTAAATGTCCTTAATACCTGTGCTTTTCTTTTTGTGAAGCAGTGGTGAATTGAGGAAAGAAAAATGAAAGATAACTAGGATTTTTCTACCCTGGCTGTTATGTGTTCTATTCTGTGATTCTGTGTTCCCCAGAAGGATTAAATGAGCTCTCTGATGCTTGTGGCACATCACAGAGCTTTGCTGTTTAGTAGCAGTCTCTGAAAAGTTTCCTCCACTGATGTATGCACTGCTGGTTTGTGACACAGTTCATGTGGCTAAATGGAATTACATACTACTTCCCTGACTATCCAGTCTGTTAAAAAATGTGCTGGCTCTATGGGTGTTAGATTATGACAGGGTTAAGGCTGCTCACCCTGAAGGATCAGACCAGCTTGGTGATTTGCAGTTAGGTGAAATCACCCGTAGAGTAAGTCAGAATAAGGTAGAATAAAATACTTGTAGAATCCTCACTCAGTTGCTATTTTTGTAGAGGCAATGGAAATAAAAAGAAATTTACCTACTTAACTTAGGTCCAGAGGATTCTTTCACCCTGTGTTAGTCTGTAGCCAAGCTGATAGTCACCTTACAGTTACACAGCTGAAGATCTATCACTTACTGTCTCTCAAGTTGCCTAGTGTTGGTCTCAGAATGAGACATGAATTTAGCAACTCATCCCATCCATTAGCACTCCAAACACTTCTTGAGGGTTGTTCAGATTCACATGCCTCAGAAGTATTTTGTAAGTATAGCTCACTGAAAAAAACGTAGTCATGACATTATTTTGTTACAACCAGTGGTATTCCTGCTGCTCTGGAAGTGTCCCATCTGTTTGGCATGGCTGGAACTGAAAAGTCACCAGCCTGTTGTAATGCAACATGTCCCTTCCTGTCCCGTGGAGCAAAGGTTAAAGCCCAGGTAAATGTGTTTTCGGAGTGTATCAGATTACATACTTTGTTGAACATCAGGTTTGATCACACAGTGTTGTGCAGCTGGTTGTTGTTCTTCACATTTGTGATTAACCTTTGTGTTTGCCCATTGCTTTGGGTTGATGAAAGGCTGAGGGATGACTGCCCAGTTCTCTTTGAAGAATTAAATTTCAACAGAATCAAGACAAATGTAAGCTATTTCAGCAGTGCTTACATCAGTGCTTAATTGAGATGGTTTATTCATGGTGCTAGAGTAAACAGCACCATCTGTACAGAAATCCCTGCAGCTCCCTTTGTGTTGGTGGGTGAGGATGACAACCCACTGGTGCATATGGAAAGGGCAGAAATACTTGATACTTTTTTTTTTTTGCTTCAGTCTCCACAGGCAAAGCCTGCCTCCGTTTTCAGTGTGTACCAGCATCCTCTCTGAGGGAAAGGAGTTGCCAGCAGTGGGGGAGAAATGGGTTAGAAACTTTAGCGTGCAGAGCTCTGAAGTCACCTTGTAACCATGGGGCTGCACAGGACTTGTGCATGAATGCTGTCCAGTGTGACAGTACTGCCTATCACAGCACTGGCATCAAGGAGCTCCCTGACAGCTGGGTTGAGGCTGTTGTGCCCGTTTTTAACAGACGTTAAGTGGAGGATACGGGGAACTGTTGGTTCATCTAATTTCCCTCAGTCTCCAAAACAGTCATGGAGCACACACTGCACGTGCTTTTGGAATCCATCTCTAGTGCACAAAGGGAAAGATTATGATGAACAACCAGCAGAGAGTCACGAGGGCAAATCATGCTTGCCCAAGGTGGTTGCGTTCTAGGATGAAATGGCTGGTTGGGTGCACAAAGGAAGAGCTGTGAATTCAATGATCAAATTCAGTGCAATTACAGCAGTCTGTGATTACATTATCATAGTCTATTATGAAACAGTGTAAATTGCTACTCTGAAAGTCAACAGGCATGCTTTCAGTTAATATTTTGCAAATTATGGTGCTTGTTCATGGCAGTCTATGTGCCATTTACCTTTTATACTTAGCAAGCTGACTTAAGCATCATATTGGTTCTGCAGCACAGAGGTGTGAATTACTTTTGCAGTTATCCATTATAATCAGCATTACAGAAATTAATTTAGTCACGTTCTAATTATGCCTAATGCATGATTATTTTGTTTAACATCCCATAGCAAAGGAGCTCAATAAATTAGATGCAGAATGTTGAATAATGCTAATGGCATTCAAGAGGTTTGCACTGAGGCATAGAAGAATTAGACTGCCAAACGAGTTGAAAGTATTTCAAGTGAATGGCTGGTAAAAAATTATTCTAAAATTGGTGTGTGCCACAACACACTTGGCTGTTTTATAAGTTTTTACCTTTTATCTACTGAGGTTTCAATTTTGTGTATCACCACTGTGTCATGTCTCCTGCTGCAGCTATAGATCTTTCTTCTTTTTACAATAGCTTCTTCAGCCTGACTATTTTATAACCGTTTGGTAACGTAATTTGTGCCTGAGCAAGGACTTTTCCTGGGGTACAGGGTACTTACTCTGGGAATGGTGAGAGGTCCAAGAAACACTCTTAAAAGAAACTGCAAAACCACATAGCCAACTGAGAAAGAGACACAAAGTGCAGTTTTCTTAGTGTGAAGGTGGTGCCTAGAAATGTATTTCTGGAACAAGACTGCTGCTTAGGCTTGGAGACAGCAAATTGTACAAGAAACAGACTGTGATGTATCAGGAGCTGGGTGCTTACTCTGATTAAATGTCATTTCTCAGTCGGGAAAATGCATGAACTGATGTAAGGAATCTGTGCAATTAGAAGTAGGAAAGGTTGTCTGTCCTCAGGAAGAGAATGGGCCCCAGTACAGTGGTACTTGACCCAGGAGAGAACGTCCCCTCTAGAGGTGCTGTCCCTGTTGCAGCGTCTCTCTCAATAATTAAAGAGAAATTCATAATGAGAATATCACAGGAGTTACAACAACAAAAAGAAAACTGCTTGGAAGAGGAAAACGCAGAGCCTCATTTTACACAAGAGGACTTGTAGACAATGGAGTAATACCGGTGTTCCTGCAGGGAAGCAAGGGTCTGATTGCTGAAAGCCCATAATGAGTAAAGATAAACATTCACATTTCTCCTCTTCCCTGCTTAGCTGTGGAAGCATTGTGGCTGTGCTGTAGAAACACTCTTTGCCCTTACAGTGAATTGACTGCAAGATCTTACCTTTATGCTTAGGTTTTTCCTAGGGCCCTTCTGCTTAGACAGAATCGCAGAGTCCAAAAGTGGCCCCAGCTGGCTAATGTTAAACATTGAGGATATCACATGCATGGCAGCATGCAATTTGCAATCCTGGCCTTCTTTAGGGGACCAAAAAGAATTATTTCCTCATAAACAGAAGACCCAAATCTGGAATACTGCATTTCTGAGGAATGACTTGGTTTTCTATATAAATTGGGATTCAAGCTTGTATACTGTGATTGCCAGTGTCAAGATCTTAAAGGGCGATGGAAAGAAATTATGTAGTGGATAAATATAAAGATATTGCCAAAATACTAACTTGATAAAACTATGTGAAAAACGTACTGATTTTTTCTCAACTGAATTAGTGACATATACTGAATGTTTCTAGGTGTTGTGAAGACCTGAACAGATTTGTTTTTCCAAACAGAAGGTTAAGGTACAATTTTTTTTTCATGCAAATATCTGTTTCTGTGAGCTCAGGCAATTTTTAAAATTAATTTATAACTATTTAATTAATCTATTTTGAAGTACTGAAATTGTCAAAAGGAAAAGAAAAAACATCAGTGAAATATTAGGAGCAAAAAATGATGTAAATTTTAATCCTAAGGGATAATGATACTGAAAACATTATGCACTAATGAAGGCTTACCATGTTGGATTCTCTGCTTCATGCATATGAGAATACTTTTTAACTGAGCCCAGTACCTGGTGTTTAAAGAATAAGTCTTGATTGTATCATACATATGTAAACAGACTATTTTGACATAACTGAGGAGGTGCTTTTCTTCATTGAATGCCATTTCCTTTCATTCTCTAAGGAGAGGCTTTGAAAATATGGCAAATTTTTTTCAAGCAGAAACATAGCACAGCTTAGATACTAGTTCCTCAGCTTATTTATCATCTTGATATGTTGAAGAAGGAAATCCTGGAGCCACAGATCATTACAGATGTTACCATTAATCTTGATATAACCCGCCCTTATCACCCCAACTCCACTTAAGTCTCCAGACTAAGAAAGGTGGATGGAGCTCTGAGATTAGCCCTGTGGGTTGTTACTCAACTTCAGCATGGACCATGAGCTCCTTGATAGGCCTGGACAGCCTAAACAGAGACTGTACTGACTAAGGCATCACATGAAGATGTTCCAATAATAAGATGAATCTAAACCCATTTTATCTGATCTATCAAGAGCTGCGGGCTAGTGCCCAGGAGTGGAGTGTCAGTGTTAAGCTGAAAGCTGGTGCTGGAGAAGGAACCAAACCCAAACCACGATGATAGAATATTCTTACCGTCTCAATGTGTTCCATCAGTGAAAGAATGTTTACAACAGCCTCTCTGAAGTTCAGCTTTGTACAGTAGTCCAGATTTGTTTGTTATTCTTATTTAAATACTTTTAAAAATACTTGTTACAGTTCTAAAAGAGATGCTGTGGTCTAGGTAACTATTGAGCTGTTTTTAGCTGTCTGCTTTTAATAACTGTCAGTCCTAAGTGAACTGTCAATTAAAATGACAGATTCCTGTTGGTTAGAGATACCTACAATGAATCTCTAGTCAGTGACGAGAAACAGGCTTCTATGCTACAAGACAGCCTGCTGTAATAACAGGAAAAATATTTTTTATAATAGGCCATAAATTAATTTTCTACTGTCTTTCCACAATAAAATAGTATGTTGTTTTGAAAAGAGATTGGGGTAAAAGCTTTAAATGAGACTTTTGTAAAACTTAGAAAGACAAGATTGCTAAGTTTTTGAATTTTACTTAATCATGATTGAGAACTACATTCAGAAAAGCTAAGGAACTGTTTTTATGTGCATTGGAGAACGTTAAACAAAGTAATTCACTGTCTTTAAATAGAAAAGGACAACTGGTAGTTTCAAATGATGTTCCAGCCTCTGTTGTTCTGTTGTAATTAATCTACATGGCCACAGACTTCACCTCCCACAAATACTAACCTCACTAGATATTGGAAACACATATTTGGAAAAGCAACAGACAAATGAAAACTATTTAAAATTATTTTAAACCAAATAAAATAGAAAGTTTCATGATTAAGAGAATTGTGTAATTTTCCTCCTTTTCCAATCAGTCAAAAGATTTCTCACAAGATTTCTTCTTAACTTATGACTATTATCCCCCCAAAACCAGAAAAGCAGTTTACTAGCATTAATTGATTCAGTTTCCAACAATGTTTGTCAATCGTCTTTCAGTTTATTTGAAATTATTCTTGCAGTATTCACCCCACTGCTTCCATATATCTACTGAAATGTAAAGAGCTGAATCAAATATTGTGGACACATCTGGTGAATTCAGCATTTTCTTATCTGTGTTCCATAGTTCTAAACAAGATTCTCTCTTTCCATTGTTTAGTTATGCTTTTCTCCTTTGCCTATAAGGGAGGATGTCTTACTAAAATGACAGGATTGTTACTCAGATTGTACTAAGATAAAGGAAAAATCTTATTTGTTTCATTAATCTTTTTAATTTCTACTGTAGGATTCAAACTGTAACAACTATCCTTTGTTACAGACTGCTTCTATTCCTATTAGAGACTGACTTGAAAGGCAGGCACTTCTTTTTCCATTGTTATTTTGTGAGCAACCGCTTTCTGAGGAGCTAATTCTCAGTCTAAGCGGCACCCACTCATTTTATGATGTTGGTAATAATTTCCACTTCCTCAATGGGAGGTTCAAAGATTAAAAGTGCTTGACTTGGATAAATTTAACTTGACAGCAAGCCATGAATAGGTAAGTGTTATCAGAACAGTGTGACTTGTAGGAAAATGGATCATCTATCATAGTGCCATGTAGAAATATCTGTATATTGTCATTTAGGAGTGTTAGCCAGAGATTCAGTTCCCAGCTGTGGTTTCCAGGCCTAAAAAGCTTGGTGCTAGCTTGCTATCTCTTGCTTTTCTGATCACTCAATACATCTGTTGTTGCTGAATGTCGTCTAACAAGTCTGTGGAATGACCAGATATAGTACAGAGGAATTCTGACTCTTGGCTCCTTTTCCTACCACTCAGTATTAGTCCTGTCTTGAGAAAACTGGAACTGTAGGAAGAAGAGTAATGAAAATCAAGATTTCTGCATTAATGGTAAAGCTGGACAAGAGAAAAAACTATCTTTTAGTTTCCATGGTGTGACCAACTGTATTTTTGTGAAGATTGCTGCTCAAGCATTTTACCCAGGAATTGCTAATGACTCAATCTTCTCCATCTCCAGCAAGAGCCTTCAGTGCTCACTGGTGTTAGCTCCAAACAGCACTTCTAGATTTATAGGGAAAATAGAGTGATGTATTACCATTACACAGAGTAAATTATCCACACAATCAAATGCTTAAGCATTACTCTAACTCAACCCAAAACAATTTCTTCCTAGCAAAATAAAAGAATACTAAATGGTCAAGTCTGGCTCCTAATGAGACTGCTTCACGTAATAATGTTCATATTCATAATGAAGAGACAGCAACCACAGGGTTTTACCCTATCCAGAAATACAATGAGAAATTACTCTGTGAATTCAAAATACTTCACTAATGTGAGTCATTGTGTTGTCATGTGAGTACTGATAAATCTAGTTATAATCTTGTTGAAAACTGTATTCTATCTGCTCCTTTCTCCCTACAAAGGTGAGTACCTGGATAGCCAAAGTAACAGTAAAGTTGTTGACCCTTGGCCATCTCATTCTTTCTACACTAGAACACTTCCAGAGACGGTGACTCCACAGACTCCCTGGGCAACTTATTTCAGTGCCTGAGCACTCTGCCAGTGACAATTTTTTTCTGTTATCGAGTCTGAACCTCCCCATGCACAACTTAAGGCCATTTGCTCCCATCCTTTCCTCCAAGAAAATCTCCTGCTGTGTGCGTACTGCTGAAGAGTGGTGGGTTTGACTCACAGTAAGGCATTTGCACCAATGATGAGTTAATTACTAAATTGGTTATGTATATATCTTGTAGCCCAAAAGCTTGGAACTCCATATGGTGACTCGCTATGGCCTAAGAGTTGCAAAGGATTCTGACATGGGGTCTGGATGCAATCCCGTACATGTATGATTGAAGTTAGATGCAGGTGAACCCAGAAACTCAGGTGAAATGTTAGGCCTCTCTGATACTGCGTCACACTACTGGATCCACAGGTAATAAATGTCCTGAAAACCAAGTACACCAAAATTTCAGGCAGATGACAACGGCCTACCTTCTTGCTTTTTTGTTGCTCTGTCCTGTACATCTACAACCCTTCAGTCTGTGAACCTCAGAGGTATGACTTGTGGCCTCTTAAAGCAAATGATCAGGGCCCCACTGCACGGGAAGGGAAGTCACTCTCTACAACCCTGTAGAAATACCTGAAAGGAGGTTGTGGGAATTAGTCTCTTCTGCCAGACTCTTCAGAGGTCCCCACACAACAGGAAATTTTCTTGGAGGAAGCTTTTCTGTGTTGTGATGAATTGAAAAGTTGTTTAGAAAAATAACCTATAGGAAAAATCCCTTCAGTAAGATCATATTTTTATCTGACCTGGTGTTTTAACTTCTGCTTTATGCTGGGGTAAAAAATGTGAAACTTCTATGTAACAACAAGTGCAACTCTGTTAGAGCTGATGGAAGTGGCCAGAAAAGACAAGGGAAAGTGAAACACAATAGGACACCTACCTCCTTTGAAACATTTTCTCAGGCTTTACCAAGTTGAAATTAATGGACTATCAAAGGCAAAGATGGTTTCTAGGTGTTTTGAGATATCAAACAGTGGATTTGTCATCTGTGAAGCTGCCTGGCTTCTTTTGAATCCATCTACATTTTTGGCATCTGCAGTATCCCATGGCAAGAGGTTTCAGAGCTTACAGCTGCCTCCTCTTGCTCGTTTGAAGCTGGCTTCTTACTAACTCTACTTTATTTCCCTTAATTCTGTCACTGAAAAATAGCAGCAAACAATTAATTCTTATCCAACCTGTGTTCCCTCCCCTCTTTACCCCTTCTTTTGATTTTCTAGGTCTTCAATATGGGTAAAATTAAAATAGAAGCAGTTGAAAAGAAGACCTTGTATAGGGAAGGAAAAATTTCTACATATTCAAAGTAGATATGGGTATGTATGAACACTGAACAGTGTAGGTACTCTTTTTCATAAAATTAAAAATAATATTTACAATCATTTTATATTTTGAATGCTTTCATAACGAATCATGAAGACTGATTACTTCTGGAGTTGTAGGCAGCTTAGATAACTGGAAACATCACAGAGTAAGTTGCTGGCCACATCATCCTCTTAGTTATCAAGCAGTGTATTAATCTGGAAAGAAAACACAGGCAAACATCCCAGTTTTTAAGAATATCTTAAAAACCCCAAACAAACAAACATAAAAATTCACAAAGGAGCAAGTGAAGGTAACTAACTTCAGTTGTTGTTTTCAGATACTTAATGAACTAATAATTACCACTTCTGGATTATAAAAACAAGAGCTTATTCAGTGGGTATCAGCCTTTTGTCAGTTACATGCCCTTGCTTGTCAAACTCCAAAATCTTGATTTCATTTCATTACAGGGAAACCGTTTCACAATAACATTGATTTCCCTTGGAAATTTTATGTTAAACAGAGATGAGATCTGGGCACAGGAGGACAGGTCTTCAGGTTGTGCTGACCCTCTGAAATGCGCAGAGAGTGTGCTTTTGCTTGTTCTTTTCAATGTATGGATCCATTAGCAGTAAATGAACAGCCTCATCTGTGATGTCATGATCAAAGCACTCTTCCTCTCCCTCATTGTATAGGGTGAGCTGGCAGCTGGTGAAGTGTGTTTGGCTTTGGATTGTCATTGTGGAGCATCTCTGTTGCAAAAGCATGACCTGGTGTTTAACACTTAAACAGGCAGCAAAATTGCTGAGAATATGAGTAGTTTATTGTGTTCTCTGTTTTGCACACACATTTAAATGTTTGTATAATTTAATGGGATCTCTTACATTATTTGCAGACTCGGTAACTTTTCTGAGGCTCTGTACAAACTTCAAAAAGTATATTCAGTGTTAATGTTCAAGTACTGTAAAGTGAATGCTGGGCATTGATAAATTATATGTGACATTTATTATGCTCCATTCTGTGCTGACCCAGAGCTAATGGAAATTACAGCATATTGCTTGCCTGTATTTGTTCCCATTAAGGGTACTTGTTCTCAGTGGCTCTTCAGGCTGCTCATCTTATCTATTTATCTGTTTAGTGGCTTAAGCTGCCTGAAGTCTTTCTAATTCCCAAGATCAGTTCCACTTCTGTAAGGACAAATACACTAGGAGGATTACAAGAAGGAACAAAGTTGAAAAAGGTAAAAGCTTGCAGTTAGTACTGGGGTTGCAGAAAAGCAGAGTTTTCTTGTGTGCCATGCAAAACTAGAGCAGAAAGATATTAGTTCTTTTCTCAGATGTCACCATCTCTCAGTGCCTTAAATAAATCAGTAATGTATTCCCGAATCCTTCGTCAATGAATCAATGCTCAGTGTGTCACTGTTACCAGGAATTCAAGGGATTTTTTTAAAAAAATGAGCAAAAAAAAAAAAAGTGGCAGACTAGAAGGAAATATCCTTCTCAATATGCAAGTAATACTTAGGCACATAAAGGCTGTGGCCTGCTTTGTGCCAGAGTGTCATACTGTGCTTATACATGTCTTGTTAGAACAGTTACGTTTAGCTCTTGCAAAACCTTTCCAGCAGTTGGCCTTCCATCACTGCCAGAATGATTGAGTAGTTTGGATGCCTTCCAAGGCTCATTCTTTTCCCAGTAACCTAGATTGTTTAAGATTGAGTGTGTCAGAGAGAAAAATGTTTCCCAGCGATGTCTGTTACAGGAACTGGTGGAAAACTCACTGGACCTGACTCAAACCAGACAAGCATACGGTTTTTTGTAAATTTATATTGGCGCCTCTTGATCACAAGTGTCAAATTTAGTCATATTAAGATTCCTGAAGAATTTTCATGTTTGGCCTTCTGAATTATGGACAGGGAAATAATCTTCTGATGGCAGGCAGTTAAAAGACTGTCATCTATCCCATGCATGTGGGAATAACATAAAAGAATGTTGAAATTCTACAAAGATGTAACAATGGAGTGTTGGTGGTCAGCTCCTTCTATTGAATGGGGCACTTTTCATCCTTGTGGTGAGTGAGATGTGTGAGGAGTGTGGTCATGGGCTCTGGACTCAGAGACTCAGACTCAAAGAGTATTTTTGAGTTTGGCGATGACTTGAAAATCAAGTTCCTGAATATTTACTCACAGCACTCTGTCCCTGTGCAGCGTCCTTACCTTTAGTACCTCCAGCCCAGCAGAGCCTCAGGGGCAAAATTCATGTACTTTGGTGGCGTCTGTTTAGGAGCAATTATTTAGTCTTGAAAAAGCCCAGACATTCTTCCTCTCTGGTAAGCATCATCATGTTTTAATAATGATATTTTTATTATCCTTTCAAGCTATGTGAAGGAATTGGATTTCATCATAGAAGCTAATGATTTCACCATTGCAGAGATACTGTCTGAGAAAGAAAAGGGAACTCTGATGTAGGTTTTACTGGACCTGGACAACAGGCTTCATCTGTGATACTGAATGCATTCATTACAATAGGAGATAGCAGAGGGAGGAGAGGTGGGCACACCTCAGCAAGTGAAGGCTCTTCAGATTTATAGAACAAATGCTGAATTTTTTTTCTTCATTTTTGCATTCAAGATGCTAAGTTTTCCTTTTTTTTTTTTTTACCATAAATGCTCTACATGCTCTCTGCAGTATGTTAGCTGATTCTTGTTATGTGTTCACAGATTGTAATCTGTCCAGGATATTTTTTAAACTGGAGGACAGCATCACCTTTAAGATTTTACTTTGTATCTTCAAATGAAGAGACTTCACCAGCTGCCATATTAACTCACACTGTCCTCTATTTTTTTTAGGCTAGGAGACATTTTCAGCAAGTCTGCTCTCTCATGGTCTTAAATAATTTTTTTTGTGATTTCATGTGGTGAATTATTTGATGCCTGCTGGGAATAAAATTCCCAGCCAGTTAATGCTGTTACAGAAGGAGCATGTGCTATATTGGTAATAGCAATGATGTGAGCACTAACTGTGAGTACAACAGTTTTTCAGGAAGTTAAAAAGTCTTGAGATGCAAAAATGTAAATTCTGTGAAGATTTCCATATTTTAGTGATAAAACATATGTGATAATTTAATCAGGAAATTGTGGATGGGGGAATGGGGAGCAGGGAAAGCACATGTTGATAGCATCTAGCTAGTGATACTCTCCTTATGCTGCCAGAAGGCAACAGATAGTTTTGACCAACCATTTAATGAGAAAATGAGATGCCACTAGAGGATAATTTTGTAACTCACATATATTCCTTAGTATCCTTCTGCTTTCATCTTCCAGTTTGCGTTCTGGTTATAAAATTTTTGTATATATTGTAAGAACTTTGAGAGAAAGTGGGGAAGAGTTGGCGTGGAGAACATAGTCACAACCACTGGAAGTTGTCTGGAGCCATTGATGCGCAGAAAACTTAAATTTGGTCTGTTGACCAAATAGTGTCTGTTTGGTTTCACAAATGAGATCTCTGGTCAATATTTCCCTCCTGTCCTATGGATAATCACAGCAGCCTCAGCACCTGTGTCCATACACAGCCTCTCCATCCTCCACCAAAAAAGTTCTCCTTCCCTCTGCCAGCGTTAGTTGCTTTCCATTACTTGCAATGGCCTGTTCCTTGTGCCTCCTCAGCCAATTTCCTATTTGTACCTATTTATTCTGCAGAGAAGTAGTCTTCTAAATTATAATGTAGTCAGCATATTCTGGATACACCACACTAAATTTGGCACTGCTGCAGGGGGATCCTTATTTTCAATAGTAAATATAAATGATTCAGCTCTAGAAGCAGCTTTTTGTTTGCCACCTGGTTATTCTTTTCATGGAAAAATCAAACCTCCCTTTACTTCCAAGTGTGTAAACTATGCTGATAGTTCATAGATCATTTTAATACATTAGACTACTATGAAGTAATTAATTCTTGTCATGGGGAACATCTCTCTAGCAAGCATACCATAAGTCGCAGAGCCAGTCCCCGGGGTCTTTCTTCTCTGAAATTTGTATGAGCTCTTGCTGCTGCAATCCTCTTTAAGTGTGGACAGTGCTTTCCTTTTAAAATCAGCATTTTAAAAGAATTCAGTATGCAAACATGATTGTGGCAGAAAATTGTAGTACCTACAGATGACTTAGGCAGACAGCCTTCTTCTTTTCTTTGCTCTGGGGCTTTTTAAAAAAATATCCATATATCTGATCCTTTTCCCTTTCTTTTACCTAAGAAAATATGATAGAGACTGCTGGTTGGGGATGACGCTTTCTGTAGTCTACGAGAAAAGTTTGTAGTTTGTGTAGCTGCGATTTTAAACAATCTGCATTTTTTAGGAAGTTGGCAGGAAAGTTTAGATGGTCCAATGGCATGGAAATGAGGCTGTTTCTTCAAAATTTAAAATTTTTGGTAATGGGGCTACAACTTAAGCTTGTATTCACCCATCCACTTAGACTTTTACTTGGTTCAGCAAGATGTACATGTGGACTTATTTTCCAGTAAAATCTATGACGTTAATTGAAGCCTATTTTTCATGCCTTGCTTAATAAAGATCCTAGATTTAGAGTAAGAGCCTCTTTTCCAGGATGAAAATGCAATGTAAGTGAGCTGGAGCTGAAAAAAGGAGAACCTGCCCTACTCTTGGTGTGGTACCTGCTGATTACAGCTGTAATCATCTGGGAGGAACTGAAGCACCTGATTGCCTACTCCTGCACTAAAGACTTTAAAGACACATTTCTGGGAAGAACAGTTCATGACAACATTATCTGTGACCACAAGGGAGGGGATCTGAGAGCCCAGAGTGCACTCCCAGAGTCCCATATATTGGTCATGGTCCAAATTCACCAGAAACCAATTCTTGTTGTTCGAGCCGATCAGCACAGCCTCCTGTGCTGCTCTGGCCAGGCTGAAAGCAGATAAGCTTGTTTACAATAGCTGGTCACATGTGCCTGTGCTTATGAGTCTGGCACGGCCTATGTGTACACCATCCACACATGTAAGTGCGTAAGTCCATGGCAACCAATCCCACTGATGTGAGTGGGACCAGGCATTCAGCCTCCTGCTTGCCTGCCTCTAATTCATCACAGGAACACATTGAACATAGGATGTTTAAAAAGTGCTCTTTGTTCTGTGTTGCTAGTCTGGCTGTCATACCTTCATTCTGCTTTTCTCTTATTTTCAGCCCTTGGCAGAGTCTATTTCTAGATGCATCATTTTAGTAGAAAATTTATACTGTTGCTGCAGGAGTGATTGTCTGGTTCAGTGGGAGAAAGAAGAGAAGGGTTTTGCTCTGAAGATCTACCACTAGTTTAGTATCAGTGGTATAACCTGTATCCTTGAAAATACATATGTTGTGATGAGTTGATTGCTAGAGGAGAAGCACTCCCTTAAGTGGTGTTAAATCAAGAGCTAGCCTTGGTGTTTGGTTTTTTTTTAATTGAGAACAAAGTTTGGGCTGAAATTATTTGTGTTTACCAAGATTTAATAACAATATTAGAATTCTGCAGAAGTGCATCATTGCAGGCGTGTAAACCAACATGTTGCTCTATAAAAATGCTGTGTTTCTTGACCAAGTCACTGAGGATTCACCTATCCAAACAGAAAGAGCAGGAAGATGAGATCCTTTAAAAGAAGCTGCTATTAAATGCAACATGTATTTTAAAACTTTATCTGAAAATTGCTTATTGACATGGTCCAGTTACATGCAGAATAAAGACAACCTCTCAGTGATCTGTTTTTCATCAGACCTGGATTCATTGTTTGGTTTAAATATTTTCCACACATCATAGGGCCTCTCATATAAAAATTCTGTGTTTTGTAGCTTAGATCGAAGTTTGTAGGTTTGAAAAAAGCATCCTGTATAGAACTGAGTTGCTGTAAGGTCAAGGATACCCTGAATTTCAGTATTCTATATGTCTAATTTTCACCTCTAACAAGATGACTTATGTGGCCTCCAAGTTAACTTAATTTTATTAGTTTTCTAGGATCCCTATTCCATGTCATGCAGTTAGTCAAAATGCAGGCTGGGTACTGAAGAAATTATTTTTGATGAAAGAACTGCACACAATACATAAGGATACAGGCAGAAGTTATTAAGAATAGTTATACTGGCAGTTATGCTTTCTTCATTACTGTGCCTGAAAATGGTAAATGTGTCTTGGCCAAAACTTGAACTTCTGTCTTGCTTTTATCTTTAAGTTTTTAACTAGGAAACTGTTTTTCCTCTGGCAGAGCATCAGGTCACAGGTGAGACTGCTGAAGATTAGTACATGGAGAAATATACAACTTAAATGTTGACTTCTGAGAGCAGTGGCTCTCATTGATGTCAGACACCCTGTTCTTCTCTAAGAACTTCAAAGTTTGGCTCAGAAATATTTTACAGTTTTAGGGGCAGAGTTACAGAGCAAGATGACCCATGTAGCTTCCAAAGTATTTTATCAGTCTCCTGCTTAATAGCTGTTAGTTTACTGAGAAAAATAATATTTGGGGATGTGGTATTTATGGTGACGCTAATGCATCCACTTCACTCAGCTTTTCTCATGACTATTCTGTGATTCTATGACAAGGTGCTAAATTGGCTGTGTTGTCCTTAAACTCTAGGTGTCATCACTCCTGGAAAATCTTCACACCTTTGGAGCACTTACCCTCGTGCTTTTTATTATTTCCACTCATTTGAATGTTGCAGTGGCTGATGCAGGCTTGGTCTCTCTTATCATGACCTGCTAAATGGTTTTCCTGCTGATATCCCAGCAGGAAAGAATTACCCATGAAAATGGCTGCGAATGCTACCCAAAAGCACAGAGTGTTTTGCCATGTTAAGCTGCATGACTATGAAAAATGCAAAAAGCCATAGCCAAGATAAATGTACCAAAGAGGAGGTTCTTCACTTTCATGCCTCTTAGGCTTTACATTGTTAACAACTAAGGAGTTTGGGATTTTGATTTTGTTTGGGTTTTTTTCTGTTTGTTTGGGTGGCCATTTTTTTTGGTGGTGGTGGAGTCTGTGCTGCTGCTGCTTCTCTGTCATAGACTGGGGACTTTTTTAACTAACACCTTCTCCAAAGGAAAAAAAAGAAAAGCTCAATAGGAATCCAGTGTGCTCAGAGCTAGACTCAGTAAATAACTTTGTATGAAGAAAACCCACAGAACTCTGGAAGAAATCAAATGTTTTCTATAGGTACTTTTGAAGTTAAATATTCTGCTTAAAGACTGATTTTTATTGTTTTAAAAGTCCTATTGAAAATGTTAACCCAAACTGAATCTGATTAAGTATTTTGTTTACTTTAAGTAAGTCACTTGCCTTTTACTGCAAGACCCAAAAATACTGATTGTAAGTTGCCTTAAATAAGTTTGTGTGGGATTTGGCCAACCAAACAGGGAGTCTCTTGCAGGGCCAAAGATGAAACACACACAAAAGTCTTCACTCTGGTGAGGAGCAGAGACACTCTTTCTCGTTTTGTCTCATTTCGGATTGAAGGCGCTTCTTTCCAAATTCAGTCAGAAAAATGTAACGAGCTGCTATTCCTCAGTTCACTTTGGTAGCTCACATTGCCTTCCCCATGTGAGTTAAGAGCTTATCTATGTAACTGCTGACATTTTGTAACAGTATCTGCTAAAAATCCTAGGAAAACGTGAAGATGGCAAGTAAAATGAAAGCAGTTTTGCGTGATTATTTTATGGAAGTCTTGTGTAGAAGAAGGCAAGATTAGCTGGTTAACAGACAGACATAGCATTATCAGTGCACTTTCATCTGGTGGTGCAAAAACCCCCTCACTTTCCAAACCAGGGTCAAACTGTCGACCCTGAAGGAGGACTGGTGACAAACTTTCTACAAGGTGTCTGACCAGATATTTCTTTTACTTCCACCTGCTAATAGGCTTAGAGATCATTGGCACTTTGTAAGTATAAACCAATGTTAGTTTCTGATTTTTATTAAAATCATACAAATAATTGTTCAACCTTTAACTGGACCAAAAAAAAAAAAAGGTGTCAAAAGCCTCCAAGAGACAGAAGGTGAGGAACATACAGCTTGGAGAGTGCTTAATGCTTCAGTTTGTTTGTTTCCATATACTGGTTAGTGATTTTAATATTGCCATCCTACACAAGAGTTCTATGGAAGTAGGAGGTATTGTTTTCTAGTGCAAAAACCTTTCTGTACATCTACAGTAATTATGTGCAGATCAGCATTCAAATTATATATGTGTTTTTTACATATACCTACCTTGTCATTTACTCTTGTGAAGTCGGAAGGATTATGTATATCCTCTCAGTGAACTTAGCTTTACTGTGAAGACTGGTCCAAAGCAGGGTAGGATTTGTTTTAATATATTTTGACTATAAGCAAAAAATGGACAGATTCATTTGAACACTATACTGAGTTATGATCATAGCATTTGATTTAGTGAAGAATTTTTCACTGAAATAATTGTTCAATATTTCACTGATTGCATTTCAGTTCAGATTTTAAAAAAAGAAGTATGTAATACTACTTGAGGAAATGAGGATGTCCTTAAAATTGTGCAAAATTTTATTGCCAACAAGAGGAATTTATGAGTCTTTGCAAGGTGATTTATACTAGTCAGATGTTGCCAAAGTTTTTAGGTACACTTCATAAATCAAGGGTCTAAACAATGGTAAGAGTATTTACAGTACCAAACTACTGTGTGAGAAATAAACAAGAGGAACTATTTACATAAGCAATGGAACTGTTCTACATTTTGCTTTGCTTCAGATTTACTCAACTGGGTTTGCATGGCAGGGTTTTGGTGGAGAGGAAGGTGATGGAATCAATCCCAGCCTGTTCAAAGATAGACTTACTGCTGGCTGAGTGAGAAGTAGAACCTCTGGCATTAGCTAAGAAAAGAGAGAAAAAAAACGTCTGCACAACAGCGACAGGAGTCCAAGGAGAGGAGTGAGAATATGTGAGATAAACAGCCATACAGGCACCAAGGTCAGTGGAGAAGGAGGGGCAGGACGGGCTCCAGGCACAGACACAGATTCACCTGCAGCCCATGGTGCAGCCCGTGGTGAGGCAGCTGTGCCCCTGCAGCCCGTGGAGGTCCAAGGTGCATCCAAGATCCACCTGCAGCCCATGGAGACCTCAAACTGAAGCAGGTGGATGTGCCCAAAAGACGCTGTGACTTCATGGGAAGCCTGTACTGCAGCAAACTTCTGGCAGGATTTTGTGGCCTCCTGGGGGCCCTACACTGGGGCAGTGAGTTCCTGAAGGATTGCACCCCAAGGAAGGGAAGGAAGGGACTCAGACTGGAGCAGTTTGTGAAGAACTGCAGTCCATGGAAGGGACTCAGGTTGGAAAAATTCAGGAGGGGCTGTCTCACGTGGGAAGGGACCCCATGCCGGAGCAGGGAAAGAGTGTGTGGAGCCCTGCCCCTGAGGAGGGAGGAGTGGCAGAGACGTGCCATGAACTGACCACAGGCCCCACTTCTCATCGTCCTGCAGGGCTGGTGTGGAGGAGACAGAAAACTGGGGGTAAAGTTGAGAAGGGAGAAGTTGGAGGGAAGGTGATCTAAGCGGAATCTGTTTTGCCTGTGATGGCAACTGTTGAATGACCACTTCCCGCCCTTATCTTGCCCCAAGAGCTTTTGCTTGTATTTTCTTTCCCCTGCCCAGCTGATGAAGGCGGCGACAGAGCAGCTTGGGCGGGCACCTGGCATTCCATCCAGGGTCAAAACACCACACTGGCAGGGGTCATAATGGAACACACAGGTGGAGACTCTCAAATGTCATCTCTACACATGGTATTCAACTCACTTTACTGGAAATTCTACCAGGGTGCTTTATATTCTACATTTACTCTTGTTCAACTTTAATTGGAAAAACAGTAGTTGAAGGGATGAGTATAGTAATAGAATAATACATTTGTTCAGTCTAAAAATGGGATCATCATTGTTAATTCCCACCACTATAATTAATGAATGGTACAGATTTTAAAAAGTTAGCTAAGCAAGAATTTAAATAACTTGAACTGCAGCTGATTTTCTTAAAGTGCAAATAAAACTCCTATCTTATGCTTGGAAATGCCCAATTTTATTGGTGTAACATGTATGAATATATATGTATATCATGTAGAGAAGAAATTGCAGTGCTGTGACTTGGAAATACTAACTTCAGTTTTGTGTTGGAGGGATTCAGATTTTTTGTTTTACAAGATGTAGCATATTTTGTATGAAAGTATAATCTTGTATGATCTTGAGCCATGAGTGAATTTAGGATATTTCCAATGTTTGGAAGTTTTTAATGAAAACTGCAGAAATTACCTGTGCTATAGGTACATATGCCTGCACTTCTATCAGAGGGTTTAATGATACTGAGTTGCTGAATAATTGGTAGGACTTTGCATTTCATCAGCAGCTTAGTGTAAGGTATCCCTCTGTACACCCTTCCATTACAGTAATTACTTTCAAACTGTAATAAATACAGGGTAAAAATCTTTATGTGGATGCTTATCAGAGAGTAGAAGAGCTGCTGAAAGGCCTCCTTTTACCTAGCAGTAAACTCTTCTTTGTCCCTGAAAGTTAAATTAGTTGCAATGAATTTTCAAGAATCAAAAATGGAAAAATCCAGAAAATAAAATGGAGAAAGCGAGGAAAGTTTTATCCTGGAGCTCCAGGGCTTTTATACAAGAACTGTTGGAGAGTGGAACAGTTAGGTGAGAGCTTTATGTCTGAGTGGAGGCAACCTCATGCAGGCCTGAAATAGGCACCAGATCTAGGTGAGACAAAGTGAGATTGAATTTGTGTTTTGTCTCTCCTCTCCTGCACATTTGTGCACAGATAAGCTTATAAACATTGCTTCCTGGGGCACAGATGCCCTTCTGCTGTGTCTCTGGTCAATGTGTGTCAGAGAAATATTGTTAGTGGTAGTAGGGCCACATGGATCCAAAGAATTAAGGGTCCTGTAAAAGACCAAAAACCCCAAAACATAGATGCTCAGTCTAGAGGGGAGTAAAAAGAGTAATTATTCCCTGAAATACTCAAGTGCAGACATTTTCACTCCTTTGGAATTTCTGCATAAATATTTCCCCTTGACTCCTGTCTCATTTTGAGATCCCTCAACAAAAGCATCAGAGCTGTCTCTTGAAATGATTGCACTCATGAAGACCAATGGTGCAGTCTAGTACTGGACCGAAACCCGTAACTGAATAGTTAACCTTTACTTTTGAATTGAATTTTGTTGTAATATCTGAATTTTTTTTTCCTGAGTTAAGTCTTTTCTAGAACCCCTTTAGCTAACACAGCAAGACTGTTACCATCAATATCAGCCAGGGCACTCAAACAGATTAGATTGCAATTGAACAAGACCATATCTGGGTGCTTAATCAGAAAGATGTACAAAACAATATCAACAAACTACAGCCATTTCCTGTCTCATAAAAGCTGCAATTTTCCTGAATTTACAGAACTGGAAGCAATCCAATCAGAAATCACTGAAGTAAATTAGGATATCTTTTTTTTCTTTTCTGTACTATGCCCTGGGTACAAAGTGTTTGTGTTTCCCACTGTTGTCACTGGCACTCAAGTCACAAGAAACCCAGTCACAACTGCACTACAGTTAACAGCCCTCTCAATTTATAGCCGCTCAAATATGAGGCAAATGAGTAAAACAAAGAAGGTCTGTTCCATAATGGATTGCAGCAGTCAGAACTGATGGCCTTAATTGGTTTTCACAACACAGTAGGGTTTTATTTATTTTGTTTGGGTAAGGGGAGGTCACAGAATAAGACAACTGGAAAGGCAAGAATTACTACCCAGTCTAGCTAGTAACTTAGCTGCCTTTTGGAACAGCAGTAGGAATAGACCTTGAATTCTCTTTGATTGTAACCATGGCTATTAACTTCTTGGTAATGGACTAGCTACTGAACTCACTTTACTGCTAGATAAGGTGTTGAGGTGCTGGTAGTGGAGAGTTTGCTTTACATCTGTAGTAAGAAATCGTTCATTGCTGAATCTGCATATATTTATATGGGAAACCCAAGCAAAGAGCTTAGACTGCTTCTCTCTGCTGGGCAATCTAACACTGAGCGGTCTGCTGAATTTTTAACTGGGTTTACTCACAAATAGCAAAAGGACATGCATAGCCACTGAGTAATTTTTAAAATGAAGTGAGTGGCGGCTGTTCCCCTTCAGATTATTCCTTAATGTTTTCTTTGTTGCCAGGCAAAACATACATTCAGGAAATAGAAAAAAGCTTTAAGTATGGCGGGTTTTTATTTCTTCAATTCATTGCCCATCCACACAGACTAATGCTAATGCTTAAACCTCCCTCTAACCTTCCTGAGAAATTACTAGTTTACTACTGAGATGAGGTTGAACTCCAGCCTACTCTGGGAAAGTGAAGTCTCCTCATATAAATGACAATTTCTCAGAAAATGCTAACTTTCCCTTCCTCTTACAGTTTTCATACAATTTCCTGTATGCAGATTTCTTTTTCCAAATACCAAAATACAGATGAAATTCTTTTCTTTCTTGAAAGAAACTATATTAACATTGTCAGCTTTTGTTTTAAGAGTGCTTGCCTGTGACTAGGACTCTTCATAACTGTTTTCCTAATATTTTATTTCAACTTTCTGTTGGAAGTGTTGAAAGTGTGGCATCACCTTAAACCTGGCATAAAGTTTTTACTCTTACTTGTACAGTTTAGAATTCACTTTATGGGTTGCTTTTTTTTCAGGGTACAGGGGGTGGTGTGAGGAGGGTGTTCTTTTCCCCTGCGATAGAGGGAGTTTAAACTGCATATCTAAACTACATAATAGCATTTGAGGGGGAAGAAATGTTCTGCCTTAGAAACAAGGAAGTGCTATACCCTGGAGAAATTTATTGTGCTACTAATAATGGCAGAGGACCTCCAGCTGGATTTTGTTTGAGCAGGGCTTAGAGACCCAACAACAGCAAAGTTAGCTTAACTCAGGAAGAGCTATGCGTGACTTCTGTGGGTCCTAGCAGGTGACTTCTGGTTTGTGAAGCTTGTCCTCAAGGGGGTGGTTTATTTGGGTTTAATGACTCACAGACTTGTGGACCGGCTTTATATTTTTTTGTGAACCAATGCTGTTTGATCCTGCAAAATGAAAGGGAATGCTTCAAGTATCCTCCTACATTCTAGAAATCAAATGATTTATTGAATCACTTAAAGAGGGACAGGAAAGATAAGTGACTATGGTGAAAAGATAACTGTTCTGTGTGTCTTCCCGCAATGACTATAAAATGACCCTATTGATACCCGCAGCCCACATGATGTGGTTCAGGGATAGATGAATCACAATGTTTTCTAACAGTTTATCTTCAAGAAATCCCTTCTTTTATCCCCGTTTACATGTTTGCTTTTCCCAGTCTCTGGCAAAAAAAATGGTCTTGACCTGTGAGTAGGGTTTGTGGTAAAGGGCACATTGTTACTCTCCTTTACCTCTACTGTCACTCTACAAAGGGTCGTGTTCCTCTTCGTTTCTTACATAAAGACACTTCTTCCCCAACATCACTATTCTGCTCGCCTCTCCCAGCACTGTGTTCCTCTTCTTCACCTGATTTAAACTCTTCACATACACAGCTGATGAAAGTGTCCATCTTTACTCAGCAGCCCTGTAAATTTTTAAGTAGACTTAGATTTACACATATAACAGCATGAAAGATGATAATAAGTTAATAGACAGTGATGAACTTGTTCAATACAAGTAATAATCCTTCCTAGACATAGAAAAACCTAAAGAAATTGGCAGAAGTTTTTAGCATTTCCAACTGACAGGGATCCATGGAAGCTTACATAGTCATCCAGAAGTACTGGAAGTTGAGTGGGAAATGAAAGATGTTGCAGAAAATAAAATGAAATGCAAGGCTTTGTATTCAGCAGGGAAAATCAATGACAGGGAAGGGAAGTGAAAGCTTTTGCGATTTGCCCTGATCTCAACTTCTTTGACTTATAAGTGACACATTTTGAGTAACTTCTGTTTCAGAACACTTAATCTGCATTACAATTACAGCAGAGAAGCATCTGGTACAGCACAGGTGGAAATTTGGAATCTATACTGAATCATCTTTGTAAAGAGGGAAGCTCTAGTACATGAAAGCCATTTTGAGAGAAATATTCCTTAATGGGGATCGTGTCTGACAGTTTGCTTTTCATAGATAACACTGCCTCTATTACAGTAGGTGTGGACACACTGTGCCTTCACTAGGAAGCTGCTGCAGTTTGGCCAGGAAGAAATACTGGCGTAAGTTTCAAGGGACTAACGTGGTGCTCTTTCAACTGATGCCCACAAACTGGAAACTAGTTATTCAAAACTGGGGACAGAATTTGTTTGTTCTTGAGTTCCTACACAAGGTCTGTCTGCTAGAATTGTATGAAAATTTCAGAAGTCAAGTTTAAAAAGTTCCTCTCCCGTACTTACCTTTAATTTAGCCCTCTAAAATATGTTCTGCTTATACCTGATGCAGAGATATCTGTACAAAAGGACAAGAGCATTCACAAAACAGGACTGCAGCAACCAGGAGGGCAGAAAGATTACTGATTCCACACCTCCACCAAGACACCAGATTACATTCCTGCTTTGGGGTTTAAGTTTATGGGTGACAGGAGGGAGGCAGAAGATTGGCCTTCTCTTGCATGTATGTTTTGTTCATGTAAACTGCTTCCTCCTTGACCTGCCTTTTTTCTTTGAGTTTCTAACCTGGGTTTTTTGGCAGGAAAATTACAATCTTTGTACCTCTGTAATAAAATTTCATATGCAGTGTGTCACAAATTGATAAATGAAGATTTATTAGTGTTTTAGTTTCATGTTCAATAAAGTTGGAATCTTCGCATGGTTAACATAGATCTGAGTGGAGCACGGCACATCTGAAATGCTGTCTTTGGTTACCTAGAGACTGAGACACATCTTTTTGCTGCAGCCTGAAGACTTTCTTTAATTCCACATGGACACATCCTGATCTTAATTTTTGAAGGATGTGGATCTTCTGAAGAACAAGGTCCAGTCAGTTTTCAAGCACAAGGTTGTCAGCACGGTGCAATGAAGCTCACTTTTGAGTTAGAGTTTCAAGGAAAGTAAAATACCTTTCATATAGATAACCCAGTTTAAAAAAAGAAAATCAAAAAAGAAAATCCACTGGTGCTATGTCATTTAGCAAGGAGTAGCTGAAGGCCCGTGGTAACTATATCTAAATGGTCAGAGATGTGACCTTGTTTGCAGATACCTAGATAAATATAACGCTGCTAAAATAATTTGTACAAAAACCTTCCAGAACAGAATTATATGTGCCCTTTGGCTTTCAGAATATGTTAGATATTTGACTAAAAATATGATGTGGAAAAATACTTTCTTCTAAGCGTGCTGATTTGCTATTTTGTGTGTGTGTGATTGTCTTAATCAGCAACTATTTCCTTTCCCAGGAGAGTCTGTTAACAAATAAGGAGAAAAAGTGTCACCTATCAGCCAAAGAGATATGAAGAAAAGCTCTGCATGCACCAGAAGAAACAGAGAGAGCTGGGGGATTGAAAGGGGACATGAGCAACAGTGAAAAGGCTGCCTGCCTGCTGCTCTGGTGCTGATCTTAGCCCTGTAACTGTGGGTGCTCTGGGCATGAAGTTTGTCTCAAAAGAAATTTGGAGTTTCTGTCAAACTGGATTGGGTGGAACTTGGTTTTCAAATCAGGACTTTGGGTAACTTTTTCCTGACTTTCAAATATGAATTTGAAAATGATAAAATCTCAAATTACAATTGGGACCTACATTTTAATTCTATAATGACAATCTTGAGACAAAAAGGTTTTATCTCTCTTTTATCTATCTCATTTATCTCTTTTATCCTTTCCCACTAGTAGCAAAGACTGGTTTAGGAGATACTTCTTCTATTAGCTGGTTATGCAGAGAGAGGCATTTCTTTGTTAAGGTCTTTGAGAAATTAAGAGGTTTAGAATTAAAATTAATTGCCCCATCTGGGTACAATAAGGAAGTTAAGGAACAGTAAAAGACAGACTTGCTTATGAGGGGAAACAAATCATTTTGGAGAACATCAATACGCCTCGATTAATACAATTCTGGACAGGATACTCTGCTTTATTTGAGCAAGAAATACAACGTTTGAAAAACAGGCCAGTGAATCGCAGTTGAAAATTAGAGGACAATACTTCGGTCCTTCTGCTGCACAGGTTTACACATGGTCCATTTTACCTCCTGCCTGTGCTGGCATGGCAATGTGAGTGGGTGTAACAGCACAGAGAGGATGTGAGTGGGATTGATCTGGCACACTATGCATGCGAGGCACACACAACTGCTGCTGTTTTATTTTGCCACTACACCAATAGAAACGACCCTTCTATAGATGTTTCTGGCTAAGGATTTTGCAGTCAGGGATATAGCACGCTTTAGTATAATTCGCATGCATTTCATAACCTGCAGATTTCATAACCTGTTAAAGAGTGGCATTGCAGCACAGCAATTTTATTTCTCTATGGCTTCTTTTAGTTCTCTGGTGGGAAGGGAAGCCGTGTTTTGGGGATTTTTATAGTCATGTTCCAGAATTTGTCAGTCTCTTTCTTTCCCACTGCTGTTTGCCTTGTTCAGCCTCAGCCCCCACACCCTCCTCGCCAAATTCACGGCAGAATTCCTGAACTCCCGCTCGGGAACTGGCAAAACGCTGCGGCATGGCGGGCCGGCGCCCACCTCGCTACGGGCTGCGCATCCTGCCCAGCCCCTCCGCACACAGCCGGCGGATCGGGATGCGATTTCTCCTCCCGTGCACTTGTCCCCCGGCGGGTCCGTGTCCCGCTCCCGGTGCCGGTGAACTCGCAGCACTCCCTCCGCCCCGAGCCGGCGCCGGGGGTTTCTCGCTGCAGGCGTGGAGATGCCGCTCGGCTCGGTTCGGCTGATGGAGCGGGGCGGGGGGCGATGGAGGCGCATCTCCCCACCCGGGGCGGCTCCTGCGGCCCCGCCCCGGCCCCGCCCCGCCGCCCCGCCCGGCTGGGGACCCGCCACCGCCGCTCCAGCGCGGCGCGGGGGGAAGGAGGAGGAGGGGAGAGGGAGGGGAGACCGAGGCAGGGAAGGAAATAAGTAAGGAAGGAGAGAAAGAGGGAGGGAGGCGAGGTGTAGCCGCCGCCTTGCCGCTCTGCGTTCTGCAGCCGGCGCGGAGAAGAGGACAGCCCACGGCAGGCGTCCCGGCATGCTGAAAGTCACCATGCCCTCCTCATCCTCATCCTCCTCGTCCTCCTCATCCTCCTCCTCCTCCGGCTCCTCGGCCGCCAGCCGCCCCGGCTCCGCCGCGCCCGACTACTGGATCGATGGCTCCAACAAGGACACCCTGGCTCACTACTTCGAGCTGGAGTCCGAGCTGGGACGGTGAGGCGGCGCCGGGCCGGGCCGGGCGGGCGGGGGGCGGCCGGGGCCGGGTGTCCCTGCCCGCGTCGCTATGGCGAGAGCGGCAAAACTTTGGTGTGCGTGAGCGGCAGCGGGAGACCGTGCGGGCTTTCACGAGGGACAGGATTTCGAAGGAAAAATCACAGCTCCCCGGGAGCGAAGCCGAGAAATCCCCGGGGGAAGAGAATGATTTTTAGGAGGAGGCATCGGTCCGCTCGGCGGACGCTGGCCCGAGCGAGCGAGCGGCTTCTAGTCATGGTACCTGTGTGCTACCAGCCCCCGTGCGGTGTCGGCTGAAGGGTGGGCATCACTTCGGGAGCACCGAAACGCCGCCTCATTCGCAGCATCCCTTCATACCAGACCTTCCGCCGCTCTCTCCATTACCGGCACCCTGCGCTGACAAAACTCCGACCCGAGACAGGAGTCCCTGAATAGGCCTCTACAAGCAGGGTCTTCCCATCGAGGTGCAGTGTAGGCGAGTGAGCTGCTACATCTTCATTCATTAATTTTGCACTACTGCCCTGGTGATGCTCCTGCCCAGCAACTTAAGGGTCCCAAGTCTTCAGGTTCTTAAAAACTGAAGTCTGGTGTAAAATGCTATATCTAACGCATAATTTTTGCCCTCCTAATGCCTTTGTTAGTTCATGTTGAATTTGCAGATAGAAAATAGTGTCCAAAAAAGGGGAAAATTGCGGGGTTTTTAAAGGGTTCACAGTATATGACTTAAATGTGTAAGTCACTAGGTAGCAAATAGCAATTGTTAGTTTTGCCAATGACAGAGTATTACACCTCCTGAATGAATGTGGGAAATTTGCAGATAATAACATGGTTGCCTTGGTAGAATACTTTTTTCAGAAAGGACATGCAATGAAAGTTATTGCTACAAAGCATACCTGTGCTTCCTGTACCATAACTGATAGGGGCAGGAAAGGTGATAGAAATACAATATAGTATAATTCTTGGCTTGCTGCCTGGGTCTTAAGCATCTGCTGCTACTTTTTTCCCACTGTTGCTACTATTCCTAGCCAGATTTAAATAGGTATAGTTTTATGTATGCTTATCACATTTATGCTTGACTTCACTGTACCCCTGTGCAGAAGCATAAAAATGTAAAGCAGAAAATATTGCTGTGTTGGTTTTGGGTCTAGAGTCAACAACAAAAAAGAAAGAAACAAAGCAGAATGCTGGTGAATTACAACAGTTGATACCAGCTCTGTCACCTGGATGAGTACTCTGTGGTCTGTCTAGAACCCTCCCACCATTTGTGATAGTGACCGTGGGGTTTGCTGAAGTGTAATCTCTACTGGTGATACATCTTGGGTTTATTGCACAAGAAAGGGTTTCTAACATGTGAAATCTTCAGATTTTGGTAGGAAGAGTTAATGTTGTAAAAAGTACTAGAGTAAAGATGAGATGCAATGGATTTTTCTACCTTGCAAGGTGAGAGAGTAAATGCTGAAACACTAACAAAAGGTTTGAATATGGAAGATAACCACACCCAACTAGTGTAGAGATGTGAGCCTTTAGGTCTGCACTGCTCCTTGGTAGAGCTAGGAAATAAGATTTACTTAAAACAGAAGCAAAAACAATATAGGAGAAAACAATCATCTTAATCAATGATTAAGAGGTAGAGAAAGGACAGAACAAGAAAATTTCTCTAATGGGTATGGCAATGAGATCTTGGTCCTTAGGTCCCAAGGCCAGCTTTGAGGTATTTTCAGAGCCAACATCCAGAGTGCTGATGATTGTCTCAGAACCCCTCTGATAGGTGTATCTTGACAAATCTATAAGGAAGATCCAACAATCCCTCTTGGTTCTCAAGTGTAATATAATAGTGTATTGTTTTCTCTTGGTAACTCTGTCTCCAAACTTTTAGTTTTGGATATGGTTTTCAGTATGTCTACAAAAAGAAGTATTCATTGTTTAGTTAGGTTAGTGTTGGTGAAAACGTGTTAGGTGACACTGAATAATGTGGCTATGTGATCACTTCAGATGCAGTAAATAAAGTAATATACTGAAATAACCAGAGGAAAACATTGTCCTAAATTATCTTTAGCAAATACAGGGATTGAAAGATGCCCTTTGGCAGACTCCAAAGACATGCATTTAGAGAGCTGTGGCCAAATATGGGAATTTCCCTTTGGAAGGAGTGCCCCTTGTGCAAGCTATGTCTGACAGATCCCTAAGATGTCTTACTCCATAATTCTTGCATGACTAACTAAGGAGTCATGGAAGAAGAGGGAGTAGATCGTATTAGGAAGAATGATAAATGCCTATAAGCTTAGGTGGGAGTTAACAGTCATTTTTAAACAGTGGAGTTCCACAGCGATCAGTTCAGGTGTCTGTGCTCCTCGACATGCTCATAGATAAAGGGGTTGAACTGTGATATTTGCTGGTCTTTGTAATTGTCAAGGGTTTTAAAGATTGTAAAGATTGTGTTTCCTATGAAGAATTACAGAAAGACCTCACTCTACTGTTGGGGCATTTAAATGGCAGACGAAATTCAGTTTGGATAAATAAAATGGGTGTGGAGGAGGAACCATTTAGTTCTCTTCTGTCCTTAGTAAAACCTGTAGTGAGGTTAGGAGAGGTATCTGGAGGCACATGTGGCATGGATGGAACATCTTGTTAGAGGCACTTGCTGGCCGGTTTTATTTCTTTCATGCAGGCTCTTAGGGCTATCTGTCAAAAAATGGGGTATCCAGTCAAAAATGAATGACAGGTGGTAAGGCCACTTTAGCACGGTGTGCTGGAAGTCCTGGCCACTGGATACTATGGATGCTAGAAGCTTACATGGAATTAATGGGCAACTAGGCAAGTTTACATGGAGGAAATCCATTAAGACTGATTAAACATGAAGATATTAACTACTGAACTGTAAGTTTTTGAGAGCTTTGAGGGTATTCTCTGACAGCGTTGACAGGAGTTTGCTCTATTCTTACATTCTTCTTGAGGCATCTGTGTTTGGCCACTGTTAGTACTCTGGGCTATACAGGCTTTTATTCTCATTCTTTTATTCCACTTTTATGTTCCACTGAAGCCCTGATTAGATCACTTTCCTCTTAGTACATTTTTTACAAGGGTTTTTGTGTATAAGTGGGGCTCAAAATGCTGTAAACATGAAATTTTGTGTTTTGTTTTAAAAAACGTCTTTGTTTTACAGGTTGCACAGTTGATCAGTTGTAGAGTTTGGAATTTCTTCTGAGTGTATTTAATTTAAAAGCTTATTTTCCACACTCCCTTGGAAAAAGATGTTGAAAATATTATACTCTAAACTTGTGTTTCCTTAGGGACTAAAACCTTTCGTTAGCCTTATAGAACCCTTGCTGTATCTTTTGGTACAGAGTTTCTGAATTCAGGGTATAAATATGGTGTTTGAGTGAAGAAGAAATTCAGTAGTGATTTTTTTGATACTCAGCAATATTACAAAAAACGGAAATTTTCTTTGTTGGCATTTTACTTGCCATGCACCCTCTTTGCCTAACTAACTACATAACTATCTGAGTTGAAACTGTCTAATGTTACTATTGTAGGCAGACTGCAAATCTATTAAGTGGTCAAAAGCAGACGAAAGTGTTTCCAATCAAATCCTTCGGGCTTTCTTTCAACTTCAAAGGTTAAATTAATAATAATTTTAAAAATCCCCAAACAAAAACCGAACCAAAACTCAACAGGGCAGTTACTGGCAGTTTTTTTCTTGTAAGAATGATAAATCTTCCAAATCTTACCTTTTCCTGCATGGGCAGTCTTTCAGTTGTGTGATCCTTGCTGAAGACCTGAGACTGAGAGGCTCTCAATACTTGGCAACTTAGATTGGACTTACAGTGTGAGCTGAATCATAGGTGGTTAATGTCCTTGAGCTTTTAGCACAGAGAAAGTTTAAATCCAGTGTACGGTTTGAACTCAAGATTTCAGAGTGCAGAATGACGCCTTACTCTGTCAATCCTATTTATGAGAGCTGTCATCATAACATCTACTTTTGTAATGGCAGTAGTAGATGAAATAAGCTAACTCCTTTGTTAGCTGACTTAAGCTAACAAAGCTAAAACTTCTTTGTCAAGATGATAAAAGCATTATTTTATAGAAGTGGATTGGTTTTGCACTTGATGCTTTGAAGTTCAAATAGTTTTTGCTTTGAGAGCATGCCAATTATTTTGCCCTCCATCCCTTCAATAAAAAAGGTTCCTTTTTGTGTTCATTTCAAAAGTAATTTGTTTTACAGCCTCTTTGCCCTGTTTATTTTGAAAATCACTTGCTCATTGTGCTTTAGGGTGCATATAAAGTAGGTCTGTCCCTCCTTCAATAACGCTTTTGCTCACTTGCTTGTGACTTTTTTTGTAGTGGACCTGAGGATTTTCCCAAGTGATGCAGGCGTGCAACTGACAGACAGCGCATGGTCCTAGCTGTCTGAATGTGAGAGTGTGGAGTCCTTAGAGGAATCAGGATGAGAGTACTTTGAGTATCTTTGAGTAGAAACTGCCAGTGTAGATTTGCCTGTGCCACAAACTGCACCTTGCTTTTTACCCTCATGCCTTCAGGCAAGCAGGAGGCATTTTCCCTCTGGCAGTCCCTGCCCGTAGGGAAGGTTATTGAAGAGGTGAGTCTGAGGCCTCATTTGGGAATGTTGTAGTTGGACCTTGCTTTAAGGCAGGAAAATAGGAGATAGCTAGAGAAGGCAGGATGAAATTTCTCACTTGGGTACCAGAAACCAGAACTTGCAGTGAATAGCCCAGGCTTTGACAACTAAATTTATTTAGTGGATGCAGGGAGTGATTTTTTTCCCAGTTTTGTCTGGTTCAGTTCAACAACTGGTTGATTCAGAAATAAAAAGCTGTGTCGAAAAAGCAGTGAAAGAAAATTTACCATTCTGTAAATAATATCTGAAATGAGTGGGTGATCATTCTGTGTAAATTTAACAGTTTTCTCGTACTTAAAAAAAGAGCTATTAATAATGAAAAGTTTTGATAGAGAACAGTTATTTCTTGATTTTCAAGATTTTTTTTCTGTCAGCCACTATGCGTTTATGTCACTGGTTTTGATAGTGTTTTCTAATTTGAAAAATTATATTTCTAGTACAGAATATGAATAGCTCTTGAAGTAAGTACTCTTAAGAATGCTGAAAAAGTTTTTTACACAGATTGGTTTTAGGAGTGATAATCATATAATTTGTATTAATACAAGAATTGTCATGCTTCAAAAACATTGCATTAGTCTGCAAGAGGTAAGATTTAACAAAGTCATTCTTTTAGCATATTAAAGAGAGAATCATAGAATATCTTGAATTGGAAGGGATCTACCACGATCATCAAAGTCCAAGTCTTGCTGAAGAGAGAATATCTGAAATCAAATAAGTATTTTCAAGTGCAATTGGAAGCACTTTCCTATGTGTGATTGTGGAATAAGCCTGTGTGATTCTGGGCAGATAAATTTACTGAGTTCTGTGGTATCAGAAGCACATTATGTGTTCATTCCACTGTGTCTTTTTTTGTGTGTCCAAGTGTGCACACTGTTGTGTAAGGGACTGTAATGCATACAGTTTCATAGGTAGAATTCTTCCAGTAAGAGATGTTTAAATGCTTGCTCACACAGTAAATAGCCATACTTTAAGAGACCACCAGTTACGTGTGATGGTCAGTGAAAAAAGACTCAGCAGTTTGCAGTAGCCTCTGCCCCATCTATGGAAGTTCAAATACTTGCTAGAAAGGGCTAACTATCCTCTTCAGTCACTCAGATCAAAGAAGTTTTATTTTCCTGAGTATTTTTTGAAAAGTTCAATAAAGAAATTTTAAAAATCAGTCATTCCCCGCCCTTTAATTGAGCCAGCTTTATTGCAGTAAACCTGAGCAATTTTTCTGTGGTCTTCTGCTATCCACAAGGTTGACTGGGCTTCGGAAAAGCAGTCTTCTGACACTGCATGTTGTGTGGAAAAACTCGCAAAGGTTTGAATATTATTTTCATCTATATATATACAATATGAATGAACCATTAGTAGGAGTTCAGATTGTATTAAAAAAAGAAGAACATATACTTCCTTGTGCTTTTGCAATGAAGCAGAATTTAAACATAGAAACTTGGACATATTTCTTCTTTGTTTAGGTATTCTTACCATACTTCCTCTGTTCACAAGAAGCAAACCTTTATTATCTGAAAAATCAGTAATTTGACAAGGAATATTCTTTTTCCAGTGCATTGATAATTCTGAGAAAGGGTAACCATTTATTTCCAAATGTTGATGCTGCTTTTTGCTCTTGGTTTGTCTAATGTCTTTCCAGATATTTATCATTTCTGTACCTCTTCCATTTAAAAAAAAATGGTAAGAATGACACCTTTTACAACCAATCACTGATACACTGGAAGTTCTCTTACATTTGGTGTTAACAATCCTTCATTTGGCCTTTCATTGTCAATGTCATTACTATCATAGGTTACTCTCTGTTAAAACACATGGACAATTGGGGACCATCAATATTTGCATCTGTTGCCCTGTGATATAGATTGATGAGGTGCTGTTTTGCTCCTTGTAAAGGAATTCTAAATTAGGAGACCCTGCAACAATATGACTTTGCAAGTGACCACTCAATCTGTAGCAACTGAAGATTTTCTCTTTGAATTTCATCTTCAGGGAACAAGAAGAGAGAAATTACTTGGAGTGATCCACCAAATTCCATGGTTTGAACTGTGTGCTAGTTCAGACGCAAGTAAAAGTAATCACTTGAAAAACATACTGCTGTAGATTATAAATTGGCCTCCTTTCATTTATGTGGTTATCTGTGCTAGAGATAAAGAAACATAAAATGTAAAAGAGAAGGAAATGGGACCCCTCTTGAGGAGCAAAAATAATTATAAAACATTCTGCTCTTAGACAGTTTACTATCTATATATTATGGCATTTTGTGGGGGATGAGGTAAAAGCAAGTCCAAGAGTCATAATTCACAGCCTTAAAAACAAACCACTAAATTTTATGCCCTTCAAAAAATATATAGTCTGTGTTCCAATGCATACCTTGCTGTGAGCATCCATATGCCACAGATAAGATGCCAGAACTCCAACTTTATCTCAGAACTGATGTCATCTCCACAGTCCTTTTCCCCAGACCCTCCACATCAGAAACGTGTGGTACATCTCTCCCCTGGCCTGTCTCCAAGCATTGTGAAAAGAAAAAAACCACCTCGCTTGGATTTAATGAATAGCTGTCAATTCTAAAACAGGGCCATGTATGTGTTCCCCTCCACACCTTTCCCCGCAATAATTTTTCCTTCTTGCAAATGTTCATAGTTTCTTTACAGTTGAGATGATTATGAGCACACCAATATGTTTACTTATTTTCGGTCGTTTGATCTTTAAAGCATACCCATGTCTACCAGGTTCACTGCCTTTGGGTACAAATACTGCATCTTAGTATACTCAATTTAGTGTGATTTTATTAATGAAGACAACCCTGCTTGCTCCACAGACTTAAGCAGAACAGAACACAAGTAAGAATGTTCAACAAATGTCTTGTTTTTATCTTTTTGTATTGAGGTGGCAGGGAGGGATAGTCAATCAGACCAGCTGCCACTGGTATTATCTTCAAGTACTTCTGAAATAATGTTCATATTGATTTTCTCTTAATAGTCCTTGTTAACAGAGTCACACTGACAGTGCCAAAGAATGTGGTATGTGATTTTATTTTGTACTTATCTGTAAAAAAATTAAACACACCATGTTGAAAGGATTTGACTTCTGTACCCATATAAGGAAGGCTGGCCCTACATTGTGCAGCTTTTACTTGATATTAAGACCTTTAGCTATTATGTTCTTTGGTGATTAGTTGTTTGAATTTTATTCAAACTTGAGAATGCATCTCTTCCAGATTCTCTCTAAATACAAGATGGTATTTGCTGGTTTTTGACTTTTTAGGTGTCCAGCACTTGCCTAATGTTGTGGATCAATGAGAGTATTTTAAGAACATGCTTTGGACCAGAAAAAAGTTCAATGCTTTTGGCACACTTTGATTTTTTTTTTTTTTTTTTTTTTAATGTGGTGGTATTCCACAGCTTTAGACTTTTGCAGAAAAAACTGATGTTTTGCTAAGGCTTATAAGGCCCTGAGAGTGTCTGCCATGGATGAGTACAGGCTTTTTTTGAATGCATTTTTTTAACCTATTGACATATTTTCTAGATTAATGAACCACAGTTCTGATCTGATGTATAGTGCTTTACAAGATGTTTGGTTTTTTGTCTTCCTGATGGAGAATATGTTTGTCAGCTTCCCATGTTGTGCAATAATGACTTGTTAAAGCTGAATGAAGACATGCTGAGAACTCTGACGCCATTATCATAGTCTAAGCTCAGGGAGCTGTAAATTACATGTACATTAATGTTTTCAGCTTTGTTGAATGCTTTGTTGAATGCCCCCCCCCCCACCTGATGCTGTGGGTGCAGCGAGTGATCCTTCTCTCTACATTCTCTTCTAACCCTCATGATATTCTGACTAGCACAGTAAAATTAAAAAGGAAAGAGTTGAAAGATGATTTTGTAATGGGAAGCAATACTTTATGGTGTAGATACTGATGACCACTAGGAAATGACTAATGACATTGTTTAATGACTTTAGGCTTCAGGCGATCAGAGGAAGAAACCTAATAAAGATGTGGGTTTTTTTCTTCTCCCCCTCACCTTTCTTTTTTTTTTTTTTTCTGGGGATCTTTGCAACCTTTTCACTGGAAGCTGCAAATGCTTGTGGAGCACACTGTTCACCTGTCTGTTAGCTAACTGGCAGAGGATTAACTTAAGTTAATCTAGTCTTAAAATTCTAGTCTTAAAAAGTCCTACTAGAACCAAAAGTAATATTGGAGCAACACTTATGACACTGAAAAGGCAATAATTTTGTTTGGTGCAGGGAGGAGGAAGACTGGTAAATTAATTCTATCTTATTCTCCCTTCACAGCATTTCAATTCAAGAAATGTGTTAACTGTAAACAAGAATAGAGTTTAGTAGTTAAAATTAGTAGCTGATGAATTCTAAGTAAGATCAGTAATCAATTCCAAATGGGGTCAATATGTAGTGGAAAATCCACGGTGAAAGAGATCCTAAAATTCGCTAGCATTTTTGTTTTCTCTGACACTTGTAGGGGTGAAACCCATCTCCATCTCCGTATTACCTTCATAATAAATATGCATGTAAATGATTTTTTGAGTTTGAATTCAAATCACATCTCTATTCATAATTTATATTGTAAGTATTCAAAAGTAGGTGCAGCAGGAATAAAACTGAGTGAAAAAGGCAGTTTTATTCATTACTATAAAAGTTGTTCACAGAGTTGATTTGATTGGCAGTAACATAAAGAGAATATTCTTTTCTTTTCAGAGAATCATTAATTTCAAATGAGAAAGAAACCCTTGGTCACCTTCTCTTCAGCATGATGGCATCGTTTTGACCATTTCAATATTCAGCTTGTCTAGTTAAAGTACACTAGCTCATGTTGTTGTACAATGATTTCAGATGGTTTCATCCATACTAGTCTATTTTTATTGTTCATGCGACACTTACATATTAGAAGAAAAAAGCAAAATATTTTAACCTCTTCACATTCTTTTCCTGCATGACTTTAGAAAAGATGAAATGTCATTTGTGATGGAAAAATCATATTAGATGTATTTCCCTTGCAAATGACTGTCTAAATTAGGGCTGGTGAAATTTATTCTTCACATAAATAGCCCTAAAACTCTTACTTTCTTTCTCTTGACAGTCCCTATTCTGTGAACTGCTTATGTTTGCTATTTGTGAACTAACACAATAAATATATACCAGATAGCCTGTTTGAATAGTTTGCCACGTGTTTCTTTTGAGCCATGTGTCTCAACTGTATTGAATACCAAGTAATAGCATTTTCCTGTGTTTTGCTGTAGTCACAGCCGAGATAGAATAATAATGATTAGCAAGATGTGTTAGTCAACCACAATGGCATGTGGCCATTAGAAGACCATATGTAATTCTTCAGAGCTCTAACTGCTAAAGCTTGTTTTATCCACATATTCTTATCCTTGCAATAGTTAATTGTCATATTTGAGGACTCTGGAATTTTCATCCCATGATAAAGTTCAATATTTTGGCATTTATCTTTATTTTGAGTTAGAATGAGTAATCAAGGTACTTACACGTTGTGGATAAGGGACAGTTTCACACCATGGAATTATTCAACAGTTTTGAATTAAAATTTTCAAACCCTTTTACATTTTGTGTTCATTAAAAACATTCTTCACTCTAACAAGATTTTAAGTATGAAGTAAGTTAATATAGTGTGTGATGGTGCTTTGTGAGAGTTCTGATTCAGGTCCCTCTTAGCTCTTCTCATCTTCTCTCTTTGGTTCTTGCTTGGACTGTGTTTTACAAGCTACACCAAAAGTGGTGCAGCTTTCATATGACTTATTTCCCTACTGGAACATAAAGAGGTTACAGAAGCAGTGTTTGTCTACTGCCTCCAGATACAAAATTCTCAGACTTTTCTAATAAGAACAATAAACATTATTGAATGGGATGGGGTCACATTTGCCTTTTTTACAGCTGCTGTCATGGTGGCTTATAGCTGTCTGTTTTTTTGTTGCCCAAACTCTATGTTTTCCATTTTCCTTCTCTGTTTGCAATTGATGAGATTTGTTGTTTGTCTGTACTTCATGACTGTGTAGTTAATGCAGTGAAATTTTATCCCTTTTCTTGTGATCCTAATCCCCAGGTAGTAAGTACAGGCTTTTGCTTTTTGGTATTATAGCCCTCTGCTGCACTGCCGATGCCTCCGCACCTTTATCATCAGCAAACTGAATCAGCATACTCCCAAGTTTATGCCAAAGGCAATAATTCAAATATTAAATAAGATGTATAACCAACCAAAGACATAGTGCTGAAACACGCATGCCTGAGAAAAGCAAAAACACTGAAGTAATGTGCAGTGTCTTTCTGGAAAGTTTTGATGAAGATTAGATGCATAGGCAAATTTTCTTGAGATTGAGAAAAAAATCCTAGAAGCAAATGGCTAATAAAATTTTTCCCCTTTATACCATTATTCCACTCCAATTGAAACTGAAAAAATCAGAATTCTTGCAGAATTGCCCATAACAAGGCTGAATCTCTTCTTTTATATTCCTTTGGTGATTCCTAGCTCCTTTAACTAGGGGAGTCTATTCTCACCTTCCCTCCTCCCAGCTCCTAGTGTTTTCTCTAAAAAGAGAAATTTCTCTAAAAAGAGAAAACACTAGAATGCGTTCTCAATCATCTGTATGCAAAGAGAAAGAAATAATCTTCACATATTTAATGGACACAACTTCAGAAGCTGCAAAATTGGTCACTCTACACCTGTCTTTGTGTGATGGCTGCCAAATAATATAATTGGTGTGCTAGTCAGGAAGCTGACAGAAATGTTGATGTTTCAGTAGATTAGGTTTCAGTATGCAGATAGGTATATTCCTCCTCCTGTTTTTGAAATGTGGATTAAATATGTATAAATTTATCAAGTGCTGCATGTGGAAGGACTCATCTCCACTAAGTCTGTCAAACAAAAAAGAATGTTTCAATATGGCATTTGAAAACTACGTGGGTCTGTGAATTATCTGGGACCTGATATGTCCTTTTATTTTATCCATCCAGCATAATAGTTGTAGTTGTAAAAGGTGACAGCAACATTGACGTAAGACACTTGCCTTCGTATGTATTATGAAAAACCTCTTTTAAACTTACTTGTAAGCATTTCATCTGAAAGTATACTTTGGAGGAATTGGTTTTTTACTCCCAGGTGGTTGGTTGTGGTAGTCCTCCAACAGAGGACCACACCTGTGAGTTAGAGTATTTCACTTATATTTGAGGACTCCTTGTGCATGCAAGAGAGAAGAGAACTACCTTGACCATGATTACAATAAAAATTATAATTTAGAAGAAAGTCTGTAACCATCTGTAAGCCTTTTAAATATGGGCAAGACAGACGAGAATTGTGCCTAAAATTGGTATGTGATAATTTTGCAGAAGAGACTGTGTGACATGGTTGCCCATGTTACCAGGAGCTGTCTTGATGACTCAGGAGAGTTCTTCTCAGTTATCTTCAGAATAACTGCATTGATTTTCAGTGTCCTCTTGTTGGTAGCAGTGAGTTCAGTATTGATCTGTTGACACAACCAAAGGATCAGCCAGATTCTCCTAGCCATATTCTTATCTCAAATTGAAATCAAAATGTCTTCAGGGGCCGATGTACTCTCCTACATCCTTAGTGCCTGGCTAGTGGAAAATGTACCTAAACTGCAGTTGTTGCGCTCAGAGATGGGCATGCAGTGCACTGGGTATGTGTGTTTTAGTGTTTAAAGGAAACTTAACTTTGTCTTCCAGAAAGAATCGACTCTAATGATAGCATGGATGTTTTTCCATTCTGCTTGCGGAGACATCTTGTTTGGAAACACGCAGTATTTGTTTCCAGAACTTTCAGCCACTTCAGAGTCTACTGACTAATGCATACATATATGTTTGCAATACAATTCCAAATGAACTGGTCATCCTAAGTTATCTGAATTTCTACAGCGTAAGAATGGCGGTACTGGGTCAGATCAAAGGCCTGTTTGGGCCAGTATCCTGTCTCCCATCTGTAGTGAGAAACATATGCCTAGACAGGGGTACATCTATCCTTAGATGTTTGCCCAGAGCAGTCCCTCAGCCTCCAGAAATCAGAAGCTAAATCTGAACCTTTAGCTCTGTTCCTTGTAACAAAATAGTAATGTAAATTTGCATGCAGTGCTTGAGGTGTAACACACAATCATGGAACGGATGGAGCTGGCAGGGACTTGTTCAGATCATCCAGTCCAAACTCCCTGCATAAAAAAAGTTAGTTAGAGAAGGTTTCCAAGCAGTGTGCCCAGCAGATTTTTGAATAGATGGAGATAAACCAGGGGAGATGTTCACCCAATGAATTTATACATGGACTAATACTTAATACCTCTTAACAGTCGTTGGGGTTTGGGTTGCCTTTTTTTTTTTTTTTTTTCCCTTCTAGTTAAAGGCTTGATTTGTGTTATTTTTGTCTATATTTCAAGATGTCTTTTCTTGTGGTAATAGGCCAATATTCTGTTTAATACATGAAATTAGGATTGTGTTCAGTATTCATAATTTAATATTTATTCACAGTGAATTTTCTCTGCCATTTAATACCCCATAACTGAATCTCAGTAGACTCCTCTTGCAGTTAGGCATCAACTTATGGATAAATTGGATTATAAAAAAATCTCAACCAGCTATTTTCACCTCATTTTCATCTTGGCTCCTTGGGTAGCAGACACCAGCTCTGGTCAATTAGACTTTTTGATGACCTCTCTGCACTGTGAAAACCAAACTTTTATTCCTTCCCTGTTTTGTATCTCTTAATCAGCTACTAATTCATCAGTGCCTTCTGTGGTTTCTTCAAGCACCTGTTTTGAGGGACTTTGTCAAGTAATTTCTGAAAATCCAAGTAGACTAACCAATCAAACCTACTTTATATCCAAATACATGCTGAATCTTTCAAAGAAGCTCTGTGGTTTTGACACACAGTTTCTCTCTACAGAAGCCACATTAACTCTTCCCCAGGCTAATGTATGTACCCATATATCCACAGTTCATATTCTTAGAGCTTTAAATGACTTCAGCAATATAGACCAACAGTACAGTCCTTCAGTTCCCTCTGATTAACATTTTTTTAAATTGTTGTGACATTTGTTTTGTTTTAGTCTAAAAAGGCTAAGTAAGTGTTGTACAAGAGTTTAGATATTGCTTTAATTTGAGCAATTGCATCCACGAGTTCAGGTTAATCAATTAACTGTGTCTCATCCAGTTCCTATAATGTGTTATTGGTCATTTTATCTTTTTTTTTCCATGATGTCTTCTGCCTCTTCACTCTCTCTTTTTATGTGAGGTTTGAAGACTTTTTTTTTCCCGTCTTCTGAGTAAAGGAAGATTCTAGCATTGGAAAACCTTCACTTTGTTCAACATCAGATTTATCATAGTCTATTTAGTAGACATAAAATCTTTACAGAATTGAAATTTTATAATGATCGTGCAGCCACTTTTCAGTGTATTATGGTCATTCTGTGCTTGATGAAGAGATCACCTTCAACACAGAATGTTTTCCAGGTGGTGAAATACAGGTAAGATGTTACTCTCCTGTCATTTGGTGCACATGCCCAACAGTAGATCTGAGGGAAGAGTGAAGCTGTAGAAGCTGATGTTCATTCTTGCAAGGTTTCATCCTACACCTTCCTTTTACTGTACCTTAGCACAGTTTGGGTAAGGTGAAGGTCTTCACATATTTTTACTATTTTTTTACATCTGACCACATGGTGTTAGCTCCTTTAAGTCCAGCAAAAGAGAAATGTGCATGACTAAAGATAAGCAAAAATTGTTAAATTATTCTGAATCCTCATGCAGTGACTAATCAGTTCACTTTTCTTTTTGATAAACTTTGCACGGGACAGACTATTTTGGGAAGTTGAAGGATAGAAATTTAGTTCCAGCCTAATAAGCAAATGGAGAAAATTTATTTTCTGTTATAGGTATAGTTTTTGGTATGGGAGTTGTGAATGAGAATGACGAGTCTTGCATCAAGTTACTGTTTTTCAGTGCTTCTGGAAGTTATTTATGTAACAATTTTTTTATATAGCTTGTAAGAGAAGTACATGTGGCTGGCATAGGCTGGAAAATATATTGTTCTTATTGGGCAGTGAAATTTGTGCCTAAATAACTGCCATTTAGCCTGACAAAGCTATATAAGGGTCTTTCAGTATCTACTAATCAATAATCTGAACGATGGCTCCTTGGCTTGTTAGTCCTTTTTGTCAGCTTCCATTGTCTCTTCATTCATCTGTGACCTTACACTACAACATCAGTTTTATTGTAGAAAACACTCCATTTTGTTTAACTGCTAGGAGGTAAAATAGCTGACTGAAACTAATCATGCTTATCATTGTCCCTGAAGCAATAAGGTGCTCTTGTGAATGCTCTATAATTCATTTATCTGCCGTGAATTCATATGTGTACACACACGTGTAGGTGCAGCCAGGCACACCTCGGGTGGGTGAGAGGGTAAGTGGCAAGCTTTTAATGTGTAGTGACTTTTGTGATTCCTTTTGCTGTCAGGTGAATGGAAACCACCAAAGAAGGTGCACTGATGGAGATGAAATCAATGGTGGATATTTAGAAGCCTAATATAACTCTTATTTTCTTTGGAAGTGTTTGTCCCATCTTCTATCAGTGATGGACAACACAGCATTCCAAATTTAGGTAAAAAAATGTCTCCAAAGAGGGTTGGAAGCTGTTGGTCATAATGGTTCTTGAGGCCCAATAGAGATGATAAAATGCCTGGACAGAATGAAGGAATTATTTAGGATACAAAAGAACCTTAAGATCCTATGATCCAACCATAAACCTAATGCTGCAGCTTTCACTGCCGAACTATGACATGAAGAACCACATTTCAATGACTTTGGAGCAGCATGTTGCTGACCATTTCCCCTTGGATTCTGGGAACTTCATTCTGTCTCTTGTCTCTGTTTTCAAGCTCAGTGGGCTGGGTACCCCAAGGTAACTCATCTGGTGTGGTGCAAGTGCTCTTGGCACTAGCCAGGGTACAGTGGATGCACAGGTTTCTTCTGTGCCTCATCAGGTGAAGGAGTCTGAAAGTGTGTTGAGCTCCAGCAGTTGTGCAGAGCAGCCTTTCTCTTCTGTGCTTACCCACACCTGAGATGCTCTGGGCATCAGAAATTTCTGAGGCACTGTCAGCACCCCAGCTGGTGGTGTCCTCCTTTCCCACAGAGGTGCTCAGAAGAGATGCTTTACATCTGCTCTTACTTTCACACTGACTCCACATCTCTTCTCCTGAGATGGTCAAACTTCTGTCAACAGCTGCAGATAACAGATAACATTGCTCACAAATGTCTAGTTGCAGCTACAGGTTGCTTGTCAATTTCTCATTTTCTCCAGCTAAACTCTCTTCTTGTGTATCTTCTTGGGATCACCCTTCTAATAACATGACACAGGATAAAAATCATCCTTTCTTCCCCAGTTGCCGCACTGTGCTTCTGTGAGTAGTGCAAAGAGGAAAGCCAAGTGAGAATATTCTTCCTTGCCTTTAGCTTTTTCAGAGAAAATGCAGAAGGCTGTTATCCCTGATTTGGCCTTTTCAACATACTTGATTTGTGTTAGAACTTTCTGGTGCTGGGAAGTAACAAAGTTTAATCTGATCCTTCAGCCCTTCAGAAATGAACATTTTCATGGACTCCAAATGAAGAGTTATTCTTCTCAAATAAACTGCACTCAAAAATTTGAAGAGAAGACTGGAAAATGAAATGAGCATTATAATGCTCAGAAACAGTTGATTTATGGTGGAGTGTCAGACTTCATTTAGGGCTCTGCCTTGAACTGGGAGTACTATGAGAGTTTGCCCTGCTGTGCTGAGATACAGGTATGTCATCCTGGCAATGATTTCCATTCAAACTCCAATACAAAATACATGCTTTAAGCATACCTTTCTTTCATGAAATTCTCATGTGTCAGGTTCTCTACCAAAGTAGTTTAAACTACCTTGAAAGATAAAATGAAATATGAAAATTTTCAGTTGGCCATGAAGACTTTTGCCTCTGGGTTTCATAGGACTAGACTCTGACAGGACTGGGATGACTAATGGGATGGTTGTTCACTGATTTTACACCAGCAGCACCCCCACCTTTCCCCATTCCCATGGGCTGAATGAGCTGAATCTACTACTGAAACCAGTATTTTCTGACTTTCAAGTCTGAAAAGCTGCAGATAGGTCATCCCCATACAGAATGCTTTTCAGCTTAGACTGCCATTACAATCATTATGAAACAAAGCTGATTTGTTTTACATCTAAAGTATATTTAACATAAAACCTGATTTCTTTAAAACTGACAAAACGGAGTCTTTCACTGTAGAGCACTTTTTTGGGTTAATATTTAAGAAATTCTGGCCATAACAGCATGTGCAAATCTTGGTACTCAGCAAAAATAAGGGAAAATATGCTTTCACATAACATAAATTTCCCTAAAATTTCATAAAATTCAGCTTTGAAGATGGTCTGCAGCCTGGGTTTTTTACTTCACTGACTGAGGGTGAAAAAGGGATTGTTAGCTTGAAAGCTGTCTTCAATTCATTCAAACGATTGCTTGGGTAGGCACAGTTGTTCTTGTTAAATGCAGATACTTAAGTGGAAGTCAGAGTACTTGGAAAACAGATTGCATCTGCCTGCTACTCTACAGTAAATTTTTTGCGCTCACCACTTCTGCAAGTAAGAACTTTGTTGTACCATCTCTGTGTTAAAATGATGTGAATGATTCAAGAATGGTGATGATTCTTCCTGTAGAGTGGTTCTCTCATTCTCTTCCTTCTGCTTAGCAGATTTCTTGTAGGGGAATGGTGTTTGTTTCTGCTACACATCACTAAGTGAGTTATTTGGGAAGCCCAAATAATGATGTTCTGAAAGGTATTTGGTGATTTCTCAGGCACTCTTGGTATTTGGATGTGCTCCTCTGTCTGTTTCCTTCAGCAATGGGCTCAGGAGCCCTGGGTGACTGAGGAATCAGGGGCTCCAGTAAAAGGTGTTTTTGCCCCTTTTCAGGTGTGTTTTCTGTGTCCTTGTAGCAGTTCTGGCACCCTCATGCAGCCTGCACTCACAGCCCAAAGAGGTGATTGGTGTCTCTTCCACTTGGAAACTCATATGGGATGATGCTGTGCTTCACCTCTTGGGAATGATTGGGCTGGAAATGAACATATACCATGAGAAGTGGTACATGCACCTTTGCAAACTCACTTTTTCTTTTTTCATTATTTTTCCAGAAAGCCCTTCTGAGTTTCAATCATTTTAGTTTTCACCAAGACTGCAGCAGTTGCAGAACCAAAATTTCAGTAGTGCTGAGGATGAAAGGTTCCTCTGCTTTACTTGATAAGCTTCACCAGGTGACTTTTAATGAGTTAGTCAGTGGAGAGTTCTGTAGTCTACTGGTGTTTTGCATAGACTGGCAAAGAGAGAGACCGTCATTGCCTCTGTCAGCACCATTCTGTGGGCCTGGCTGCAAGATGCCTGAGTGCTTCATATGCACACATGCATTAAGAGACATCAACTTCTTGTGTATGTAATATCTACTTAGTTTTCACAACAAATAATTATGTTGAACAGCCAAGGCTGGGAGTTTTTCAAGGGCCTTGAGTAAGTCAGGGGATTTAAAAACAGTGAAAGTCCTAGTGTAGCTAAACTGACAGAAAAGCAGCAGCTTTGGGTAGAATGATGGAAGCCAAATCTGTCATGCTGAAGGATAACAGGTTTGGGGGTTTTATGGTAATACATTAATTGTAATTTGTAATCATATTAACTTGAATAACTCCTTTTGAGGGAAACTGCAACATGCATATGGGCATGCTCTGGGATAAAATATCGAAAGTCTGATACATCAGGGGTGGTTCATTATATTGTTGATGCTATTGTTTAAGCTCCTATGGCTTAAAGAGCTATTTAATGTTGTACTTAGTTGTGGTAATCCTTCCCAAAGTACTTCAGGCCCATAAGATTGGGCTACCCTACCATCTTAGGGTAGATTTCAGTGTGAGACAGTGTTCGTGTATGTTTTATAGCAAAACCTGCAAGATCTTTAAATGTAGTTCTGAAATATGTAGTCCATTTCTCTCTGCTGCTTTTTATGCTATCATTTGGGTTTCTTGATAGTAGTTGTGCTCCGTTATTGTAAGTATTTCCAGATGTTTCCGTGGGTTACTTGCTTTGTGTGATTACTGTCTCTAAGGTGGTGTTTGCGTGTACTCAGATCCTTATGACATTGTCCCTTAGCTCTTTAGCAGTCATTTTCTAGGAGTCACCAATGTCTATTTCTAGATACTTGTGAGCAGAAGCCAAAGGTCTGTGTGAAGGTAGGGTTTTTGCAGAAGAAGCATTTGGATTTCATCAAATGGAAGTCATGACTAGCTGTGTGAAGCTATGCTTTCTTGCATGTAGTTGAGGACCATGATTTTTGTAGTTGATTAAATTCTTCTGTGCTGTGGCTCCCTTGGCTCACTAGTCTCCTTTTACAAAAGCTTATAGTGTGACCACAGCTAAGCTCTGTTCTTTGAAAACACAAATAACCCAGCCCTTCAGCTTAAGGGAGTAAAGACTTTCTTTTTACTTTATATTGAAATCTTCAATTTCCTTTTCAGAATGAATTTCTGACACCATTATTAAACTATATCCAGCAGCCTTCTTTGCTACCCTTTCCAAATGCTTGCATGAAAAGCAGCAAAAGCACATTGCTCTATGCCTGAAAGAATAAAAAAATTCAATTTCTAAAGAATGCCAAATAATTGAGGGCACTCCAGAGTGCCAGGAGCAGCTCTAAGTATACTAGCACAGAGCATCAAGTGTAGTAGTAATTCGCAAGAAAATCTTGAGACAAAGGTAAATTTATGAAATAACACAGAATGTGCCCAGCTGTCTCCAGACTTGCCAAGATTCACCTCTGTGTTGAAGAGAGTATGGGGTTGTAGAGAGACTTTATTATATGAATTAACTTCATCTGGAGATTCACTTTCCCTGAGGGAGGTACTTGTCTCTTTTGAGTTGGTTGTGGGGGGGGTCTTCCTGACCACTTTTTTAGAGTGTCCGGATTTGTTTTAATTCTTGTGTGCTCTCAAGCATGCATTCCCAGATTTGGAGTATCTGTATTAAAAAACCTACATATTTTTAATTTGCTAAAGCAATTATGACCTGTCTATTAATGACCTCTTATATATGTGAAAACACCAAGCAGCATCAAACACAGGAGCAGACACATGTTGACACATGTGTCCATTTGAACAAATTGCAACTACTTTTAACTATCAGATCATTTATAACTATTACGTCAATGTGTTTACCCAGTCTTTCACTGACCCTATAGTGTTTTGTCCTAGACTGTCTCCCTGTATTATTTCTGAGAAGGTTGTGTGAGACAATGTCATAGGCTGCATGGGGGTGAAAGTGTGTGGCATCCACTGCCTCCACTTGGAATGAGGCTTATTACAGTGGCAATCCAGCTCTGTAAGAGATCTCATTACAAGAGCCAAGTTCACACTTTTAGTATGAGGCACAACTAGTTCTTTTACAAAAACTGCTGAACCATTCCATGATGCCAATTTTCATCTTCAGAAATAGCTGCTGACTGAGTGCTTCATAGTATAAACTTCATTTTTAGTTGTATTGTGTATATCTAGACCACTGCTGAAACCTGTTTTTAAACTATGACCTCAGAGTAACCTTACTGTTTATTTTCAGTTGCAGTTTCATAAACTGGTATGGTGTCTTGCAAGGTAACTTCCCTCACACTATAAATGTTTGTGTCCTTTTATTCGAGAAATTAACTTCTTTAGTTAGGAATACAAAAAAGTAAGTAACGGTGACCATGATGAGCTGAGGAAGTTGCTTTCTCTTCCCTGTTCTCTGATCTGTAGTGGCTGTTGCTGTGATGGAGGTGTCATGTGCATGGAGTAAAGGGAAAGGTGTAATGTGCAGTGAAAAACACACAGGCATGTTTATAACAACAGATTAGGCTTTTGATACAATTTTAGAAAAGTATAGCATAAAAATGAGATGCACATTTTTAACATTCGAAGAGAATAGATAGTGACGTGAAAGAGCTTGTTTATTCAGATTATAAATAAAACTTGAGAGTAGTCACCAGGTGTCTGTCCAGTCTGCTGACAAGAAGAGCAGATAGTGCACAGTAAAGATTACCTTAACAGATTTATCAGGACAACATATTCTTTAAAACATAAGTATTTATACTGAACAGTGTTTGAAATAGATCTGCCATTTGAAGATACAAAATTTTCTGATAGTACAACACCTCACTCGATGAGGGTCTGATTTTACCTGTGAGAAGGAGACATATAGTCCTTCAATATTAAAGTACAGGAAGTGACAAATAGAAGCACTTGAGAAAGTACAGACAGCAAATAGGTGAGGTAGTGAAAGTCAAATGTCTGTTCTCAGAATATATTTCTTTCTTTGACCTGTTACACTGAACATATTTTTAGTTAGATTGCAGGTGTCCTCAGCTTATTCTTTCTTCACAGTTCCTGAAATGGTGGCTAAGGTCCTAAAAATGCATGCAGAAGGGTAACCCCCAGAGGGCAAAAGATTAATTAGGAATATGTTTAGAGCCATTTATGTTCATGCCGTCCAAGTTGTCCAAATTTACTTTCAAAGAAATACTGTACTTAAAAAGGATGGATCATGGCAATGATACTGGACTCTTTGAGGCTCTGGATGTTACAGTGATACCAACAAAACATTGTAGAAAGTGCATCTCTTCCCTTTCTTTTTTCTGATCAGTTATATGGCACTCATGGAACTTTTTCTATGTTAAGCTTTGGAGCAGACTCAGAAATACTTCTATATTTTGATCTTTTTATCTGCTTTCTCTTAAAACCCATTTTATTTATTAGAAGTTTATATAATTATAGTTATCTGCACTAAATTTGCAACAACAGGAAAATCTTTCAGATTGACCATAGCTGTGAAAATTACTGGCTTGTTGTGAACCAATACTATTTACTTGAGGAAGTAACACTTGAATTATACCTGAAGGCTGTGCTGCCATTCAGTAGGACCTTGACAAGCTGAAGAGTTAGGCAGAGAGAAACCTAATGAAGTTGAACAAGGGCAAGTGTAGGGTCCTGCACCTGGGTAGGGATAACCCCCAGTACCAGCACAGGCTGGGGGCTGACCCACTGGAGAGCAGCTCTGCTGGGAAGGACCTGGGTGTGCTAGTGGGTGACAAGTTGACCATGAGCCAGTTGTGTGTGCCCTGGGGGCCTGGAGAGACAGTGGGGTCCTGGGATGCATCGGGAAGAGTGTGGTCAGCAGGTCAGGGAGGTGATCCTGGTGCCTTGATGGGCCCCCTAAAACAGAGACTATACAAGAATAAGGGAATAAAGGTAGGTATTTGTTTGAAAGGCCTTCAAAGGTACACCCTGGGGAGCCAGAGGCTACTGCCAAGATGGACCCCAAGATGGACCCCAGGTCACGAGTTCTTCACACTTTTATAGGTTTGGTTCATTTGCCTATCAGGGTTAATTCTCCAATTAGAGCTTCAGCTAATGATGTAATTTCCCCACATTTGCCCCCCCTTTAGAGGCTTTTGGTTTATACTTTTTGGGCTTAGGATAGTCAGAGTGTCCTTGGAGAGCAGGCCTAAGGCATCAATCCTGCCCCCTTCTTGCCCCTAGTAAGGCACATCTGGAGTGCTGTATCCACTTCTGGGCTCCTCAGTACAACAGACATGGGGCTCTTGGAGTGGGTCAAGCAGAGGGCAAAAGAAGGTGGTTAAGAGATTGGAACATCTCTCTTAGAGGGAGAGGTGGGAGCTGGTCCTGGTTAGTCTGGAGAAGAGAAGACTGAGAGGGGATCTCATTAATGCAAATAAATATCATCCTGCCAAGAGGATGGTGCTCGGTGAGACGGTAGGGAGCAATGGCATAAACAGAAACACAAGACTTTCTGTCTCAACCTGAGGAAGAACTTCTTTCCACTGAGAGTGGCAGAGCACTGGAAGAGCTGCTCAGGGAGAGTGTGAAGCCTCCCCCTCTGAAGACATTCCAAACCCACCTGGGCCCATTCCTGTGTCACTTGATACAGGTGACTATACCTTGGTAGGGGGTTGGACAAGAAGATCTCCAGAGGTCCCTTCCAACCTTAACTATTCTGTGATTCTGTGAAATTACGGAGATTTGGGGAATTTAAATGACAAAAAAAGCTTATTTTTAAGAGTGAAAGGCTTTGTCGGTAGGAGGGCAGTATAAAAATAGAAACTTGCAAGACAAGAGAACAAAAAGATGTGGTTCTGCTCTGAAAAGCAATGCTGTGAATAGCATTGTATAGACAGATAAAAGATCTTTTTGTATTTTGTTAAATCCTGGATTAAATCTCCTCTGACTTTTATAAAAGAGACTTTATTTTTCCTACTCCTTCTAGTAGTGTTTGACCAACAAAAACGATTCTTCAGTCTTAACTGAAGACTCAACTTATGGAGGCTGAAGAGAGCTTGAAAACTGAAGTCAGTGGTATTACTCTAACGGTTAAAATTAAGCATGTGTTTAAAAGCTGTAATAGGTCATGGTCACATAAAACAGTTCAGCAGAGGATGTTCAGATAAAACAGTATGAGCTCACTCTCCCTTTTGTTCACTCTTGAATTGCAGAGGAGATGTGTTGAAATCTGCCTCACTTTCTCTGAGTCCATAGAAGAAGCAAAATTTCCAACATCAGCACCTGGATGCATTGAGTAAAATGAAACTTTGCAGGATACATGGCCACATCTGTCTGCTGCTGTGCACTTAATTTTAATCTGTAAGTCACTGTAATGAAGTGAATTAGGCCTGTCTTTTCCAACAGTAAAATGCAGTACAGGTATTTGCATTTTACTGGGGGCAGATGCAGCTCACATGGCTTGTGCACGACTGCGGATCACGGTACAACTGAAGCAGTTGCTAATGTGGTCATAGGATCAGACAGGGAAGTTTGTAGATCCCGGGATTCTGCTGTGGAAGAAGGTACTTTCATGTAACCTAGAGCACACTTTATTCCAGAAGTCAGTTATTTTTAATTTCTAAACAGCTTTGCATGGATTTCTTTTAAATACATGTCATCTGGAGCTTTTCGGCACGACTTGTGATTCTGCTGACATAAAATTTAACTGTTTGCTTCTATGCATTATTTTTTTTCCTAAGGAGAAAGATAATTTCAATGATTTATGAACTCAAATGCAAGATCTTTAAATAGGCAGGAAAATTAAAAAGTCAGAGTATCTGCAGATGTGTTTTCTGTCAGTAACTGGCAGAAAGCTGCATGGAGGAGGGGTGAAGACAGAGTAGCAGTAGAGGTCCAGAAAATGTGTAATATGAAACACAGCCGCATTTACATACCTATCATTCAGAAACCTTATAATTTCACCAAATTTGGATATGGAATCGAATTCAACTGCTGAGTTTGCCTACGTGTTTCTTATATTAAAAGGAGAGTGAGTAAGATGTGTTGATAAGGCTTTCCTAACTCAAGTTAGACAAAATCAGTTTTATCATTTTTAGAAGTGAGGCTTCCCTGCATAAAAAGAGATGTCAGCAAATTGTAGTTGAACCAAAGTGTGAGATTAGTCACTGTTACTTGTACAGTATTGTATGTTTATGTAACAGTGTATATACATTTATGTAGCGTATCTGAAACAGATGTGTTCTGGACTCCCCAGATGCTTTTCCCAAGGGAACTGTTTGGACTATAATGAAATTTGAACATAAACTGGAGAAACAGAGATGGTGAATAATTACAGCTCTGTACAATCCAGGTCAGTAGTTGCTTGTCTGCAGCATCATTTAGTAAACCAATTACTATTATTGCCAGAAAAAACCAGACTTGTCATCAAAGTTTACATTCATCACAGTCTTCACAAACTTCACTTATATAACAAGCAGACTACCCCATCCAAAGTCAAAATTACATCATCACAACGCCACATAGGTAATTTACCGATGCTTGTCCTTTTGCCACCATTACAATGAAATTGTAAAAACTACAACCATTTCCTTGTTGCAAACAACATTTACCCGGAACCTTTTTCTTCATTATGCAGTGTCATTGAATAACAACGGCAGCTTTGAAGCAGAATGAGGGTAGCCATATGTTATAACTAGCGTGTCTGACCTACCACCTAGGAAAAGTGAGGGCGGAGAGAGGTGGCTTGTGTTTGACGGCGGCTTTCCTCTTGGAGCGACTGCACCCTCTCAATCAGCCGCGGCGCTGGCCATGGTGCTGAATGCTGGGAGCCAGGACGGGGTGGTCTGGAGCAGGGGGGTGGAGGGCGTGGAACACTTATGCTGGAGCAAAAGAAAAGTCACAGATGTGGCTAGAGGAGAAAGAGGAAAGGGAATGGTGTTTCTAGCAGAGAAACCGAGAAAATAAAGATTGCGGCATGTTTTATTTTTCTTGTAAGGATGGCACTGCTGTGTGGAAGAGTTCAGGAAACGGTGAAAGCTTTGTCAAACGTTTGGATAAATGGCTTTAATTGAATTTAAACATTCTTTTAATCAGAATTATTGCAGAATTGCTGCTATAATCATTTCAGCTATGAGCTGTGTGGCTAGTTGTGGCAGACGATGTTGGCTGGACTTGGAGGCTGTAAGAAGTAGGACCAAAGGAGAAAGCACAGTGTTCTTGTTTTTAACTTTGACCTTGTTCTAGCCTTGTTCTTGCTTTTAATTTTAAGTGAGAGAACAATTTTCCTACAGTTTGCTCAAATTAAATAGTAAAATGGCATACCTAGGCCATTTTTCTCCTTTCAGCCTAGAAACATTTGAAGTACTATATGCTGACATGCTCTGTTTGTAATTCACAGGCTGTTTTCTTTATCCCTTTGCAATATTAGTGACAATTGTGCCAATGATAAGCAATCATTTTTTCCTGCAACATAAGAGAATTTATTTCTGCTGGTATCATCGCCCTTCCAGCCTGAGAAAACTGATTTTAAAACTTAAGTTTCTATATGGTGTGCTACATTTGCAGAAGTCCTATCATGTTGCATCTGAACATGCTGGATGGAAAAGATAAGTTTGAACATTTTCTAAGAACCTCCTCTAGCAGTCCGTCTGCATTTGCCAAGCCTGATCCTAAGTTCTCACACATTAATAAATTGGTAGTCAACATTAATTTTTTATAGCCACCTTTGCAGCCAGCCATATTTGGTTGGAATCCTTACCTTTTAAAGCTCCTTCAAGGTCCTTTTTTTGTTTATGATAGAAGATGTGCATAATTAAGGCATTCACTTATCTTACTTTAATTTTGGCAATGCAGCTGTTAACAAATATCTCCTTTATGAGATCAGAACACCATTTATTTCAACAAGCCACAATGAACTGCTCATTTTCTTTGGTTGAAGTTTTGGCAAGCAGAAAAATCTTCATGACGCTGTCAAAAGGAAAATCAGTTGCAGAAAGCTGATCATTTTGTTAACCTTTCTGTAGTAGTGGGTTTTAGTTTTTGATCCGTTTAGTACAGTCTGGAGCCAGAAACAATCCTTAGGCCCTCTAATGTTACCTCCTGACAAATCCCTGAGATTAAGTGTCATGGAGGCCTGCAGATTTTGAGTCCTGTATTAAAGACAGACTTTGTTTTGTGGCAGGGGAATTCTTGTATTCCCAAAATCCAGTTGATAATGTGTATTTCTATCAGATGCTGACTTGTCACCTGTTCTAGTCATCACTGTATAAATAGTTCACCGATTTCACTGGTGTTTGAAATGTCGGAATCACAGGTAATAAGAGCAGATTCTTTCCTCCTGGCTTTCTCTTAGTGATGTTTTTGAGTTCTTGCTGAGATTAAACAAATGCAGAGCAGGGCATGGAAAAGCAGCATAAGAAACTACTTAATTAAAAAGTAGCTTACTATTTTACATGTAAGCTTATATCAAGATATTATTTTTATGAAATTCAGTTTATATTCTATTGGAAAGATTTCCAAAATAACACATACTTCTTCTTTGCGAAATTATTTAACATTTTCACTTGTAACAGAACACGCAAATGTACAAATTGAGTAGTTTTGCTGTTTATGTAAAATATGTATAATAGACAAAGAGATTGTAAGTACCTAGAAAAGCTGCAGGTGCTTGTGGTATAAATAACGCCAGTTTTTCTGACCTTCTCTATGTGCGTGCTAAGCATAACTAATAATTCAATAACCTTTCCAGGTTTTATCCGTTACTCCTTTCCTGATCACATCAGGTCTGTATTCTACATAGCTTTTAAACTCATCTGAAGGAGGGGCATTTAGTTTTGTTTTGGGTTTTTCTTTCTGGTTTTTATGTTTGAGTTTCTGCCTAGTCACACATTTTTTCTTCTTTTGGCATTTTTCTTTGAACTTGACAATGTAGTTTTGCCTTTCTTATTTCTGCACAGAATGTTATTTTAGTGGTTACAGTAGAAGATCAAACAGGTGGTCATTTTACCCTTCTTTTCTGCCTTCTTTTGCTCTCTTGTTTTTACTTTCAAGAGCTTTTGTTTCTCAGTCTTAGCTGGAAGTCTGTCAGCTTCTTCTTCTGATAGTCTTATGATGCCAGACGTCTTGTTTGGTATCTAATCAATTGCTCTGGTGGTTTTCCATCAGAAATGAAATAACAGAAAAGGAATTTCCAATATGATGTCAAAGGGAGGAGTGAATCCTCCATCCCTGAAGTTCATTTCAAAATTGCAGCTTGTAGTGTGTTCAGACAAAAAAATCTGAAAGGGGAAACACCAGTTGGGAAGCAGAGTTCCAGACTGATTTCTCAGTGGTATTATTCTTCCTTCTAACTTCACATACCATCTTGCATCTTAAATCCAAGGTCAGCCTGAGTGGGCTTGAGGCTAGGGACAAATTTTTCACATGTTCTCCTTAATGCTAAATGAACTGTAACAGGGCATTCTCACACAAATGGTAGCAGTGTGAGAATGGCTTTGGAGCTCTTCTTTGTCCACTGGAGTTCCTTACCTCTCCTCATTATCACTCAGAGCTAACATTTTCAGGGCACTCACTGGAATAAAATCTACTTTCTTTCTCTGATGCTTACCTTATTTCAAACTTTGGTAATGTCCAAATGTTCAGTTTCATCTGGCAGCAGAAAAGTCAGTTATTGTTTCCAAATCAAAAATACTGGGTACTTCCAGATTTAAAGCACCTCCTCTTCAGAAATACAGTTTTGTACATTTAACTATTCACATTTTTCCTTTTGCTAGCAGTAAAAATGGGGAAATCATCCTAGAAGTGTGAAATACTTCAAGTACCCATAGAATAAAGACTAAATGCTTCTTGCTTTTGCATATGCAGAAGGTGCAGAGAGAAAAATCGTAGAGTGTTGACAGAGAAATTTGATCTTCAAAGTTTTTTATGTCATTCTTAAACAGTTTTTTACAGTATTTATGTGGCAGAAGCCTTGTGATCTGAATTCCTGTATTGAGAACTGAGCAACAACTTTTATTGACAAGCTGGGGCAGCTTCCAAGAGAGGAAATGAACTTAATTGTTACCAATGTAATTTGCATTTCTTCCATTAATACTGTGGGGAAAATGTGGCCATGCCTGTGTGGGACTTAACGCACGACTCTGAAATTGAGGTGACTCCTTTTCTTTTTCAAGTATACTTCATATTTGAGATATCTTGTATTTGCTCCTTCTCATAATGCTTATTTTATTAATTCACACTGACAGCTTGCAGTGCCACTTTCACTTAACACCCATCTATGCATTCAAATAGTTTTCATTCTTTCCATTTTAGGATATATATTTTTTCTTGTAATCTCTCTTCTGAGACTTATCAGCTGCAAGGTTAATGTGACTACTTCTGATGCCAGCATTTTTGTATTTGCATAAGCCTGAAAGAAAATCTAAGGCATGTTACTGGCTTGTGTCAAAAACCAAAGTATATCTGATTCGTTTATTTCCTCTGTGGTTTTAGTTGTCATTGTTTATTACTATCTCTGTGTCTTTGCAGCTATAATAAGTGAATGAGAAATTAAGCAATCAAGTGTTAACTATTTTCCTTTTCAGACACTCTCACTGCATCAAATAGTCTTGAGGGAAAGTTAAGTTACACCACATCCTAGTGGTGGGAAGTGCCATACCCTTGCCATTCTTATTTCTGTGACTACCTGATGACATTATTTTAATAAAAAATCATTTTATCACATTTTATGAAAAGTAAAGTTACTTTTAAAGGTTTTATTTTTACTATGATGGTTTTGCACACTGTTGGCTTTTGCTGATTTTTTTTCATGGTACTTTATATACTTGCAAAATATTGCTGTTTACAGCTTTTGAACCTGCAGAATATGATAATTAACCCCATGGCTTCCTGTATTTTCTTGTTTTCTGTTGCATAGAACTATCAAGCTTATGCATGGATGCATCTCTTCTTTTTATAAATACTGTATTGCAGGTATGTGATCTGATGCAGCGTAGATTGACAGTTGGTAAACTTAAATATAGAGTGAGTTAATAATATTTTAATCCTGACCAGGACCACATTTTCTGTGCCTTGCATGATTCCTAAGCTGAATCTGACTGGTTGCCAAAATATGTACTAACTTTCTGTTATACTTTGTTGCGTGTCATCACATGAGAAGGTGTCAGAAAAAAGTGCATTTTCAGAGTTGAACCTTTAAAACTACATGGGTGATATGAACTTGTGGAATATTGATGTGCAAAGAACACAAAAGCATCTAGTGTCCCAAAAATCAGTTACTCTATTTTTTCCATATACTCTCATTAGTGACTGATGTGCTATCACACATTGTTCATGCTCTTGTCTCGCTGGCAATTGTTCCCTAGTGCAGCCCAAGATGCCTGGTCCTTTGTTCCAACAACCCTTATCTCCAAAGCCTTTTTAGGCTTCGCATCTTCCCTGGAAGTATTGTTCTTATTTGTTTGGGGTTTTTTGTTTTTATAACATTTATTTCTCACTCATATTTGAAACAGTTCCACTGCAGTTAAACTAACGTGCTGAACGCTTGACTGAATCAGAAGCCTCTACCTAGTCCTGTGTAATAGCAGGTAGTTTTCTTGGGCAAGATAAATTGTCCAGGGATGAGAGATTGTCACATCTGAGCAATTAGGTATTGTAGAAATATACTCTTTAAGAGATTAAGGAAATGAAATTTAAAATTCAAAATTTAGCTTGAATGATAAATGACAAAACAACAAGCTAACATATTTAAAAGTCCACGTCTCTGGCAGAACAGTGAAGGTCAAATATTATTAATCATTAGTTGTTACTGATTCAGGGAATAAGTTTATGACTTGTTTGAGGGATAGATTATGGCAAGAAAATATGATTGTTGGTGTTTGTTTCGTTACAGTTGGTTGTGCCACATGTATTTGTAAACTCAAGGAGATGTTTTGCCCAAACAAAAGCTTCATGTAGCCACAGCTATCCCTTAGTGGTGCACATGATGTGTTGCATGCTGAAAAACTAATGGGAAATAAAGTAGGAAATCTATTGGATTATTTAATCTGAAATGAATGGCCACATGGAGGAACAGAGAAACAACCCTATCAATTAGCAAAACAATGACAAGGAGACACTGAAGCTGGTTTTGTCTTTTATTGCTAGGGTTTCTTAACGGGAATATAGGAATCTTACTCCATTTAATCTAGTCTTGAGTATTTCTTGCTTTCAAAATAGGATGTAACATGCCACCACAATTCCATAGTGCCTCTTAACAGTCAGTTCAATATTGTTTTCAGTCAATAGCATTTTATCACCCCCAAAACCAAATTTTTTCTCTTCTCTACACCCTTTGGAGGAACTGAACAGAATTTTGTTGGGTGCTCATGGTTTCCAAATGTAGAGTTGCATATGAAATGTAGCCAGAGAGTTTGGATGATGATATGTGCTTGTGGGACTCAGGATCTGAACAGATTTATGTTTTACATAAACATGAAGTCAGAGTTTATATCTGAGCATGTCTGTATTGTGTTTTGTTTGCAAGCCCTGGTAGCATCCAGGATCATTATATAGAATTTAGGTATGTGTGAGATATATATGCTGCAATTCCTTTTAGTGATAAGAGAGATTCACTGTGGTTTCAGGGACAACAAAGTGTCAATGTACCATTCAAGTCTAACCACGTATGTAGGATAGGTCATGCAGTTTCACCAAAGCTTTTGTTTCTTTAATGCAATAACATGTTCTGGAAAGATGCAGTGTCTCCTAGAAAGGTGGAAATAAAATATTTTGCAATGGGAATGAAATGGAGCAGAGGAGAAGGCCTTCTTTGAACTAGAATGGAAATTATTATACCAAGATAGGTTTTAAACAAATATACTTCATGCTTGGATGGGAATGTTGTGCCTTTGTGGGTGTAATGATTTATTTTACAGTGGTGGGTACAGCAGAAATCCAAGAATATCAGTGCTGCACAAAACATTGTGTGACAGGAGAGGTGGTCTCCCTGTCCACTGGACAGGCAGAACCCAAAGGCACATGGATCAAGCAGGCAGCATGGGGTTAGGTTTAGGCCATGAGCTCTGAAGACAGAAAGTCAGATGGGATATCCCAAAAGTGTCTCAGGGAAAGAAAAATACCAACAGCAAAGCCACCACCACCAAAAAACCCCCAATCAACCAAAGCCTGTCGTAGCCCGTGCATTCAGTTCCAGAAGGTCTGTGTTTCTGCTAGTCAGCAGTAGTTTTGCTCCTTTGTTTTCCTGCTGTGTTGCTACTCTTTCCAGTTTTGGTGCTTTATAACTGGACCACCACAGACCACGGAATTTGAAAACTGAGTGTTTTGTGTTGCTTGTGTGAGATGGAAGGCAGCAGGCACAACAAAGGCCGGAGGTAGTAAGGTGGAAGGCACTGGGAAGGATTTTGTGAAGCAGATAAACGTTACAAGACAAGACGAACAGAATTAACAGAATCAAATGCCTCTCATCATAAAGCTGTGGCCTGTGTGTGTCTTCACTTGCTGGGTTTTGTTTTGCCTTAGTTGTAGCAGTGAGCACCTGACTTGGCTGAGCTCCTCCGGCCTTAGAACTGCTGGGCAAGAAGGTGCAGAAAGGACCAGGGGTGACTCCCAGCTGCTTTTGTCATCTAATGTGGTGTTTCTTTGGCCAGTGGCAGTGTTAACCCTCAGTGCACAGGACCTCTGACATGATCTTTAGCAGCTTCAATTCAAAGTTAAAGGAAAGTCTCTTGCAAAGCCTTCTTGCAACTCCGTCTTTAGAAGCGTTCATGTCAGCAGGGACTCTCATTTCTGGAGCTATGAAGGATAACAAGTCTGAGCTTACAGTTTGCAGGTTTGACTGACTTCCCCACATTCCCTCCTGAAAAGCATTTGTGTAATTGGGAATTTAGCACGGTCACATCTTCTCCAGATCTTTCTGTAACACCAACATGGAAGTTTTGGCTTCCACAGATAAATGAAGATTTGCAGTCCTTTCTACATCAAATACAAGATCAATTCCAAACCTGAAGCTCAGTCTTTTCTACAACATCTGTCACCTGGTATGGATATAAATTATATATATAAAAAAATTGTTCTAGGAAAGAACAAATTCTGTCTTAATCCAGCGTTCTGTCTGACAGCATTATATACTTCCTGTATCTCATAACTCCACCCTTTTTGTTTACAGTCTTGATTTTATAAGACTTTTCATATCAGTAATTTTTTGTTTTAAAATGGGTTCAGCATTTCACACCGTTTGTTTCTGCTGGAAGCTTCATCAAGACCTGGTTTCTCTGGTGGTTGAAGCTGCCTGATGGGGTGAGATGAGCTTGGCTGAGCGGCACGTACCCATCAAGGTGCTTTACGACCCTGTCTGCTCAATTAATTAAAACATAATGAAAAAGTTTGGGTCAGGATAGGGATAGGGAGATCACTTGCCATTTACCATCACAGGCAAAACAAACTGATCTTAGGGAAATTGATTTTAATTAATGACAGTTAACATCAGACTAGGATGGGGAGGAATGAGGACAAATCTAAAACCACTTTCCCACATGCATACATCTTACAAGACTCAACTTGAAGGATTGCAGTCAACTCATAGCACTTTGTGCCTGCTGCTTCTCCCTCCTGATGCTCTTCCCCTGGTCTGACATGGGGTCCATCCCAAGGGAGACTGTCCTGCCCAGCATGCTCCAATGTTCCCTTGGACTGAAGCCCTTCACTAACTGCTTCAGCGTTGGTCCCCTTCCACGGGGTGCAGTCCTTCAGGAACAGGCTGGTTGAAATGATTTCTGGGCAGGTGCTTCCTACTGTGAGACAAAATGGAGAAGAAATATAAAGAAAGTTTTCATCAAAACAAAAGCAACTAAACAAGAACTTGACCATGTCTCAGTTGCTTCTCTTTTGTTGCTGGAGAAACACAAGGTTCTTGGAGAAATATTTAGAATTTCCAAAATACAAAAATATAGACAGTGAGGTCTATAAAGCATATCAATAAAGAATCTTGAAACTTTATGTTTGAAGTATTGGATGATAAGCTCCTTTTGATGACATACATGCAATTAACAAAGCGTACATAAATAAATTGAATCAAAATTTCAGATGCTGAGAGTAAATAATCATTATGAAAATACTGCAAAATATAGGTGCAAAAAAGAGCTGTTACTGAAATGACTGAGCTTAGCATAATTGAGGGTGTGCTGTACTTCCAGTGAATGAAAATTACTGCAAGGCACAGACCTTAGGCAACAATAGAAGTCTATTTCTTCTTTGTTAGATAGCACTATTTAAAGGAAGAGAGCCTGAAAATAAGTGACAGCTTTCTACCAATGCCAAGAAATGTAATTTTCTTTGTTATTGACCTAGAAAAAGCTTTGAGTATTGCAGCATATATAAACAAAAGAAGTATTTGGCCTTTGCCTGAGAACACAGAAGAACTCGGGCATCACCTGATGAGTTGCTGCAGAGTTAGAATCTTGTCCCAGTCATAAGAAATGTAAGCGATCTAAATAAGGATCCATTCTACTATTTCATAAATTTATGATGTTGAAACAAAGGTAACATTTCATATAAGTCACTGAATTAAAGGATTAACTCACCCTTTATTTCTTGACTGCTTGATGACATGAACAAGAAATTGTCATAATAAATTAAATACAGTACAGTGAGAGATGAAAGAACCTTGGACATGTTTTCAAAAACAAGAAAACCGTTATGTATTGTCCTGGAACGCAAATGCTGCATAGGAAGGGTGTTCATTTTTGTTACCCCCTTAATATGATTAAAATAAAGTTATTTATTTTGGAGTCTCAGAATCCTTGTGACTGAAAAATGATCAGAAACATATGCTTGGATTTAATGTAGAAATGCAGAGCCAAGTGCTGGATTCTCATTTTTCTCCTCTCAGTCTGCCCGGCAGAGAGAAGAATGGAAAATATATGCCACATCTCATAAACTCATTAATTTATTTCTCACCATTTCAGATACATTTTCCAATTGTTTTGAAATTTCTTGACTGAAGCAGAAATGTGGTGTGAGGCTGGGGAGTTCATACATCCAAATTTCTATGTTGTTCTGCCAACACACATAAGTTATGTGCCTGCTGGAATTTTCACCTAAACCCCGTATCTGTCTGCCTGAGACATGCACAGAATTTAGAACATGGCAGATAAAAGGTTGCAGAGTCTAATCAGTCACCTAATTAGTGGTGAGCAACGTTAATTTAAAATGTGCTTTCTGATGATCTGGTTCACTTTTGCTCTCGAATATAAGAGCATGGCGCTAAAAGAAACTTTCTGAAATGGTAGCTGCTGTAATTCTGTTTGACAGCTAAGCTCTTCAGTCCTGACAATTTACGGTGGGAAGAAACATGCATTGCCATGGTTATCTTGAGGAATTTGGTAAGAAGCAAAACTGTGCTCTGTACCAAAATCTTTTTTGTAGCCTTTCTCACAATCAATTTAATAACAAAAACTTGTTAAAAGAATACTTGTGCCTAAGAGAAAGTGGTTTGGAAAAGAGAAGGTTGCTAAAAATACAGTGCTTTTTCCCTTCAAGTGGTATGTGGAGAGGACTGAGGAGTTGATTTGAGTCTGTGAATTCAGCTACAGAAAAGAATTAAGTTGCTGGCAAAAGCAGAGTATAAACTCCCAAATAATAGTGGTAGCATGTATTAGTTGATTCATATGTACCTGGTGAAATGATGTGTGAACTGAAAGCATTTTAAAGAATTCTGGTGTGTTTGTCTATGTCCAGCTTGGGGAAAAGGGTATGTTGCTCAAGTAGAAGGAGCTTTGTCTTGAAACACTTGTGGGATAACTAGAGTAAAAATAAAAAAGGAAAGTAGATTATTTGTCAGAAAGAAAGGTGGGTCATACCTCTTTCCCAGGAAGGTGTTGTTCTTGGAAACACAAGGGTAAGGTAAAACAAGACAAATAGACATAATTTTTCTGTGAAGACCATACTTGCCATCACACTGCACTAATGAAGCAACTGGAAAGGGAAAATATCAATGTTTTGTCTATTTGTGATTCTCTACTTACACAGCACCTTTTTTTTTTTTAAAGTATTTTTCACATTGCTTTTCTGGAATGTCTGGTGCTTTTCTCTTCCTTTCTTGAAAGTACACTTTTTCATGTCAGTGTTAGGTGCAGATGGTGGCTTTTTAGAAATCAGCTACGACACTCTTGTTGCGTCCCTTACATAATGAGCTTCTTGAAATGACAGCTTAAAGGAGAAAGTACATTTAATAGAAGGTTACAATTTTGCACAACCCACAGAGTAAAAGGGGTAAACAAACTGGCACAGGTAGCTATTTTCAAATCTAGTAGTAGAGGAAGGTGCAGTGTAATTTTCCTCTCACTGAACTCTGGATAAGCCATTCTGAGCACTGTTCAATAATTGTTTGTTGGTTTGTTTTTCTTTAAAATAATAAAATTTGAAGAGTATATGGTTTTCTTCCTAGCTGTTGCCTGTATAGCCCCTGTTGTGTGCACCTAGAATTTGCGTAGGGCCACTAGATCCTTCTGTCTTTTCATTATGCCATGAGTAATCGATAGCTGCTGTAAGATGTATTCTTTCATTACCATGGCAGAAAAACTGTAGCTGATCAATAACAGGAAAATCAATAACAGTAGAAGCAGTTACATACTTATTTAAATTATATGCTGCAAGAGCACTTAAAACTACATGATATGGTTGATTTAAATAACCTCATGTTTATAGAATGGCAGTAGGCAGGTAAAGACACTGCAAGAAGGCAAAATGCGCCTACTAAATCTACTGCAATAGTAAAAAATCAAGCAAAAATGGTTTATTTTTTCTTTTTTGCATTTATTTTGCATTTATTTTTTGCATTTATTTTTCTTTTTACATTTATGCACAGGAGCACAAGAGAATTTCTGTGCTTTTACAAGAGAAGATGAGCTTGAAGGGGGAAGATCATAGGCAGCCTATTAAAGGTGGATTTATATGGTTACTTTATGCATTCTTCTTTAAAATATGGGGGGTTTTTTTCAGCTCACAGAATGAACTTAATTTTACATGAAGAACAGGCAGTTCTTTAAGGATGGTGATTTTTCAGGGTCGAAATTTGAATACCATAAATTGGTCTCAGGAGCATCTATCAGACCACAGACTGCTCGGTTACACAAGGTGTGTAGGCCTGTTTAGACTGTATTTTAGTGAAGGCATGAGTTATGCTCACATGCAAGCACAAGGCTCGATACTGCAGCTTGACGCAGGTTGCCACAACCGACTGGGTTTTTTTTTTATTTTTTCCCCTCAATTCCTGAATGTGTAACATTTGAAATGACATTATGTGTAGCAAGTCTACAGAGCTGTTTTTCATACCACTTTTGATGCTGCATTGAGCCTTAAAAAATTGTCATCACTTTTAATTATGTTCTGCAAGTGTTGCATCCTCTCTAAGATGCTCATGATTAGATTAAGGTGTTAGAAAAGAAAAAATAAAGATTTAAGCTATTACATATTCTTCACTCCATTTTATGTTTCTCTGTACTATTACTCATTGCTGAAGCTTGAAAAGCAATACAGTTGTTCTCCTCAAACTTGCAGTTTCTCTCTTGCTCTTGTTCTCTGCTGTGGGTTTTTTTGTCACTGCATGCTCTGTGTCTCCAATCTGAAACCATGGGCCTATGTGCTTATTTTCTATTTGTTGCTGCTTCTATTCTGAATTCCTTTTTCTCACTTCCTTTCTTACTCTTCCCTTGGCACGTCTCCTGACCCACTCTGCACACTCCCACCACCTCCTCCTCTCACCACCTTATCTTCGTGTGCCTGTCTTCTCACTTCAGCATCCGTCCCTCCTTATCCTCCCTCAGTGTCTCGCCATCTCTGCCTATTTCATCTCCAGATATCTAGATAAATATAGATAGACATGTCCTTCTCCATTTCTTCCTTCAAGATGCCATCTCTATTTCTTTTTTCTCGCAAAGGTTTTTCTTTCCTGTGTTCTTTCTTCTTTTACTTTAAGTGGTGGTGTGCTGTGACACAGCATGGTTGCTTTCTCAGCATGGTTTCATCACACATGTGGGTCTGCACTGGTTTGGGTGGGACATGGGGAGGCAGAGGATTGAGAGATCCATGAAGTTTTTGGGTTTGACTTCATCAAGAGGGTATCAAATGCTGTTCACTGATCGAGACTTGGAAAGGCTCTGCATCATGAGAGATGGGCATCGTGGTGATATTTTTTGCTGCTCTTGAGAGTCTTGAGAAGAGGTTGCCATGACTTTCATTCAAAAACTCATTGTTCTGTGGGCTGCTATATTTAGAAAGGGTGGGAGCAATTTCCCCTGTCAAAGACAGCTACTTCTATAGGTACCTATGTAAAGCTTCATTGGTGCTCAGAGTTAAAACCCTTTCAGGTCCTGTTGTACCTGACCTATTCAAAATGTCCTTAGGATGGAATGAGCCATGTTTCAAAATTGCCAATTCCTCTCCGTTATCTGCAAAGGGAATTCAGATAATTACCAGGTACATACACCTGACATTTGATTAGATGAGTTTTGCTCCCTGTTTCTGTACAGATGGAAAGAAAAAAATTGTATTGAGTCAGGCAAGTCATTTGATGGTTCAGAAAAGGTATTCAGCACTGTCTATAGCATCACAAAGTGTCAGACAAATGGAGAGGTAAAGCCAAAGTAGAGCAAGGTTGTGCCAGTGAGACATCTGATGAGTCTGCTAATAAGGAAGAATACTCAAAGTCCTGTGTTTTACTAAAAACTCATGCAAATACTGTGCAGAGTTAAAATCAGCCAGAGAATTTAATACTTAATGTCGTGGGTCCTGGTCTTAACTTTGCAATACCACATCTTTCTAAACTCCCTTGAGCTGTCATTGGAGATTTTTTTGCACTTTTTTTCCTCTCTGGAAAGAAACAAGTCCTTGGTTACACCTGAGAATGCCCAAAGGAACAAAATTTATCTGAAAAGAGCCAAGCTTGGTTTGAGGCTATTCTGTTGATGCTTGTGGAGGTTTTAACTGTTCTGTCAGAATACATTGTGTTGGTTGCTGATATTTTATGTGCTTTGGCCAAACTCTTCCTGAAATTGTAACCTCTTCAATCACTTTAACTCAACAATAAGATGAAGAAATGGTTCGTTGTAAAATTAATATATGCTAGAGAGGTAGAGGGTTTAAAAATCAGTAGGACAGACAATTCTGAAAGTGTTGCCTTTTGCTAAACATCTTCTAGTGCTCAGTGAAATGGTCTTTACAAGAAAATCTTAGGCACTTTCACCATATGATCAGCTCATGCTACTGATGTAGTATCTGAAGACAGAACTAAAAGATGTCTGCTTTTTCCCCATTATCGGTATATTTAATAACATATTACCTCTTCATGCAGTTTGCCCTTTTAGAGTATCATGGCTGAAATAATATTACATCTCTTAAAATTACTGCATGGAGTATGGTGTTCACTTTATTATATGAAAATTACTTGAAATAACTACAAGATTTTTTTTTTTTAAACTCATGTATAAATTTATAAAACAGAACCACAGCAGCAATTTTCATTATAGTGTTCTGTAGCCCTGCTGCAGTGTTTGAGTAAATGGGAGTAATTTCACATTACTGCTGAGTACTGCCCATTTCTAATACTGTATAGTACAAAAAAAGCCTTGCATGTTCATTATTAGTAGCCCTTACAAAATTAAGTTTTTGAGGATAAATTGGAAAAAAAATAAAAACACCACAACAAACCTCTAAAACAGATGTTCAAAAGCAACTCCAAACCAGGAAGAGAAAAAAGAAAAAGAAAAATGCCAAAAGATCGTGAGCGTGTTATAGGCAACCATGTTGTAAATAACTGTATTTTCTGCAGCTCCTGTAACTTAAGTAATTCTGTTTACAAGTGATCCATGTAATAGGGAACCTTCAGTAAGACCAAGAATGTCCCAGGCTGGAAGACTGGTTCTGTGCCTTCTGCCTTCCTGGGACTGCGAGTGGTCCCCGCCATGGTCCACCCTCTTCTCGCCTGCACTGGGAGCAGACCACGCTCTCACATGAACTCTCTCCTCTCTTCAGGTGATGCCTCTTAGGGCAGCACTCCTGTCTCAGACTAATGGGATGCATCTTTCTGATCAGGGACTAATGAAATTACAAAGCCAGGCTTCTTCTTTTTTTTTTAGTAATGTCCTCATTTCTTTTACTTTACTAGAGGCAAGGGGCTTTCATTTATCACAGTCAATGTTTTTTATCATTGAACAAACTACAGTGCTATAAACCAGGCAGCAAAATAATTACCCTTAAATCTCTCTGTATAGGCAATTACTGTTAACTCTTTGCAAATTAAATCCGCTCTGATGGACAAACTATGAAGCTCTGACTTTCTACCATTGCAGTTGATAGGAGCAGATTTGAAATTCTGGAAAATAATTTCACGTCTTTAAATTCTAGGCAGGGAGATTACTTGCACAAACCGGGAGAAGACAAGCTACCTCTTCATTTTGTTAACAGTACTTGCACTAGACCTTCCTGATAACTAGAAAATACGTTAAATGCAGTGCTCCTCCATTAGGAACAAAATGTGGTGCACTTACAAAATTTCATAGGCCCTTTGGTAGGGGAATAGGGGAATGAAGATGGAAACAGGGTGCTTTATTGTGTGATATACTAAATGGGAAGTTTGCTGGTTTTATGTTTTCTAAATACTTACAAAACTATGTTGAGCAGTAGGTTAGCAATAGCTGTTAATTTTATGAAGAAGCTAAGCCCATTTGTTGAGACACTGGAAATCATAGTCTTTTCCAAGCACAATTTGCTTTAAGAAATGGATTAGGAGAAAAAATTAGAATGATGAAGTCTTCTGGGTCATATCTCACAAAATCTGTGCTATGTCACAGAAATCAACAACTGACCCTAGAAGGCTCATAACTGGGAATTACTTTTTCTGCCTACATTGTTGTAGGATGACTGCAGCAAATGAGTACATTTAAGTAACACATATATTAAGCCATGGTGTACTAATTCAGGACAACTTCTGTAATCACTTTTACTTTTATGTAACTGCATATAAAATATGTCATATATATAGTGAGTCTGAAGTACAAGCTGGGACCTCATTAAGGTCCTGAATAACTTTAACAGTTTTATCAAAGACTGATTACTCTGACTATTTATCTTCATGGTGGTACAACAAATATATCTTTCTTGAGATTTGAACGATTGGGAATTCCTCTGTATAGATTTTCTTTTTTTCTAAGGTGTCAAAGATATTCTGTTCATCAGGGGACACTTCAGCATCACTGTGCCATGCCCTCTGTTCCTGAGGGTGGCCTAGGTTTGGCAGTTTATTCTTCCTTTGAATTTCGAGTACTGGGCAAATACAAGTGAAAGGTGGTGTTGTGACGTGGCTGATAATTCTGTTTTACCTTCCAGAGAAATAATACAACTGATTATAAATTTAATACAGAGCATTCTTTTATGCATAATATGTTTTGGGATTTAAAAAAATACTTTAATACAGTGGCATAAAAAAGTTACCAGAGGTTGAGGAATAATCCATTAAATGTTGCAATGCAAGATGCTACCGTTTGTGGAAAGAGACATTCTCCATTAAAAGTTCATGTAAGCTTTCTAATAGACAGAAGGTTGCAGTAAATGCCAATGTCTGGGAAATCAAGTGGATTTCTATGCTGATGGAAAACACTATCACTAAATAAAGCAAAGGGAGGATTTCTTTAGATTACCATTTGGGGGGAATAGCTCAATTTTTGAAAGTGCAAATGAAATAAGCAAAAAAAGCACTTTGAACAGGTATGTTGCACAGTTCTCTCACCCTCTTGTGGCCCACAATAGCGTTTTTGTTCCTGTGTAGTCTGATAATGGCAATGCAACATGAATTGATCTTTATTAAAAGCAGGATTGAAAATCTCTGGCTAAAAATCATGCACCTAGATTTTAAATTACTACCTTCAGTCCTTGTGTGTTGGTGAGATGTTTTACCTTCCGTGCTGCAGTGAAGAATGGATTCAGCTCCTGGCAGTTTTTGGAGCTCATGGTTGTGTTCTCTGCTCTTGACTATGCTGCAGTAGAGGGGACCAGTTTGAATTTGAATTCGTGAGCAGTGAACCTCTGGATGGGAGCTCAGTGGGTCAACAGTAGGTTCCCAAGCAGGGACAATATGGTGTCAGCTCAGCAAAGGGGTAATGTCTGACTTGGTGCAAATAATACAGTTTTTCTTCCCTTATGTGGCTGGCAAGAGGGATATTTGTAAATGTACATCAGTTTTCCTCCTGATAAACACACTAGAAATATCCTAACTCCATCTGTCCTATTTCCTTCCTGTATTTTGGGAGGAGAGGGAGGATTTGCAGTAAATAATAAGAATGCTGTTTGGAATCATGACATACGGAAGTATTTCCTGAGTGTAACTTCATAATATTTGCCCTGTTCTCCTACCTCTTGAGAGCTATCCTGTGACCACACTTAGGAGCTGTTTCACGACCCAGATGAATCAACCAGAGCAACGTGGGTCAGGGTGACCTTTTAAAGAATTTTTTCCCACTCTCTCTCTCTCCAGAGCTCACCATATGGCCAGGCTATCTCAGCATCTCTGCAGCAACAGCAGCATCTTCTGATTTCTCTGCCTGTAGCCAGGCCCACCCTGCTGAAAGATAAGCAGATGGACTATGTCAGAAGTTAGGAATTCTCCCTGGAGATGCAGCACATGTATGTTTAAATATCTAGGGTTTACCTTTCAAGAAGGCCAATATGCCACTTCTTAAGAACTCCGTCTTAATCTGAATTCCCCACAGAACAAAAATGAAAGACTAATGCCACATTTGGAAGTCAGTTTCTCACGTAATAAGATACCTGACACAAAATGGCACAAACCTTCTATTTTGAAATGAAGGAGAGTTTTTGCCCTGGAACAATAATTCAGGAAATGTACTTAATTTCCAGCTATTGTAGCTCTACACTGCAGAACAGCTCCCACAGTAAACTTAAGTCTTAGTGAAGGTATTTGTGAGGTCGATCATCTTTGCCCTTTGGTAAAAACACAGAGGTGTCTGAAGAACATACCTGATTTGTTTTAACCTCCCTCTTCTGTTTTTCTGTTGTTTGGTTGGGGGTGGGGGTTATTGTTTTGGGGTCTTTTTGGGGGGGGTGGGTGGTGGTTTTCAAGGCCATAGTGGTTCTGCATTAGAAGACTGATGGTGCTAAACGAAGGTGTATTTTGCTTTTTACTTTTGGAGCAATGAAGGCAGAAATTTAAGACTCTTAATTAGCCCCCTTCATAGACATTATGCTTTGGCACCCTGCAATTAGGACCCAATCCTACTCCTTCGCTGCTGGCAAATTTGCCCTGTAGATAAATTTTGCATTTATGCAGCTACAGAAAGGCTTACCAAAGAAAAGGGACTTAAAAAGTGCTCTAATTAGCTAAATGCAGCTGTAAGGGTAAATCCAGGGATGTTGCAGTAAATGTAGCGAGTTATTCAGGTAGCGGGTTTTTCCTAGAGGGACTGACAGTGGCTTTGAAGAGTCTTCCTCAGAAATAAGAATATGGAGAAATGAAGCAATTAATTTTAAATATATGACCTGAAGCTTCTAAATGGCTTGCAATGGCCTATAATTAGCTTCATGTAAGAACAAGGATATGTAACAGGTGGAAACATCTTGGTAGCACCTGCTTTGGAGTAAATATATTGCTTATATACCTGAACAATAAATAGATACAGCCATACAGGTGTTACACAGTTTTTCTATACCCTGGAATGGCAGCTCAGGTTCTTTAAGCTGCTCTGAGTGTGCTTTGTTCTTTAACTGACATAATTTTCTACGTTGTGCAGTCACTGTCCACAAATACAACTACATGACATCACCACGTCCCACTTCTGACCTAAACTCTTTTTCAGACCTAGATTAGATATCCATAGTTGAAAGCCCCTCTTCACTCTTTATGTCCTTCCTTAACTTTATTCTGTCTTTAAAGGGAGATAGAGAGGGTTTCTAAGTCTCTCAAGCAGCAGCAGAGTGCATTTGAGGCTGTCTGTCAAACTCTAAAAGGTGCTAAACTTATCCTTCACTGGGAAAATGGTTTGCAAGAGTAGTGCTTGTATTGAAAACTTCCCTGTAAGTACTAGAAAAACATCGTAGTAGTCCTTCTGATTGTTCTGTTTACTGTTTTTATTTGCATAACATAATTTCCTAGGAAAACAAAAAACTAGAGTTTTTGTCAGTGTTACTGCATTCAGTGGGGTAAGCTGTTAGACACACTAGGTCTGAATCAGTTTTCTTCTTACAGTATGTGTTTGGCAGGGGAAGAAAGATGAGGGAAGTGGGCTTAAACCCTCATTAACACCAAAACCTGTGTGTTGTGCATGTTCCAGTGTCCTGTGATTAAAATCAAGCCACATGACTGTATGTGCAGTCCCTCAGATCTTACTGAGATTGTGTTCACTGCTCTGGCTTCCTACAGCTAAATATTTTTTTGCCTGAATCAGTTTGTAGAAATAATGTAGTTTCCATCAGTCTGAACCACATTTTTTATATAACCAGAAAAAACTGTCTAAGGCTGTAATATTTTACAGTCTAAGTCTGTAATATTTTAAATATGAGGTATTTTAGTTTATGTTCTGCCTACCTGATTTACTAATTGACACTAAACAGGACTGTGAGAGTTGCTGAAATAGTGCACAATCTTCTTAAAATGCAGAAGTGCTAAGGGAAGAACACGGATCACAGGTAATAAGTTACAGAACTGCTGATAGCTCCAGTGGGTGAATGAAAAAAGCAGAACGCTGTAGGAGGAGAGGGACAGAGCGGGACAGAGCCTCCAGTGTCCTTGAGGCTACAATCTGCATTGTGCACAAACTTTTTGGATCCTTGAACATTTATAGAAAATGCAACACAAAAAGCTCTCTCTAAAGAGCAAGAACTGTTTGGCCACAATCATTAATATTTTGTCAGACATAAACACTTGTTTTTTTGTCAAGACAGGACATAGTCCCACACAGATTGCTGCGACCCTTGCAACAGTTTCTCAAGTTTGTGACTGTATTCAATGTTTAACAAGCATTAGTGTTGTTTCATTAAAAGCATTATTTTCCTAACAGAATTCACGAATTGCCATTGCCAACAGGTTTGTTATTAAGTCAGTGGAGACAAAAGAAATTTATTTTCAAAGGTTCAGATGGGGGAATAAGGAAAACATTTCTTCTAAATGGAAATGTAGATAAACTTCTCAACAATATAGTGAACCTCAAAAAAATATTTTTAAAGGATGTATTAAATAATTTAAAATTATATTGTATTTTGCCTCCCTCTTTGGAGCCAAAGCTTTAGAGAGCCTGACATTACTAAAATTCTTTATAGAGTTGATATAGGCTAAAACTTCGTGCCATGTATTTTGCCAGATAAAAACATTATTAACTAAATATTTGGACAGAAAATATTGTTAAAGTGCAACTAAGCACCTACAGGGATGTAGATCAATCACCAGGAGTCCTGTGCATCCTCAGTTAAATCTTCAAAAAAAGAATTGTTCGATTTTGGATATATTTTGCCAAATCAGTCTCAAGCCCAGAAGCAGCATTTTGACACCTGTAAAGATAAGTTTGCAGAGTTGGTCTTTACTTGAGATCTCATTAAGGTTGTTTCCTCTCCAAGAATCAAGAAAGGAAATCGTAGGAAGGGGTGGCAGAAGTACGTGATGCCTTTCACAGCTTGGTTCTTATGCAGAGGAGAATGTTCTGTGTGTGAATGTGACACCCAATCTTCGGGGCACAAAGGGGTGTGCAGGGACACAGAGTGATTTCCAGGGACACTGAGTGGTTTCCAGGGACACAGAGTAGTGTGCAGGGACACAAAGTGATGTGCAAGGACACAAAGGAGAGTGCAGGGACACAAAGGGGTCTTCAGGGACACAGAGATGAGGGCACACAAAGGGGTCTTGATGGGCACAGAAGAACCTGCCTGTCTGACAACAGAAGATCTTTGGAGATCCATGTCCAAACCTTCCTCACTGCTGGTGCATCACAGCTCTTTTCCCAGCCTGTGGCTGATGTGGATGCTGGAGCTGTGCCTATGGGGGATCTCTGCTGTGCAGGGCACACACCAGCCACTCGCTGGCATGGACAGCTGATCTGCATGGCTGCCACCCACTTAGAGCTTACAAGACCATGAACTGGAGCATGGCCGTAATTGACTGCATGTTCTGTTTTGAGCCACTCTCTGAAGGTACCCACAGAACCTTTCTAAAAATATGTTTACAAAATGTGACTCTGTAAATCCTACATAGGCTATACTGCAAATACTGCCTAACTGCAATTCTATTTTATATTCCAGTGGAGTTTGGAAAGGACAGCCTTCAGGTGTGTCATTGGACTACCCTGTGCTTGAAATTTCAGTATGATGGGGAGAACATGAAAGAAGTAATTTATTTCTAAACATCTATTACATCACTGTGCTGAGGTCTTTATGTACAGGAGTACAGACTGACACAGATTAGATGAGATTCATTATCCTGGATTACAGAGCAGCTCTGAAAGCTAGAAAGCCTCAGACATTTAAAAACGGAAACTGCAGCCTTTCTCTAGCATCACCAATTAAACACTGGCTTGATCAGTGACTGGTATAGAGAACTTAAAAAAAAAAAAAAGATGTTCATGGACTAGATGTTCTGGAATCTTCTCTTTGGAAATGATAACTTCATAACTAAAAAAAAGACTTCCCTCATTTCAAGCACTGAGTAGTGGTAAAACTTTCATGAAAACATAATTCAGCATGCATGCATTTGCCTTTAGGTGTGTGTGACTAATTATCAGGATGGTCTGTGATCATGGTTATTGAGAATGGTTTCTGTGACATTCTTAACATCCTGTTGAAGTTTTTGTAGGTTTAGCTCCACTGGGAGCTGTCATGATAGAATGGTGAAAATTGGAATTTCAGAAAAAGCAGAAAAGGCAACATAGAGCAGAATACACAGCAGTAGCTCTAAGAAGGGAGAAAGCTGAAGGGCATGGTTGACTAAATTTACTAAAGAGCATCTTTTAAAAATGTGATGGGGGAAGAGGAAAAAGAAGAAAAAGTTAAGTTCTCTAGTTAAGAGGGAGTACTAGCAACGAAAATGTGTGGAGAGAGCTGAGGTCCTTGTAAAAGGTTAATAGAATATTAAAGGCCCTATTACAGCAGGTGTGAGAATACTTGAATCAGACTGCTGATGTCAGTGGTGACTGGGCGATGTTCATCACAGAGTGCTGAAGAATGAAACTTCTGGGAGGAATATCATAGTTTTCACCTGCTATCCTTCAGAGTGACTATGGGCAGGTGAGTATGGATTTGGTGGAGTACTGGACTGAGACACAGGAAGTCTTTCCTAGAACAGACAGGTTTTTTTATATAGTTTATTGCTCCAGATGAAAGATGATGCAGAAAAGACTGAGCTTCAGGTTTGAAAGTTGGTGTGGTATCTATTGCAGAAAGGACTGGAGGGCTTAGTTTATCTGTGGAAGTCAAAACTTCCATGTTGGTGTTACAGAAAGATCTGGAGAAGATGTGACCGTGCTAAATTCCCAATTACACAAATGCTTTTCAGGAGGGAATGTGGGGAAGTCAGTCAAACCTGCAAACTGTAAGCTCAGACTTGTTATCCTTCATAGCTCCAGAAATGAGAGTCCCTGCTGACATGAACGCTTCTAAAGACGGAGTTGCAAGAAGGCTTTGCAAGAGACTTTCCTTTAACTTTGAATTGAAGCTGCTAAAGATCATGTCAGAGGTCCTGTGCACTGAGGGTTAACACTGCCACTGGCCAAAGAAACACCACATTAGATGACAAAAGCAGCTGGGAGTCACCCCTGGTCCTTTCTGCACCTTCTTGCCCAGCAGTTCTAAGGCCGGAGGAGCTCAGCCAAGTCAGGTGCTCACTGCTACAACTAAGGCAAAACAAAACCCAGCAAGTGAAGACACACACAGGCCACAGCTTTATGATGAGAGGCATTTGATTCTGTTAATTCTGTTCGTCTTGTCTTGTAACGTTTATCTGCTTCACAAAATCCTTCCCAGTGCCTTCCACCTTACTACCTCCGGCCTTTGTTGTGCCTGCTGCCTTCCATCTCACACAAGCAACACAAAACACTCAGTTTTCAAATTCCGTGGTCTGTGGTGGTCCAGTTATAAAGCACCAAAACTGGAAAGAGTAGCAACACAGCAGGAAAACAAAGGAGCAAAACTACTGCTGACTAGCAGAAACACAGACCTTCTGGAACTGAATGCACGGGCTACGACAGGCTTTGGTTGATTGGGGGTTTTTTGGTGGTGGTGGCTTTGCTGTTGGTATTTTTCTTTCCCTGAGACACTTTTGGGATATCCCATCTGACTTTCTGTCTTCAGAGCTCATGGCCTAAACCTAACCCCATGCTGCCTGCTTGATCCATGTGCCTTTGGGTTCTGCCTGTCCAGTGGACAGGGAGACCACCTCTCCTGTCACACAATGTTTTGTGCAGCACTGATATTCTTGGATTTCTGCTGTACCCACCACTGTAAAATAAATCATTACACCCACAAAGGCACAACATTCCCATCCAAGCATGAAGATAATATGATTAAAATACATCCTGATGTAACATTTTTCTTTCCAGTTTCCACTCAGTTGTTAACTGGCAATAATTAAACTTAATTTCCCCAAACCAAATCAGTTTTGCCCATGACAGTAATTGGTAAAGGATCTCTCTGTCCTCATCTCGACCCACAACCTTTTCTGTTAAACTTCCTACCCCCTTCTCCCCAATCTTGTTGATGGACTGGAAGTGATGGAGCAACTTGTAGAGCACCTGACAGGCAAGACCAACTCACTGCTGTCCTGCATGGTGTACCTGTGTCTCTGAGAAGGAGAGTGTGGTGATCCCAACTTCCTGCCCACTTTGTCACTGGGACTAGGGTGGATGTTAGGGAGGGCTCCATGACATCTGCAGGGGAGCTGAGGACTGATGCAGCTTTGTTCCTCTGTGCATGCGGAAGAAATCCAGCATTTAGGGAAGGTCTAGACCTACTTAGGTCTTTCCCAGCCACCAGAACTAAAGCTGGAAGAGTTGGTCTTCACAGTTTTGGAAGACAGGACCTGACTTGAAACCTCCCCCACACTTGTGGTAAGTTGACATTTGGTCACCAGGCTTGGCAGGATTGCAAAACTTGTCACTCTGATGTAAATAAGCCCCACTGACAAAATCTGCATCAGAGTATATGCCTTAAGGCCATCTTCTCCGTTTTCTCAAGAATATTTTTCTGTTTTGTAAGTAGTAATAACCTCTCTCTGTGGCAGCTTCATCTTTCTTCTCTAGCCTTGTTAATGCAGTGAAATTACAGCCAAGCATCAAGTCTGCAGATTATTGTTATGATAATGGCAAATTAGGTTTTCTGACTGTTATAAAAATACTAGAAATGACAGACTAAAAGTGCTCTCTATTATGGAAGATCAGCTATTTCAGTTCATATTTTGAGAATATATGCAAGTATGATCAGAATATAGAAAACATTATAACACATATTTGTTTAGGGAGTAATGGCAAAATATTATATATTCCTCCAAACTCTTTTGCGTTGCCTGGCTTTTAGTCTTATAGCGTATGATTAGAAATGTCTGCCCCACCAGGTTTAAAGAAGAAAATATGCAGAGTAGCTAAAAAAAAAAGCACAAGAACTTTTGAATCTGACATATATTAAAATTTTGTTTGTTGCTTTGTAGTAAAGAATCCTGGGCTGGCACTGGCCATACATTTCTTGGCAAAAGCAATTTATTTCAGAGAAGACACTGCATAGGAATTGATGATTCAGCACAACACAAACTTCCAAGGAGAAAGCTGTGTAACTAACCAAAAAGAGGGCTGTTGAGGATATGCATGGGCACAAGAGCTTTCAGAATCCCCAAAAAATGACTAGGCCTAAACTCACAGGTTGTAAAGTTTATTCAAAGCTAGATTTAGATGTGCAGACATGAATAGTCATTAATTTTTCCCTGTCTGATTTCAAATGGTTACTTTTCTATGTACAGAGCAAGCTGTTAAAAGTCGGTAATCTCCATACTGCTTCCCTTCCCTCGACCAGGAGAGCCAGGTTCAGAGTGTCTGCATGCTCATGCTGCTACATGTTGTCTTTTAGTGCAAAGGCCAGTCTACCTCCTGCATCTGGAGATTGTCATGAAGAGCAGCAATGAATGACATTGACACCTGTTCAAAGTGCAGGCTGTTTAAAACACTTCCTGATGAAGGAATATGTCACCAGGAAAAAAACCCAGGCAGGTAATTCTGCAATGGCCCAGGAAAGAAGGGCTCTCAGCACAGGAGGTTTTACTGCTCAGGGCTCTTTTCTCCTCACGTAACACTCTTCATTACGTTTAAATAAATCATGTTTATTCTTCATCAGTATCTTTCAAGAGGAGGAGGGGGGGAAAGTGCTGCTTGTGAGACAGGGGTTTAAATGGTGCTTTAAATAAGGCATATGTATTCCCAGGAGGGGTGAGGTCGCTGGATAGTTTCAGTTGTCAGGCTTTGTGTAGGACTCAGCAGGAGCCAGGCAGGCCATGTCATGGAAAGAAGAAAGTGTGTGCACAGCATCTGTGGCTGTGAGAAAATCCTTGAGACTGCCAATCTAAGGATCTGGGTCTGCATCTTGCACAGGTAGTGTAAGCATGTGAGTTGGAAAATTTGTCCCACTGTGTCCAAAGTTTGGTACCAAGGACAAAAACATGAATGGCTTATCTCAGTCCACTCTTCACCCCCTTTTCTTTGCTCTCCCCATTTCACTGAACTGCTTTAACACAGGTAGCTAAGTACTCTTCAGCCCCTGAGAAAAGAAGAGCAGTCTCAAAGAAAAGTTGTTCCCAAATAAAATATTCAAGATCACTTTCTGCGTCTGTTGGACTGCAAGAGCTTCATGTTGAAAAGTCACTCCACATTACTACAAGTCCAGTTTCAGCCAAGTTTAAGTGACATGTCTTTTTCTCACTTGGTCAGAAAGAAATTGAGTTTCCTACTGAGAATGTTTTAGAAATACAGCTATTCCTATGTGCAGTCTGACCCAACATTTTAGAGGGGCTAAAGGAAAAAGAAGAAATGGTGAAGGTATTTTCTATACACTTTTCTTACACAGGGCTGTACAAAGTGCTCAAATCTTCACCTCATATCTGTATTTCAGCAATCATACCTGAAGTTTGGTCCAGGAACCAACTTCCAGGAAGCTGGGTTACTCCAAGGAGAGCAATCTACTCATGGTATGGCAGTAACCTCTGGAATTCAGTGTAGTTTGAGTTTTACATCTGTGCTTTCAAACTAATGCCTGAGATAATGATTCTTGTTCTTTTAGTAAGTTGGGGTCAGCTGTGAAAGGCAGGGAAGCCAGACTCAGTGTTGGTGGTCTCTTTCTGGTCCTTAATATTTACCTTTCAGCTAAACTGAAATTTAAGAAGTAGCATTTGAGGTGGAGGAAATTATCTAATGTTAATATGGATATGAAAGAATGCAGCTAATTTGACTTCTGACTGAACTCCTATGGTTTAAAAAGTGTGTTGGGTTGACCCTGAGTTGATGGACAGTCTTTAAGACCAATTACGCTTCTCACAATTTACATATTTAAACCGCACGGAAAGGCGGGACTGGCCCTTTTGGTCGGAGCTCGCCTGCTGGAAGGTGGGGGGGGGGGCTCCGAGCCTCCAGGCCCCACTGGGCCGGGCCGGGCCGGGGCTACTGCCCCTTTCCCCCTTTCCCATCGCTGCGGCACGGACCCTGGGTCACTGAGGGGGACTGTCCCAGAGCCGCAGGCAGCTAAAACCAGCCATGGACTGCTCACAGCTAAACCCATCCAGCGCGGCTTCTGGGGACAGGCGGGTCCCTCTCCTCTCCATGCGGAGCCAGCGGGAGCCGGCAGAGCCTCCTGTCTGCAGCCAGCACACTCCGTGCTGAACTGAAGAGGACACCACGCAGCCAGCAGCACAGAGGGAGCGAGGCTTTCCCCACCGTAAAGCCTGAACGGGAGCACTCTTCAACATGGCGGCTTCAGAGTCAGAGAGAAAGAGAAGTGAGTCACGTGGGACGGAGCTGAGCATGGCGACGGGAGAAAAGAGGGCGGTGCCGCGATTCTGGCGCGCAGCTTAAAAGAAACCTTCTTGCATGCCGTGGTAAGAAACTGTAATACCACAAACTGTTTGTCTCTTTAATCCATTTGAAGAACATGGGGGGGGGAGTGGAGAATCAACGTGTGCCTATGAAGTTTGTGAAGAGTGCCTATGCCAGGCTATATAGAAGTAGTAAGAGGCTGTTAGAGACTTGTGGCGAAGAAAAGCCTCTGTGTGCAGGCCAAAATAACTTATCCTTAAAAAGATGAATAACCCCATGTGATGGCCCATGTTCTGTAGTGTGAAAGAACTGTGAAATTCTTCATGGGAGAGATGTTCTACACACAGCAGACTGTTTGTTTCCGGGCGGGTCTGCTATTGGTGGCAGTTTGGGAACCACGTGCAACTGAAGGAAAACCCTTTTTTCCTTAAGCATAAGAGAGAGACTTTTCAAGAACTGCAACACTGACTAACATCCCATGTTCTGTTATCCCTTGTGTGAGCTGGATAAAAGGAGAGAAGTGCTGGAAAGAGGGGGGGGGGGGGGAATTTACTTTAATTTTGTTTTGTTGTTTTCTCTTTACTTTTAATTCTGTTAGTAATAAAGCTCTTTCATTGTACTGCAACTGTTTAAGGTTTGTGCCTGCTTTGCTTTTCTCCTAATTCTTATCTCACAGAAGGAAAATAAGTAAATAATGAATATTTTGAATCAAAACCACTACATTTAATTGGTGTTTCCGCCCGGTTTCAAACTCAACCCACTACAAAAAGGCAGTAGCGTCAGACGTAACAATGTGTTTAGACTCTTTGTGGGATAGAGGTCTTTTTCTATAAATTTCCTGCAACACTTGAGGGAGGAGCCCTGCTAGAACCAAGTTAGAAATATGCTGCTGCAGCCCCAGCAGGAATTATCAGCTGCTGGTCCAGCCACCACAGCAGGAGTGACTTGAACTGCTGCATTATAATTAGTGTTTCACCAGCCAACCTACCCCATGTCAAGAGAATTTCAGTTCTATAAATTATTATCTGTGGCAGTTACAGGTTCAAGACTATTGGCAAGCACTAGTTTGATTACAGTTTTTTAAAAATAGTGTATGTGTTTTGTTGTCCTTATCTAAGGCTCCTTTTATCTGTTGAATGCAATGAAGGCTGAATATAAAAAATATCTTGGACTATTGCATTGCCTCTGCAGGCCAGCCTGAACAATTGCTAAAAAGTCCTTTCACCTTATATATTAGAAAGTCAACTCAGCAGCCAAAAGTCAAAAAGTAAAAAAACCCAAAAAACAAAAAACCCCAAAAAATTAAAAAAAGAAATCAAAACCTGCAAAGTATGGATGTTTTCATTCTCAAAATCAAACCGGACAGAACTCTGGAATGCAGTGGAATTAGATTTCCTTTTCAGAACTGTGTACGTTTTTTCCACTAGCCTTGCCTTCTTCAAAGATTTGTTTTATTCCTGATAGAATGTGGGATTCCAAGGCTTTTTGCTACTCCTAAATTATATGTGTTTTTTGAAATTTTCCATTCTGTTTACAAGTCATGAAATAATGAGGGTAAAGGGAGGGCTGCAGTTGCTTGCAATTGCCTGCAAGTCCTGTCTGTATATGTAGATGTTGATATTTAGAAGAAGCTTTGAGATTGGATTTGAGTAATTTATGAATTGTTTGTCAGACTACTGTAAAAATTGTTTGATAATTCCACATGAAAACTAAGTTGAGAGGATTTCCAAATTTACATGTATGTACTTTTTAAAGTGAAGGAAATATTAGTAATGCCATGGAATATGCATTTTTAAACTAAATTTAATTCTTAGTGTTAATAGATTTTCTCTTTTTTTTTTTTTTGTTCTGTCCAGTCTTTTATCTTCAAACAGGATGTTTAATTTTGAAGTCTAGGAATAGTAATTTCATTTCTATAAATCCATTTTGACCTTTTAGTGTATATCTAAGAGTAAATTAATGTGTTTTAACTTTATACTTCTGTAAATGGTACAAAGATATCAGTATTCTTTGTGGCAACCTGTAGTGGACTTTGATCTCTTTCTGCAGTTTTGGCAGTACAGATTTCCATGGCTTTGTACCAGGTACAGTTTTCTTGGGACCGATCATTCTTTCGCCTGTTTTTATTGGACAAATTAGATTGTGTAACCATTGTTTGACTGCACAAAGCACAAACTGATTTATTTTTTAAAAAAATCAATGCAGAACTTAAGGAATTTAATCCAAATAAAATTTACAGGAGATTACATCGAGCAGTGTATTTGTAATGAGTTGATTCAAAAGGCAATATTAAAACCAGGATGAGTGGGCATGGTGTGGAAATGCTGACCTGCTTTCGAAAAGACCAAATTTCCTACTTACAGTGAAATTACTGGCAATGAGTATCAGTTTATTTTAAAACCTGCAGCTCGAGAAATTTACTTTTATTACCTACCTGTAGTCAAGTAAACATATGGCTGCATTTCATTTTGGTTGCCTTTCCTGTTTCAGAGGCAGACACTTTTTGTGGATTTTGGGGAAGAAATGTTTTTTCCAAACTGGGTCAAATTCTGTCTTTTCTTGTTATGTCTTTTCTCTCTCTGCCAGGCTCCACTGCAGGATCCTGCAAATTCCATTTTCTCCTTTATGTGCAAATTCTCCTGATCACTTCCACCTCCTTAACACCCCTCCTGGGCATCCCTGCCTTCCTTCCATCTGTGCTGACGCCACTATTTTTGACTGCATGTATTTGAAGTGTGGCCATGCTTTTTCTCTCAGTTTTGCAGTCTGGAGTCCTTAGCACAGGCAGGGCACTATGGTGCTGTTGCCTAACATTTAAAACAGTGTCCTTCTGAAATAATTGGGAACTCGGTAACACCTGTAGTAAGGAAAATAATCTAGAATGCTTAAACAATTGTCTATTGAGAAGGGGATGCGGAAGCGCCAGAAGGTTTTGCACATTTTAAATATTTTGAAAGCATTTTTCAAGTTTGTGTGTAAAACAACACACATGCAGAGGTCAGTTATTGAATTTTAGTCTATTCTGCTGTATTTTGTGGTACTTACCTACATGCTTAACTAATGGGTGAGTGAATTTATCATGTCACTGAAGTATTTGTACTTCTGTGCTAATACTGAGTTGTGTGTGCTGCAGCTGTGACACATTTTATGCATAGGACACCACGATCTTTCTCATGTGTTGTCATTGTCCTCATTGTAGGTAGCATCACAAAAGTGAGTGTTCTTGTTGTCCATTATGACCAAATAGTTAAGATGCATACCTGATTTTCATTTTTTTTCTAGGTTTGATACATATATACATATATATATGTAGATGTAGAAGCACATTTTTGTAGTAGAGCATGTGGCATGTTCACAGTAAAAAGATCTGTTGTTGTTCTTTAGCATGTTCACAGTTATACCTGGGCTTTCAAAAGCAAATCTTTAACGGAATCATTAAGCAGCTTTCCAGACAGAAACACATGTGCCAGTAAAGGAGAATGACAATATTTTCAACAATCCTAATTACTATTCTCTAGCTTAGTCAACTCTGTATTCCAAGAATATGCCTATGTTTTTCTCCTCCATATTTCTTGTTACAGCCAACTTCAAATAATTTATATTTTGATTCCAGGTAGACTGTTTCCAGGCAAAGGTACAAAAAACCAGCAGCTGGATGCTCCTTTAAGCCTCATTTTTGTTAGAAGTAAATAAATACACACTTACATATACAAATATAATAAATATTTTGATTCCAGGTAGACTGTTTCCAGGCAAAGGTACAAAAAACCAGCAGCTGGATGCTCCTTTAAGCCTCATTTTTGTTAGAAGTAAATAAATACACACTTACATATACAAATATAATAAATATTTCATATAAATATATATATATATGCAAAGGTAGCTGTGTTTGTATATATTCACTAAATACAAAGAGGCAAAAGCTGACAGAATCCATTTTAAATAGGCAAACACTACATAGGGAATAATCTTGTGGAATATGGGAGACATAATTTCTGGTTTCTAGCCTGAATTGGTAATGGGTCACTTGTCTGTCACACACTGCAATGTACTTCTGCAAGTGATTATCAGCTGTTTGGGCTCAGGGCCCTCTCAGTTTCTCCCATTTAAACCTGTAATGGGATAGCATTAAACACTCTCTAGAGTTGTTGTCTGCTGCTTATCAAATAAGTGCCTTAACCATTGAGTATAGGTGATCTCTTTCTATAACACTATTTATTTATCATTCGGACAAATCAAACACCCCCTGCAGAGAGTGGGACACTGAGAAGCTTGTGGTCTGCCTGTCTGGCCATAATTTCCATGCCTGAGGGAGTGGCATGTTGCCACAAGGTTTCTTGGTTTCTGTTCATTTGTGTATTCTGACCAAATGTATCAATGAAGTTTTCAGTTGATGCGGATTCCGGAGGACTTTCTGAGAGGCCGGTTGAGGGCAGTCAAGGTTTGAGGTTGAAAAAACTTAGGGTAGGGGCAAGAGGCTACAATTAGCAGCTCTCTGAGTGTTTCAGCTTCACATGAGAGTCTTGCAGCTGAATCTTCCCACTGCTCTTTGGTGATGAAGGCTTGAATTGCTCCAGTTGGTGACCTTCCAAGTCACACAGTCTCAGGAAAGCTGGATGTGCTGATTCAGCAGAAAGCTTCAGCAGAAAGCTCCAGCAAGGAGCCAAAAAAGGAAGCAAAGCAAACCACTCTGATTTGCATGAGGCAGTTCTGTTTGCACACTCACATGCTAGCATCCCCTTCCCTATTTTATTTTTTTTTAACTGTGGAGAAGCAAACATATCCTGTTACCACCAAAGAAACAAGGAATCAGGTCCATACTGGAATAGCTCTCTGCTACATTTTGCATCAGGCGTGGTGTGAGAAGGTTGCCATCCTGTTCCTGATTTCCTGTACGGGTTTCTGGCATGGAAGAGGAAAACAGTGTTGGTTGTCAGCTCATGTTAGGTGTTCTCTCTCCTGTCTGGTAGGAGAATGTCTGTCAGAGCTGGGCATAGCCACATAAACCAAAAGCAAACTCTTTCAAAGTGTTCCCAAGCTTGCAATACCTTGTCATCAATTTTGCACCAAATGAGGACTCCAGGGATATGCAGAAATCTGTACAATAGAGAATAATTTCTAAAGTAGCTCTTCTGTGTGTGTTTTGAATATTGACTAATGAGCCTGATGTCAAACTGCTCAACTGGATATTCTCTCCGGGCTGTCTTACACCTCTTTCAAGCATTTTGCTGCCTGTCTTCCAGTTTTGGGCACAGTCAAATGAACTGTTAAAGGTGGTGTGATGCTATCTGTCCTTGCTTGTGTAGCTGTCCGTCTCATCACTAAGCCAGTTAAATAATCTGGGGTGTTCTAGTGGCTAGGCTCTTATTCACATGGAAGATTTTGCAGTACCAGGTTGCAAATGGTAAAGCAAATGCTGAGAGACAGAGACTGTGCTCCATTGCCACAGCAGCAGTGAACACCAAGAGAATGCACAGGAAAGAGTGCACAGGAATGGTCTTCCATTTATTTGGATCATCAGCTGGATAGCTTATCTAATTCTGCCCTCACCGGAATACAATTGTTTCTAGAAGGTTTGTTGCCTACTTTGTAAGAACATATGTAAACTAATGAGTTTAATAATTATACTGCATTCTACATATGTGAAGCGGGGTACAGGAATGATTTGCAGTTTGTGCACTGACTCCTCCATTGCAATCCTGCAGTGAAATACTGGAGAAATAAAGCTTATCACATCAGGTTCTTAGAATTCCATCTTTTAACATTTTTTGTTGGATGTAAAAGATGTGAGGGTTTTTTTAATGTGGTATATTTTTTCTTCATGCTAAATAGAGTCTTTTGAGACTTGGCCAAGGAAAGGAGATTTAATTAAATTCATGTAATGATTCTGGGAGTCACTGAAGCTCTCAGTACTCCCACACGTTTATCAATATACTTTTATGAAAGACTAATCATTTTAGCATTTGAGATGAAGTGAAGATTAATTTATACGTGGTGAAGAAAAGCCCTCAGATGACTGAGCTGCATAACCCTTGCCATAGGTGACCTTTCCTTATAGAGAGGTGTTTCTGAAATAAATCTCAATCAAATGCCAGTTCTTGTGCTCACTCATGTACTTATGAAAATAAGGACGTGCCCACTCAGAGCCTTGTCTGGCACCTCTCTGGCCTGTGCTGAGGAGGGAGAAGTGCAGGGCACCCATGGCAGTTTTGTACAGCACCCAGAATAATGAAGTTTGCACCACAGCTTTAATCCTATAGTCGAGCATAGCTATGCCATTCTACTACTTAAAAGAAAGCTGCTCCTGTCATTGTGCAGCTTCTGCTTGTCTCCTGTAGTTACTGAGATGGGTTTCTCTCGTTTCAGAGTGCAATATGGAATGTGATATGTATGGGAATTTGCTCACTGCAGAATTGCTGTATGCAGTTCTGCAATGGTTATTCAGGAGGTCATATATGATAACTGCAGTCCCTCTACCTTAAAAATATGCAGCTACTTGGAAGCGATGAGTCTTGGAGTAGGTGACAAATCTGAGGGCAGGAAGCTTCCAAAAATGCCTTAAATTCAGTGATGGTGCTTCACTGCATCCATTTTGTGGTAGAATACAAAAGTATCTGAATGGTTTGTAACCAGTATGAGTTTGCCACAGGTTTCACCTCTGTTTAAGTAATTCATAGAGTACAGGGTCCTTCCGTGACAGTAACAAGTAAAGCACAGCAAATTGAACCTGCTTCTGGAGACCATCTGGCCCAACTTCCCACTCAGAGAAGTGCCTTCCACCCAGCAGAGCCATAATTTTATGTTAGGAGTGCTCAGACAACACATTCAAGTGACTACACCTTGAAGGCAAACTGAAGATACAAGCCCAGTCCACTTTTGCTGTGAACAAGTCCCACCAGTTTCCACTGAACTAACACAAAGTGCTGCTTGCTCCATTTGGTGCCAAATTTGACTGTTTGGGCCACTGGGCAAGGAGCAGCGCAAAAACCGTCTCTTCTGTCTCACCATTGCTGCCATCAACAATTAGTGAAAAAACCCCACAAGGTAACAAATTGTTGCAAATGTGTTGCCCTACCAAAGGCAAGATGTGTTCGCTTGATTATCTGAGGAAACATCGAGGAACTGCCATGAGACAGAAGAGGTGTGGCCAAGAAGGATGTTAAACTCTTGCAACCTCAGTTGGCTGAGTAACTGCTGACGTTCACTGGTTAAACACAGAGAAGCTTTGACACTTCTTGGGTTTTGGGGGGGACGGTTTATTGCATCTGTGGGGAAAAGTGAGGTTGTTTTGCCCAAACTGGGAGGAGTAGAAAATGTAGGAAACTCTGTTTATTGACAAATTTGAAGAGTTGTATGTACAACTCAATTACTCTTCCTTTTTTTTTTTTTTTTTTTTTTTTAAATTTAGTGGGGCTACATCCATTGTCTACAGATGCAGGCAGAAAGGGACCCAGAAACCTTACGCCATCAAAATGTTGAAGAAGACAGTAAGTCATTTTTGTTTTGTTTTGCTTTGTTTTGCTTTGGAATATGTTTGGGATTTTCTCTGGGTTGGTTTTTTGTTGTTTTTTTTTGGTGCAGTTTATTCATGTGGGGAAAATGTGCTAGATTTAGGACCCTGCTAAGCTTGTATTTTCCATGAGTGAGTTTTGGCTCCTCATCATTAAAACAGCTGTTAGAGGTAACAGTACTGTGCTGGGAATGCCTTATCCCCACAAATCTGGCTTGTACCTTCAGCTGGTGGTGTCTGTATACACTTGGATTTGGAAAAAACCTGTTAGAAAAAATATGTCTTTTTCTTTCACTAAAAAAAAGCCAAAAATGACACCTTGAATTATTTAAATGTTCAGTGTTTTTTCTTTGATTTAATACGTTGTTTTGCTCAAAAAATGCCATGAAACAATTAATCCTCTTCCAGAAACTGATTAAAATACCAATTCAAACCCAAGTAAAATTAAATATTTTGTAGAGGTTTTTTTACCGCTATGAAATTGCTAGAGAACCAGTTGAGACGATAATTTATTTTTAGAGCTCCATATATGTCACACTTATACTACAGCTATTTTTGTGTGTTCTAAAAAATAGATGGTGGAAAGCAAGAAGAGGCACTAGGAGAGGAAAGGCAAGTTATGGACTGAGAGACTTCATGCAGAAAGACAGTGTGGGACACAGGGTAGAGCAGCTCACATTCTTAGGATGGGAAGAGAAGTCTGAGAGAAAGCAAGCAAGCTGTGAGGCATGGACATGATATTTATTCATGAATGATTTTGATTCAGTTTATTCCAGTGTTAGATCATTCATTATTCCATAATGTTCAGGAAGGCTCACTGTAGAACCATAAGGATGGGTGGGTAGGTATAAACATGTCTAAATGGTGACTTCACTGGTGGTCTCAGTGCAAGATGTAATGAGTGGGTTTCACATGAGTAAAATGTTGGCATTAATTTGTCATCTTTGAATGTAAGCCAAGGTTTAAACTGGCACAAAGATTCAGTTGTGTGTGCTGCTTTTGAATTTGCATCTGTGCACTGGAAGAAGCAGAGCATGTGCATTGCTGCAGCTTATGGTCTGCCTTTCCTATGGAAGAGCAGAGAATTTTTGAGGTTTCATCAGTTCATTATGCCATTGATTTAGATAATGTTGTAGGAGTATACGGTCCTATAATTCTCATCCTGAAATGCACTAGGAAGAACTATATTTCTTAAAAATATTTCTCTGCTTTTTGTTTTTTGCCTTCATGGAAATTAATTCATGTTCACAATTGCCACATTTATGCTAGGTCTATTTATTTGTGTCTGAAACTAGTCAGTTTAGACCTTGGTAGAGTTACTGTAACACAGATTTTTTCCTTTTTTTGTTGAAGTGTAGGAAAAATGGCAAAGAAGAAAAGACTATAGTTATGTAAGTTGTTTTCACATCAGCAATAGCTTGGCTTAATGCACCCTTGGTTATATTAGCAGTGTGGTTAAGCAGTTCACAGAGCTGAGTTGTTCCCAGTGTAATTGATGCACTTTGGGATGTTTTGCTATGAAAACAAGTAATCCTCTTACACAGCTGAGCTTTTCTGTATAAATGAGAACATGGGAGACAATGCTTTAAGGAGTGCCACTGCTTGTGTCTGTCCAATTTGGAGAGGTAATTATTATCACAGGGACAGAACTATCTGTGTTAGAGTGCTCCTACAGCAGGAGATCTGATCTTTGCTGAGAGTAACTCAGTATAAAAATAACCACATGTGGGCCAAGTCATCTACTAAAATGTTGACGGGCTTAAGTTTCCTGTTGGCTTTTTGAAAACAATTAGAAAAAAAGGATGGCAGTTCAATAGTGGAGGAAAAGGGATAGGAGGAAAAGAAGAGCCTGTGATTATTTTTGATTGAGTCCTATTTCTTCAATTTCCTTCTTACATGCATATAAGGGAGCTCTGAAGAGCACATGAAATTAGAAGACAAAGGAAGATGACAGAAGAGCAAATACTCTTGATTTTTCCATTCAAACTGACTGACTGAATGGAAACAGTCTGCTGCTCTGAACAAGACTGACTCTCTGTAAAAACAGGGTGAGGGACAGGGATAGGGTGGTCCAGATTGTTCTAGAAGTGATAACAAGTGATGTGTGATTAGGAGGCTGGTGGCTGATGGGCAGCTTCAGATTTGTGAGTGATGGTAACTAAAGTGCTGTAATTTGAAGTAAAGCATTAGAAATTATTACTTTTATCCCATGGGAATGGCTTAGGTAAGAACATATGATCCTTTAGGACTGAAGTAGTGTGCTAGGAACAGACTGCAAGAAACATAAAATACCTATCAGTGTTCTTTTCATTTAAACAGAAAGAGTAATTGTTCATTTTGCGTGATTAATGCATTCCCATTTAAGAACAAATAAAATTTTGGGCAAGGCCTATCATCCAGTTCTGAGAATACATGATTGTACAGGGATTTGATTTCCTATGAGGTTCTGCATGTAGTATGTTTTTACCATCTTGCTTAATAAAACAGCAGTAGATTATTTGCAAGTTTCTGGGTGGGGGAGTTTTGTCTGTGGTTTAGGGGGTTTTATATTGCTAGTTAAACCATCAAAGAGTAACAGAAAAAAACCATTTATATAAACTTTTCCGTGTGACTAAAATAAAACAAAGTGTTCATAGTATTGTATTTCAGTTGAGAGGTTTAATAATTCTTAACCATTAATACAAATTTTCTACAATTCCAAAAGGAGGAGAAAAAAAGGATTTTTACTGCTTCAAAATTATTGAAGCAGAATGCTTCCATTTTCTGTTGGTTTTAGTTTTGTCAAATTCAGTCCAAGTTTAGGAGTATCTTCAAATCCTTTAATTACACTAATGGTGAATAAAATTTAGTTCAAAGAACACCTCTTGTTCTCACACCTGAAGTGTCAAAGTTGGGAAACTAAGAGGCAAGTTAGAACTTTAACTTCTAGACCTGCTAAAAGACAACTGCCAGAAGCGTTAAAGAGGTCCAAAGAAAAATTGATTTTTGAATTAGTAGGAGAAGCACTCTCCACTAATGCATAAGAAATAAAATTTTTAACAGTTCTTTAGACCTATCAAAAAAATGTTTAAAACCCAGCATCAATGGGTCAGATGAATAAGCATGCAAAATTATTGCCTGTGATATCCTCATCCAACCTTTGTGCTTAGTTCCTAAGCATAACTGAAATGTAGGATTGTATTGCATGCTCATTATTTGACTTTTTCTAAGTTTAGCAGGACTCTTAAATTCCACACAGGTAGTAAATTTAAAGATATGAATCGTGTAATTTGGTTTTGGGGAAGTATATTTCATGAAGCAAGAAGCAAAAGCAGATCACATAGCACTTCAGAAAAAGTCATCAAATGAGCAGAGTACAGTCATGAACTTTTACTCTTGCAATTGCAGATATGAGATTGTTTTGCTTTTCACTATACATTTTACCCTCCTTGATTACTCAGTGCTACAGAAAAGTGAGGTGTCTTTAGCATACACCTTACAAAAATTATTCTTACTGCTCTTAAGCTGAGACTTAAAAATTATGTGATTTTTAAAACCAGTCATTCTGGAACAGTTGTTGCTGCAAACAACACATAGCATGAGGATCATATTGGAAGAATGCAGTTCTCTAAGGGAGCAAACACATATGTGCTATTTTTTATATGAAGTCTCTCATCTGCTTTTCCACTTTTTGGTGTGTTTTGAGGAAGCTAGGCAGCCTGGAGATTTTCTCAGAATCTGGGTAGGTGAATGCCTTCCAAGAAATTAGATCCACCTCCGCCTTAAATTTTGTACCTGAGTCTGGACAAGTTGCTTTAAAAATAGTGAAGAGAACAGATGGCCTCTGTTACATGGTTTCTAAACTAAGACACCAAGTGCCTGCCTACATTATAAGTCTACCAAGTGCTAACTACTGCAACTGAAGTAATTTAGGAGCTGCCATTGCAATAAAGTAACATGCTCTGCTGAAAGGAGAATAGGATTCTGGACTGGGTTGTCTGGAACTTGGGTCCTGGCATATTCCCAGTATTTCTTTTGGTTTCAACTTTCTCATTCATAAAAATGAGAAAATATTTATTTGATTTGCTTCTCAGCAATGCTTTGAAGGATAGCCTGATTAATATTTCTAGGTTCTAATTGATAGGTGCTGTCGCCTAAGAACAATTAAGTATTATGAAATATTAGACCCTGTCTGTCTCAGTCAATGAGGCATGCAAGTATAGAGACTGTTTTGGAGAATTTTCATTTTGATTTCCTCTTCTTTTATGTGTGGGCATCCTCCCTCACACAGTTTGTGATGCTTAAATAATACTTCTGCAGCACTTTTATCAAAATTAGTATTTATGAAGCAGCATTCTTCTTGCAGGCTGGTTGATATTCAAAATCAGACAAGCATTCAGGCCCATCAATTTTTTCTCAGATCCGAAACAGAGCAACAGCTTTCAAGCAATGCACATTCTGGAAATAGCTGATCTGGGATTAATCTCATTGGACAAATAAGTTAGACAATTTGAGTCTATGTCTGTGGATCAGAAAGGAGAGTGAGTAAATGTAAAGGGAATGTGGATGGTTTGGCTTGGATATCTAGCGTTAGGGTCTGAAGGAGATTATAATGGTCTATAAGGCATATCTAAAAAGTCTCAATTGCATTTATGTTTGCATATGTATATATAGACACACATGCACATATGTACATATATATGTACTTTGGGAAGGAAGGACAGGCAACTCAGGAAGAGTGCAAGGATGTCCCTGGTCACGTAGAGAGAAAATTAGACAGGTGAAAGATCAAATAGTTCTTAATCTGGCCACTGCTGTGAAAGATAATGAGAAGTGTTTTTATAAATACATAACAAAAATGCGGCCAATGAAAATCTCCACCCTTTATTGGATGCAGAGACAAACACTGGAACTGAGGATGAGGAAGAGGCTGAGGTACTTAATGCCTTCTTTGCCTCAGACCTCAACAGTAAGGCCTGTTATCCTCAGGGAACCAGCCCCTGAGCTGGCAGACAGGGACAGAGAGCAGAACAGACCCTGTGCAATCCAAGAGGTGGGAGGGAGTGACCTGCTGAGCCACTTAGACACTCACAAGTCCACGGGACCAGATGGGATTCATCCAAGGGTGCTGAGAGAGCTGGTGGAGGAGCTTGCCAAGCTGCTCTGCATCATTGATCTTCAGTCCCATCTAACTGGGGAGGTCCCAGATGATTTGGAGGCTGGCTAATGTGATGTCCATCCACAAGAAGGGCTGGAAGATGGATGCAGGGAACTACAGGCCTGTGAGCCTGAACTCAGTGCCAGGGAATGTCATGGAGAAGATCATGAGTGCAATCACACAGCACATACAGGACAGGAGATCAGGTGCAGCCAGCAGGGGTTCAGGAATGGCAGGTCCTGCCTGAGCAACCTGATCTCCTTTTATGACCAGGTGACCTGCTTAGTGAATGATGGGAGGGCTGTGGATGTGTCTGCCTGGACTTCAGCGAGGCCTTTGACACTGTCCCCCACAGTAAACTCCTGGAAAAGCTGGCAGCCCATGGCTTGGGCAGGTTCACTCTCGGCTGGGTTAAGAACTGGCTTGGATGGCCGCGTTCAGGGAGTGATGGTGAATGGTGCTGGATCCAGCTGGTATCTGGTCACTGGTGGTGTCCCCCTGGGATCAGTGTTGGGCCCATTTCTCTTTAACATCTTTATTGATGTTCTGGATGAGGGAATCTGTTGTATCCTCCATAAGGTTGTGGATGAGAGACTGAGTTAGACTAGAGTGGTGATCTGTTGGAGGGCAGGAAATCTCTGCAGAGGGATCTGGATGTTTGGATCCATGGCCCAAGGCCAAAGGAGTGGTCAACAAGACAAAGTGCCGGGTACTGCCCTTGGGTCACAATAACCCCTGCAGTGCCACAGCCTGGGGCAGTGTCTGGAAAGCTGCCTGGTGGAAAAGGATCTGGGTCTGCTGGTCAACATGAACATGAATCAGCTGAACATGAGCCAGGTGTGCCCAGGTGGCTAAGAAGACCAAGGGCACGTGGCTGGGATGTGCAATAATGTGACAACAGGACAGAGACTGTCCCACTGTGCTGGCACTGGTGGGGCCACAACTCGAATCCTCTGCCCGGTTCTGGGCCCTTCACTGCAAGAAAGACATGAAGTGCCAGAGAAGGGAATGGAGCTGGGGAACAAGAGTAAGTTCTTTGAGGAGCAAGTGAGGAATCTGGGTGCACCTAGCCTGGAGAAAAAGAGGCTCAGGTGACTGTATTGCTCTCTAAAACTGTCTGAATGAAGGCTGTGGTGGGAGGAGGGTTGGCCCCTTCTCCCGGGTAACAAGGGACAGGATGAAAATAAATGGCCTCAGACTATAGCACGAGAGGTTCTAGTTGGACATCAGGAGGAATTTCTTCACAGAAGGGTGATTAGACATCAGAATGGGCTGCCCAGGGAGGTAGTGGAAGCACCATCCCTGGAGGTGTGTTCAAGAAATGATAATGTGGCACTCAGTGCTCCTGTCTCTTTGACAAGGTGGTGATTGGTTAAAGATTGGATTTGATAATCCTGGAGGTCTATTCAACGCAAGTGATTCTGTGATGTATATACTCATGTATGTTTTATATACAAATATATACAAACACCTATATACGCACACTAGAAGATTATGTGTTAATATGATATGTATTTAAAAATTCTCTATAGTCCCAACTCTACAGGGAGTATAGTTGGCTTTTTGGGTTTTTCATTTCCTGTTGCAGTGAATTGGTGGTATTAAGTGGTTATCAAGAGGCTCGTGCAAATGTTTGGTCTTTTTTCTTGAAGGAGCACTGCTTTTGGTTGAGCCTTCCCAACTGATTAGGAAGACAACTGTCAGGGTGGGAGGGGCAGGGGAGGAATGGGTGGAGACTTGTGTATCACAGTTGGCATAATCAGAATTAGTAAATTGTTCCTTTGTTGACTTCAGGAGAAAATGATGTATGTTTGTAGCTGTAAAATTAAACCTTCTATTTATTGCCATGTGGCCTTATGTGATTTATATTTTAAGTACCTCCTGCCTCCATATGCCTGTTTCTCTATAAACCTTAGATATGAGTGTGTGTATATATACATATATACACACATCTATGTGTATATGCCTATATTTATACAGCTATATCTGTCTATATCTATGTGTTTCTATATCTATATTTAATCTATCCAACTGCATTGGTGAAGTAACTGTCAGTACTCATAGTGGACAGATATCTGTGAGTGATAAAGTTTAGCAGATGTACCTGATCCACAAAAAAAGCAAGAGCTTGACATTTGTATGACATGCTAAGGCAGCATCCTTTTTTCTTCAGACTACAAATGTGTGGAATATATTCACATTCATATGTATATTTAAGGTTATTTTTTTCCCCTACATTGTATTAGTGTGTTATGTTCTGATTTTTTTTTCAAATTTTTCAAAATAGGGAAAGAATTGTGTACATGTAAGCCTACATGAAAACAGTCAACTGCACATCGCTGTACATCATTAAAAAGGACTATTTTTGTTAACTAGCTCACACATTGAGTTATTCATCCACATCCACACATACACATATGCACACCACACAGGCCACTGCTTGGTAATTAAAGGGAAAGAGTAATTTCTTAACTAGCACATAATTACCACTCCACCTGCAGAACTACCTATTATTTTTCCTGGCTTTCTCATTTTTCTTCATCCACATCATCCTCTCATACATATGCAGTTCACACTGTTATGTTTTTACTGAGAGATAAAAAAAAAGTTCAGACAAAATTATTCTAAAGAAATAAGGCAGTAAAACTTTGAGTTTTCCACTGCTTATTTTCAGCTTTCCCTCATATGTGAGGGGAGTCTGGCTTCCACTGTCTGATTCACTACAGTCCAAAAGAAATGGCTTTTGAGTACAAGTCCATCGAATGCAAAATGTCTAAAGAAGAACAAAGAAGTTAATTTTACATAAATTCTCTACAAAATAGGAGAGAACCAAAACATTTTTTCTGCACTAAGTCACCAGTAGATTTTTGCTCTAGAAGCCGTGAAATCAGACACCCATCAGTGAAAGTGGAAATTTTACTGAAAAAAAAATTTATGAGTTGTTTTAGTCCTTGCAAAGAAACAAAAAAAATAATTTGTTGTGTCAGGACAACTTTTAGGAAAGGAAAGAAAAAATAATCCCTTTCTACAATTGTAAAAGCCTGCCCTATGTGCATAAAGTTATTTAAAATCTGGTTTAAATTGTGTTGTATGATATCATTGTGAGGTGCCGGCATTATGTAAAAATCACTTAATACAGAATAATTTTTTTTAACCATCACCATTTAGATTGAATTGCTGTGTTATTCTTGAGTAAGTCAGACCTTTGGTTAAGATTTTAACATTTGGCAGTATGTATTATATTTCCTTCTTCCTTACCTAATTTATAGGTACTCAGAAACACTCATTTTTGGTCTTTACAGCTTACTTTTCAGAAATACAAAGATCAACTAATAAAAAGAGAAAAATATAAAGCTCAAGTCATTGTTATGCCATGCAGGGAAGCTCAACCTACTGTATACATTGCACTGTTGAACAAGTAGTTCTGAGTGATAAAATCCTTTAGGCGATAGATTCAGTAAAATACCCCCAAACCCAAACGAATGACGCACATTTAGCTTTGAGTTGCTTGACAGGAACTCTTGTGAAATTATCTCAGCCACAAATATTATTCCACCAACCTATCCATGCACATTTTGCTCCTTTCCTCTTGCTGCAATTTGTCTTCTCCATGGCTTGAAGCAAGCCTGGAGGAGCTCTGTGTGCCTGGGGTGCACATAAATGTGGAGGGGCAAGACAGGGAATAGGACCAGAACCTCTTCCTCTGTGAGGCTGTATTTAATACCTAAAGCCAAGATGCAACCGTACAAAGGGATTTCTGAACAGTGGTGCAGAGGTAAATATTAGCCTATCCTGAAATGATACCCCTCCTCTTTGGAAACCTTCATTATTTACAGCCTGTTAAAGAAATTTGGAGACATGCCTTGACGGAGCAGAGGAGGCCAAGTTTCTGCATAAATGGAGAGTCTGTGAAGCTTGTGCTGGGGATCTCTGAAACTGTTCCTCCTCTGCATTTTAGAAAGGTTTTGTTTTCAGGTGTGAATGGTGTGATGTTATCATCACAGATGTGGCAGTTATTCTTTAGCAGAGAGAGAGATTCTAAGCTATAGAGTAATGAATTAAAGGAAAGCTGTCTGTATGCACTAAAATATGAAGAGGGCAAAAGATAAGAAATGGCAGTGCTTTCTCCAGTGCTGGAAGTTCACGTGTTGGAATAAATCACAAACATTTTATAACTTAAAATGTGTCATCCTGTGCTTATTATTCTGAAGCTGAGTTCTCTGTAGCCCCTCAGAGAGGCAAATCTAACTGAAGTCTGTAGAAAGGAGGATTTATTTTACCAAGGACTCTGTAATCAGCATGGTCTTACTTGAAAAACTGGCTTATTTCCAGATAAAATATATGCTCTTTGGCTGAGATGGTCTTCATTTATTTCTGTCTTTTAAGAGAAAGACCAACCCCATGTAGGGAGGAATGGAAAAGCAAAGGTGGAAATTAACACAGCAGCTGTGTAAGCAGCACAATCTGAGGGCTCTGTTACAAAAGCTTCTTTGAGAAATCAGGAAGACAGCACCTCTGTCTGATTTCCTTGAGATACATCACCTGAGCAGAGGATCTCTCAAGACTAGAATTAAGGCTCAATACAAAAGTCTAAGCTGAATGTTGTGACAGTTGACAGCTGTAGCATCGGTGTGTGTGAGTGAGGCTTATGACCAGTTTTTGTCAAACCAAACTTGCTCTCTGATCAAGTCACTAAAGAAGGGTTTTCTTAATGAAAAAGCCCCAAACAAAACAACCCCAAAAGACCCAACCCCCCCCCAACCAACAATACCTCACCTAAACCCGAAATCTGAATAGATAAAAAATAACTAATAACTTGTTTTCATACAAAAGTAAAAAAAAAAATCCCACTTCCATTGTTATTCTTCCCCCTTCATTTTAAGCAGTCTTCAAATACTACTGTTTGTTTCCAACAAGCTATTCCATTACACTTTGCATATTTTTAAAAGCAGATGTTTCAAACTCCACCTGGACATGTCTTCAGTAGATGCAGCTGAAACGAGCTGGAAGCATTTCCATAAGTAACAAGAAATAGCATAAACAGGATGGTTTATTTTATACCTCAGTCCTGTGATATCCAAGTAATTTTCTTTTACATTTTGTTGGAGACAATTCTGATTTCAAATTTTTGTTTGAATTGCAACCATTACACAAAGTGCTAACTTGTGAGGGCTTCTAAGCAGCACTCTCACAAATATCAACCTGTAGAAATTTATATTTTGTGTGCAGAATACATAGCACTCATATAGTTTTCATCTCTTTGTAAAGTGATAAAAGAATAGTGCTACAAGAAGAAATAGCATTATAAAAATTGTAGGTTTCTGAATTGAGTAGTAAACACAGTAGATACAGGACTTGAATGTAAAAATAAAAGAAACTGCAAAGTCAAAAGAACAGAGGATTTGAATGTAAAAATGTAAGAAAACACAAATCAAAAGAACTCCATGCTATGGCTTTCAAGCATTTTTGGGAAAAGTCGTAATTCTTCAAGATGAAAGCCCTAATTCTCACAAATAAGAAGCCATAAATCCGTTGATCAGAAGTCCAGGAAAATTATTCATTTCACCATTATAACTAATTTCAGTTATTCTTTTTGGGCCATTACTGTGTTACAGCTGCAATACCACAGTGAGAACTCACATTAGCATTGCCATGTTTTATGGATGAGGACCACAGGAGCTAGAGCTGTAAAGTATTTGTATCCAGGCACTTGGTACCACAGTTCACAGCACATAAACAACTACCCCCTGCCTTCTTTACTTCACAGGTAAAATCTGTCTTCTCATCTCCACACCTATGGGGTCTTCAGAGGTTATGGTTATAGTTTTGGCTTTGGTTTTTTACTTTTTTAAATACCAAAATTGCACTTGAATCACATAGTAGGCACCAGAGAGGGGTTTTAGGTCAGGTATTGTGTGATTTGCCAAATCTGCATGTGATTTCACTGGCCATAAAGGGAGACATAAAGTTTCCTGAAATTCAAATATTCACCTGTTCTGGTTCTGGAACACATAGCTTACAACTGCCCCCTTTCAGCATCTCCTCCATTTACTCCTAAATTTTATGAACCATCGGGGAACACAGGAACAAATATGAAAGGCACGCTGTGGTTCTTTGTGCACAGAATTCATGGATTGAGGTGACCTCTTAGGGAGGGAAGTCGCTGTGTATTCTTTCTACTCTCAGCCTGCTCAGTCATATGTCCTTTTTTTCCCAGCACAAGTCACAGTTCCTGGCAGAGGAGGCAAGGTAATGTGCTCCCATTCATGTAGCTGAGACATCCTCCACTGGGATTGGAGAGATGTAGGAGCAAAAGCAGTCCTGTAACTTATGGTGTTATTTGTTGACACATAGTGCTAACAAGAAAGTCTGAGCTCACAGTTTCTAATCTATGAAGCAAGCTCTCTAAATTAGTTACAAAGCCTTGCTTTCACATCTGCCTACCTTTCTTAACCATCTCACCATCTCTACATGCTTCTCTGTATCATCTTCCAATTATATAAAAAACTTCTCATTTTCAGTCCCTGAAAGTCTTCTTCAAGGGATTCCTTCCCTGTTTTCATTTGAGCACCCACACGTTTTTTTGTGTTATTCAGATTATAAAGTATATAACCTGTAAATCTGAAGCAGTTTTGGGGTCAATGTGTATGAGTCCTGCATGTGTAGAATTACAGGTTCTGGATACCATCAAGCAACACAGAAATTGCTTCAGGACTCCATGTTACCAGTATTTGGGGCTGACCTACCAGAAGAATTCACTGGGATCCAGACATTACAAGTCTCCCAGTACAGGGGTCATTTGAGCAGTAGGTTGAGAGATTCAGGATGGTTCAGAAGAGGGAATCTGCATGACTTAAGTTGCCACTGACATTGTCATGCTTTTATCCCACCTGAAATATTTTGAACAAAACAAACTCATTTGATCATCAGAGCCACAACCAAGCCTTCTTCACTTGTCATCTGTGTAACTGCTTGTCAAATGGAATGGTAGAGCATGCAGCCCCATACAGGTTACTGTGAGTAAAATTAATTCTAGCCTAGATGAAATTGCTTCATTGATCACATGGACTTATTTGATATCTGTGATGGAGATTATAATATTAATAGTAGTCCTGATGCATGAAACCTTCTTTGGGTAACAGTGAACTCATGGTTCTATAAATACGAGTTGGATTGAGAGCAGGATGGGCCCACCAGCTTATTGTTCATATGAAATTTCTTAAATTGCAGCAAGCATGGCACTTGGCTAATGATATAAGCAGGTATAATGTATTCCAGATCTTTATCATGCAACTCAGCACCCCTGAGAATTCTGAGTGATTTTGAGATAAAATATTGTACAGCATGACAGGAAATGTCCTATCCTCTAATAGCTCTCAATTTCTAATCGTTATGTGGCAATTTGTTTATTCAGAGGGATGGTGTGAATGTGAAACCATGATGTTTAATACTAGTTATATCACCCAGGATAAAAGGTGGATTGATAAGTTTTCTCTGGGAGGAGAGAAAATTTTTGGATTTGTAGTTTTATAGGTGAAAAGCAAGAACACACAAGAAGATGGGAAGTACAAATTTATAAATAGAACCATAAATACATCTATTTTGACAAAAACAAAAGAAGTGCTTACCTTTGATTTACACATTGTTCTTGCATCTTAAATGTGTCCTCCTCCACCCAGCTTTGGGAACAGTAACAATGGCAGTAACACACTATAAATAGTGAATAGCTGAAGTGAGCAATTCATGAATACCTAATAGGCTTAAATTTGTTTGCATAAACTGCTCAAAAATTATCTAACGTATTTGCAGAAATCTGTGTATTAATGAGACAGGGAAAGAAATAACAACCAAATTAGTCATATAGTAGACCATAGCCTATAATGACGCCTATTCTAATGAATATATAACTTGTTTTTTACTCTCACATAAAATGTGTTGTTGCAAATGACCAGTGTTGTGCAAGCTGTAAGTGGCTCTGAACCCATCCCTTCACCCTGTGGTGATGCCACCAAGTTAATATAGGTGAGTAACAGAACCTACTCACAGAGGATTTTGCGCCAGTGGGGAATGTTACCTGCATCTGGTTGCCTTTACTACTGAAACCATTTATTTAAATATGCAGGGCCTGTAAATCTGATATGTCAGAGTGTGATTTACTCTGCTGAAGTTTATACAGTCACAGGAATTATCTGTATCCATCTGATGGTTTGCCTGCAAATGTATTGTGCTTTTCTTCAGAAACAGAAGTGCTGCTTCTTTGATGGAACAATTTACTCTTAACAGACTGACAGTCTTATCCCATGCAGATAGATCAGTCTCTTTCAGCTTCTACAAACCCAGGTATTTGCAGCCAACAGCTTTGTGTGTGCTACCAGACTTTTAGTCACCTGACAGGACAAATGCAGGCACATTGATGTAACTGGCAGTATTCTCATGCAGGTGTGTTCAGTCTGAGGACTATGCATCACTTGAAGGACTACAGCTGTGAATTGGAAGCATGGACATGTGTGCAGAAAATAGTTGCTGTAGTAATTAATAGTATTTTTTTTTTCAATAATAATACAAAATTACTTATGGAGGGTAAAAATAAAAATCCTCAGTACTCCACTGTTGCTGTTTAACCCCACTAAGCCCCACAGAGCTTCTCACTCTCTCATCCCCAGCAGGATGGGGAGAAAATCAGAAGAGGAAAAGAGAGAAGACTCATGGGTTGAGATACTGACAGTTTAGTAGGGAAACCAAAAGCTGTGCACACAAGCAAAGCAAAGTAAGGAGTTCATCCACTGTGTTCCATGGGCAGACAGGATTTCAGCCATCCTGAGGAAAACAAGGCTCCGCCACACAGAACAGTTACTGAGGAAGACTCTGAATTATCCCACTCCTCCCCGCTTTCCTTTTTCTCCTAAAGCTTTATGCCCTGAGCATAATGCCTCATGGTCTAGAGTATCCTTTTGGTCTTCTGGAGTCACCTGCCCTGGCTCTCTCCCCTCCCAGTTCCTTGTGCACCCCCATCCTTCTAACTTGTGTGTTGGGAAGAGAAGCAGAAAAGGCCTTGGCTCAGTGCAAGCCCTGCTCAGCAATAACAAAAACATTCCTGAATTATCCGCACCGTTTCCAGCACCAATCCAAGCACAACCCTATGCTAGCCACTGTGAAGAAAATAAACTCTATTCCAGCCAAACCAGCACACCTACACAGTGAAAACTCCGGGCTGAGTTTAGGGAAGATACTACAGGATTGTGCTGTTGCTGTTGTGCTTTATTGAGCTGTTTATTGTGCTCTTCAGGGAGCCCATGTTAAGCTTGAGTGAAGACAGAGCCAGAACAGTCTGCCCAGCTTAAAATACAAAAAGGCTGTTTCAAACAGTTCTGTTTTTAAGATAATATTACTCCATTAGGAATTCAAAGGTCGATCCCTTAAAAGAGAGAGCTACAGATCATGCTGAGAAGGTCAAGCAATGCCCCACTAAGAACAGCCAACAAAACATAGGAGGAATTCTTTACTTGAGAAACTCTTATTTTCATTCAAAAAAAAGGTCATTCAATGAATCAAATCATCTGAAGCAGCTGTTAAATAAGTGTTCTAGTTGGAACAATGATGTATCCCTACATTCAGAGGGATCAGCTTTTTAAAATTCTGCTTTTACCTACTATCCACTGCCATGCTGATTACAGAATTACACCACAGTAACTTAGAGAAGTGGACTGAGTTTCATGTAAATCTCTATTTTCATTTGTCCTATGATTTTTCTTTCATCCCACTTTCTGTACCTTCCATGATTCTTTATAACTTATGCTGAAGATTGACATCTGTTTCTTGTGTTGATACATAGACAAGATCAGATTATTTCAATACTATCCATCTTTATAAAGATATACAAAAACACATTCAGAAGTCTTCTTTAAAGTGTTTTATCCTTGAACTCTTGACTGAAAGACTTTGTGAGAAGATACTCTCTGTGTGAACTGGGCAGAAACTGGAATTCCTGTCATTCAGGACATTCTGAAATTGAAAAGCAAGACCTTAAACTGCATAGAAAATATGTTCTTTGAATCTTCTTCTTGTGAAGATTTATTTAAATTCAGGCTTTCAATTCAAGCCTATTTCTTTTTTTCTTGAATCTCTCAAGAGAGCCTAGGTAACCCAGCAGTCTTGTGTTCAGTTGTGACAGTTGGGAGCAGACCTTCAAACCACCAGGGAACTGGCAGTTCTGCTTGTGTGTAGCCTATGTCTGTACAGGTTTTAATATTTCAGCTTAACTGTGAGAAGAAAAAATAATGGCAAAGTTATAAAAGCTAATTAGCAATTGATGCCATAAAATACAGAAAGTTTTAGGCTTCAGAGCAGTTACTGTATGAGGAAATAAAATTTTGTTTCTTGGAAGCACTTTTAATATTGTGGTGTCAAGCTAATAATGACTTGCACCGTGATCCCTGTAAGTGCACAGAGGCACATAGTCAGAGCCTGACCTGCTGGTTCAATAAAGAATTCATTGCTAGTATTAGAGGTGTTCATGTGAGTCAAAAAGTGGGATATTAATTAAGGAGCTGTGCAGAGCTGGTGTGAACAGACTCCCTGAGGTGGGCGGTGCTGTGAAGCTCCTTGAGAGATGTTTTGCATGGGTTTCTTCACACGCATTGCCTGGGCAGAATGTTGTCACCCAACCTGCAAATGTGCCCCTTGTATCCACAGTGCCTAGGGGAAGGAGAACAGCAGAGACTGAACTTGCAGGATGAGGAATGTGCTCTTCCTCTTGCTTTCTACTAAGTTTGAGGGTACAGAGAACATCTGTTGGCCACCTGTTTTCAGGGTGGTACCATATTGCAAAGAGGCAGCTGGATTAATCTGTGTAAGTGGTGGTTCATTTTATCTTGTTTCATTTCGTTCAGATAGAAACCACTTTAACATCTCAGTGGTTTTTAGCATTACTCCACCTCACCATCTTGGGGCATGGAAACATGGAAGAATATCAGCTTTCATTTAATTTTTCAGTCTTTTCCCTGTTAATGTGAAATTTATAAATAAGAAATACACTGATTATAAATCTAGTTCTCCTTTCCTGCATGACCAGTATCAAATTTCAAAGGCATAGTAATTGCAGACACAAATCTATAAAAGAGATAAATACCTAATTCTACTGAAGTGAAATAAATGGAGAGACAAAATACTAGGAGTAATCCAGGAATGATCACCCTTTTTACATAAATGCTTTATTATAAACTAAGGGAGCAGCACTCTTAGATTGCCTCTCGCTCCTGAGTTCAGGCTGTTGTATCTTTGCTGCTGCAGGTACTTTATCTAGTTAGATTAAAGCCAGCATGCAGGTGCTTATCTGTGCTACAGTCACAGCTCCTGGTTTTCTTGCTAGAGTTTACTGAGGAGCACGGGAAGCCACAGCACAAGGCAGTGGCTGTGTAGCACCTACAAGAAGTTCTTGCAGATTTGCTGCCTTTCAGCATTCCATGTGCCTTCACAGGTAAGCTGCGGAAACATGTAGGTGTTGTGGGTTTTAATAATCACAGGGCATCTAACAACTTTGGTTTTTTGGCCTATGACAGTGAAATCTTCAAGCCAAGGGTCATCAGCAGAGGGCTGATAAATAACTATTTTGGGATTACCTGGCAAATGATTTCTCTAATTGACATGGGTGTTCCACAGCAGGTTGCTGCTCTGCTATCACAGCCTATCACAGCAAATGCCTCTTGATTGCTTGCAATTTAAAGTTTGCAAATACAGAAAATACAGCTCAGTAAATTTGCACCAGTGTTAAAAACATCCAACCAGGCATTTACAGGACCTGGCACAGAAGTAGTGTTTTTTTCACAGAGTAACATAATCATTTAAGTAGAAATCAAATTATACTGATTAAATATTTGAGCAAAAGCATACTCTAGTCCATTTAGCATAGATTAAAAGCAAAGAAAAAAGGATAGAAGGATAATTGCTAAACTAGTGGAGTGTGAAACTTCTGAAAGTTAATATTTGATTGTTTTTTCACTTCACAAACAGACCAGTTCTGCTAATCCCACTATTCTTGACTGTAATATACTCACAAAGGTCTCACTGATGTTCCTGTGAGTAATGCTAATTTAAGGAAAGCTCAGATACTTCTCAAGCATTGTACTGCATATTTAAATTTCATCCAAAGAGGAGGAGACAAAACAAAGAGTTTTGCAACCTCATTTTGATCAGTTATTACATACATACGAATCAGACCGCTGTGTTTGATCCAGCCCAACATACTTAATTTGCCCAAACATTGTGGTAATGGCATATTTTGATTAAATTACCCGAGTTTTAAAAATTGTTACTATAGCAACATACACTCTAGAGTGAGATGCCTGACTCTCATCCCAGCAAATAATTTCTGTCAGGAAATTATTTGATAGGATGATGATAGAAAAATTCAATATAAGTAGTTGAATTGCTGATACTCCTGCCCAAACGAAAAATAAGCCAGGTTTGGCCCTGACATAAGTAGGCACATCTTTTTTCAAATTAGCTGAAACAAGGTAAGTGTTGATATAACTTTTTCTGTACTTAGTGTAGGAGAGGGTAAGAAAATAAAAGTGACAAAATAGGCTGTCTGTAATAAAATGTTATTACTAATTGTGGTCCTTTTTTTACTCTGGAATGATTCATGTCACCTATACATGCCCATTTCTGTTGTAAAACCTGTCCCAATAGCCATTACATATAAATATATAAAACTCCTAAGTGTTTCTCTGCAGCATATTTGCCACTGCATCTTATCATCTTGAATTTTGAGGTACCTTTTAGTCATACCACCATATGAGGAAGTGTGAAAGCCTACTGTTTTGTGTCAGGTCACAAACTTGATCACAGAGGACCTCACCTACAGTTGCAGACTAAATGTCAGTGGAACCAAGAACCTGAAACTGAGTCTTACTCCATGTTTTGACTTAGTTTGTTGCTACCTGCAAGATAGAGGAGGTCTCTGTATTTTCTCACTTGTAACTACTCAGTGCCAAAAGGGGGCATCTTTAGATTTTGGGCAGTCTTTTCCATGCTTGCTTCCCGGTGTGCTTGGTGCCCAAACATTTTCAAAACTTCAGGAAGAAAACTGTGGGTTGTTCAGTCTGTAGCAGTGCTCTTGGGTAAGGTAAGTTTTTCAGTCTAAACTGCTCTCCTGGGGATATCACTGTCCATGCACAATTGCACATTAATTTTCCTGAGGTGCAAAGCATGTGAAAACAGTCACAACGTCTATTACTGTGTGAATCATCAAAAGCCCTTTGCTGCCCAACAGTGACCTTTGGAGGCCTTTGCTGCATGTTTGCACTCACTAAAGTAACCCAAAGTGATGCCAAGGAGATGTCAAAACCGAGCAAGACCACAGGCTGGTGCTTGCAGCATTTTAGGAAAAGTTCACAGGAGTCTATTTTTCAAACCTGCTGCTCAGTGTTTATGTAGCGGGAAAAAGCATTTATTAGTCACATTTGGAGTAGAAAGCAATAAAGTTTATAAAGCATGCAATGGTCACAAGCTTAAAGGGCCCTGGATTTGAACCCAGAGCAAGTGTTTATCCATGAAGATTTTGTTATTTGCTGTATTCTTCACCCTCAATTATATGCTCAGGTAATGGAATATTTAATTCCTTTTTGATATTTGATTCCTCCTCCTTCTTACATGCACTGATTTTTTCCAAAGCTGGTTTTTCTTACTTCATTTTGCTTCCTGGCAGTCACTAGAAGAGATTGAATGTCAATAAGTTTTAAGAATGCCCCGAGGGCTCTAGTTCTCTACTCATTTACACCACTGTCAGAGCACTGTGGCATTACTAAGCTGGACTCATCCCTGGCTGACACAAGGGGAGAATCAAATTCTGCCTACCCAGTAGTTCTGAATGTAATGGATACTTGGATTTTGTTGATGCTGGAAAAAAAATTTCTGAGAAGTAGCTCTCTTTTTTCAGGTGATAAAAAAACCCCAGGTGTCTTCTTCACTAAGAATTTGAAGGTAATTTTATGTCCCTTTTAAAGGTTTATATATAATGACTGCCATTCATTTCCCATATGATATAAAAAACAAAAACCAAGACTTGCCTTTGATGAAAAGCCTCCCCTAAAAAATAGCAGCACAAGTCTCTCTCAAAATGTTCTGCTTGACATCATGTATGTCATCAGTTTTTGAACCACACAGTGACTTGCTGACTCTCATTCATTTCATAACCCCCTGAGCCATCAGTGTAGGACTCCTCTAGGATTTGGGAGAATATTTGCAAACCAGGTAGTTTCCTCATAAGTGTATTAATTGCCTTAGCAACTTAAAAGCATTCATAATTTGCTTACAAACATTTTCCATTCTTGCTTGCTTAAGCGTTCTAGTTCCAAGAGACCTGCAGCTTTCTTTCGTGAATTAAATATTCCCTAGCTCTGCCTTTCTTGTGAGAAATGACTGATGTCCCCCAAGAACATAAGTTGTCCCTGAATTGCTAAAGACTGCAGTTTGAAAAGAGAAGGGGTAATCTTCTCAGAGGTTTAACCCGTAATTTCAATTAATAGATCATACTGTTAGAGAAAATTGAAGCCAGTTGAGGTTAAACCTTACACGGTGGCTGGGGGTATTTGGCCCTTGCATCACTTTTTTGTTCTAAGCAGTATGTTACACTACTTTGATGAGCACATCCTACATGCAGAAACCTTTTTCCAGCACAGCTGCTGATCAGTGTGTCTAAAGGAAGCTATCCTAGCATAAGCTCAACAAACGTAAGTAGAAATAGACAAGGCCAGAACTTGAGTAAATTTTCCCACTGTTTTCAGATATCTTTCCTGTAATCTACACCTTATGTGACTTACATGTATATTTGTAATCATTTTGCTGGATGTGGACATTTCTCTGTTATAGTATGTCTTGTGTTAATTGCAAAATTCTCTTTACAGTATGTTTGACTTGTGATTCTCACATCAACTTATTCTCCTGGGAGGTCTAAAAGTGCTATTCATACATAGCATCCTGTGATTCATCTACAAGTTTCTATGGTGATCATGGAAATAATTTTTTCCATTTTTCCTTCCCCATTTTTAACCAGGTAGACAAGAAAATTGTCCGCACCGAAATTGGAGTTCTTCTTCGCCTTTCGCATCCCAACATTGTAAGTTTAGCCATGTTCCTTCACTCCACATTTGTTTCCTTGTTTTTTAATATACTTTTTGTTTATGAGAGAAGACTGTTGTGGTTCACCTGTACAGACCTGGATTAAAGCTTTGGGTTCTCTTTGTGGGCAGGCTAGCAGCTCTTTAATGAACATCTGTTGAGTTATACTTCCATTTTAAGATAAAACGCTGATGTTCTTACAGAGTCGAGTGAGAAACCACATGAAAGAAGTTCTGCAAATGAAAGTAGAAGTTGGTGTTTTCAGTCCTGGGAGGGTAGGAAAGGACTTACTTTTCAGTTTGTCTGAGAGGTTGGCAGATGGCTTCTTAAAATCCTGCATTTCATAGAGGTTACTGAGGTATGAGAATAATCAAAAGAGTACAAAAAAAGAAAAAAAGCTAGCAAAAAAAAAGTGGGAGAGAACAAGGTAACTCTCCCAGCTGTGGTCTATTTTCTACTGTTGACCTTCAGATGTGCTTAGCAAGAAGACAAATAAGCAAAAGAAATACTTTCTGTTATCTTTTACCAGATAAAACTGAAGGAGATATTTGAGACTCCTACAGAAATCAGTCTTGTTCTGGAACTGGTCACTGGTGGAGAACTATTTGACAGGTAAGTTACCTGTACACACCTCTCCCAGTACCTTCCTTCCCCAAGGATGTTAGAGTTCAAATTTCTTCTCTGTGTGTAATCCCTGTGTTAGTAATTACTGGAATTATTTCACCAGCATATGATTTATTCACATGAATAAATATCTGCAGCAAACAGCTTAAAAATGCCTTTGGAAATGTAATTATCAGTAGACTTTTTGGAAATTATACACGAGCTGAAAACAGAGGAATTAGCTAGTAAATGTTGAAGAAAGGTGCTCAGCAGACACATAGCATTGAGTGTGTTAGAGCAGAAAAAAGGTAGGAAAAACTGGCAAAATCTCATTGACCGGTCATCATAAAACATGTCAGGCAGCAATGAGCTTGCCAGCAGGACAGTGTTACGTCAAATGAAAATTTCGTAAGCAAACTAACAAGAAAGAAATTCTCTTTGGTATTTGCTCTGTTTGTGAAACATCTGGTTTTGCTAAAAAGTTTCTGCAAGACAGCTGTTGAGTTATGAAGGTTTTGCTCATGAGGCTGCACATGCTTCTGGAGTAGGTGCGTATGCATGAAGTGAGATGATTCTGTAATAGTGTTGGGATGATATTTTACTAGTAGGGATTTGGGTTTTTTAGAGCAAGAAATGATAAGAAAACCATTTTACACTGGCTTGAGTAAATGAATTAACTTACTGGCATTAGGGATTTCCAGCTCACGTAAGAACTTCTGTAATCAAAGTTTAGTGTTATAGAGGAATATTACAAAAATACACGTCAAATGTTAAGTCTGAAAGTATCTTTCATTTGAAAAAACAAAAGCATACTTCTTTTTTTAATACTGTGATCATATCTTCGACCTTGACAAGAACTATTTCTAAAAAACAACAACAAAAGCATCTACTACTGTGACATCCTAAGTTTGACGGAAGAAAGGTGATTCCTCTCTCAATACTCGTCCAAAGCAATGAGGAGAGACATGCTGCAAGTTAAAGAACCAGTGAGGGCCCTGAGCTGGAGAGGAGCCTGGTCAAAGTGCCTTACCTTTCGTGTGGGCCTTTATGTATCCAGGTGGGTTTCAGATTAGGTCATTTTCAAGAAGGCTGTATACTCTACAGGAGTCTTTGATGAGAAGATTTTGCAAAGGCAAAACACAAATAATGCAGTGAAATGGTTGGTTCCTGAGCAGCAACCATCTTTGTGGTAGAAGAACTGAAGAGACTAGACTTCATAGGATCCAGGACAGGGAATTACATTATTTGATGAAACCAGGATTTAATATTCTGACCATTTCAACATATTACAGTCTATTCTCAGCAGTTACTACTAGATTTGAGCTGTCAGATTGATCTTTTCAAAAAGATTGGATGCTTGATCCAATAGTTTGGACAGCTAAGACCAGCTGTCTGGTGTTTTGACTAGAAGCAAAGTCACTCAGATTGTGGGGCCCGCTTGTGATGCTATAGATGAGCACCAACACTGTGGGGATCTGAACTTTGCATCTTCCTTTGCTTCTTGTACAACAGAACTGGAAACTTTGTCAATTCAGGCCTCTGTGATTTGGAAAAAGACCCAACAAGCAATGGAGCAAGAAAACATAAAATTTTTTTCAGCTCTTAAGCTAGGAATACAGTATTACTTCATTCTTCAACCTTAAACTAAAAACAATTAAATAGAAATATGCAGCTGAGATGTTGTGCACTAGTGACTCCAGTTAAACATTAACTCTCTCTCCTTTCTCAGCTTCGATGAAGGATTAACACTTGCATTGTGCTATACAATGGTTGCCCTTGGAGTTTTAGTGAAGGTAAATTTAGCTTTCTGCCTTAGGGCATTCACCTCTCATGCTTAATCCTTTCAGTCCTTACATCTTTTTATCATGTGTGAAGGAAATGTCCAGACTGACAGAGAGATCACAGAAAGGAGTGCACTCCTTTCTCTGTGCTTGTATGATTTGCATCCCAGGAGAAAGAAAATGACCCTGGAATCTCTCTTCCTAGGCAGAGGAGTTGTGTCAGATGTGGAGGGAGAGCTGTGACCAGGTCTTGAGATCCACCCCACTGTTGTCCTCAAGGAGAGACCCTGTGTGGGCAAGTAGGACCCCAGTGTGGCCTGGAACCACCTCCAGGGTTTGGAGTACCTTATGTGCCTTATTTGTAAACCACTGCCCATACACAGACGGCAATGCAACTTTTGTACTCTGGAGGAGTTACTCTTATCCCTCTTTCAAATCAGCTATCAGCAAATGACACTACTGGGCCTGTTACACAAGCACTCCTGCTCTCCTGGCTGCAAACATCCTCATTGCTGTTACTGCTAAATCTTGTAATATGCCACTCATTTTTATATCAACTGTTTTATTGCTCTAGTTTTCTGCCATCCCAGATGTCCATTCTTTTTTTTGAATAGTATTTGAGCTGCAGATGAGTAAATTCTTTCATGTAAACATCCCTCTTATCATGAAGATGATTTTATAAATACCCAAGATCCAATTAGTCTTCTAGAATCTTATTAGCATTGTTGATGTGCTGCTGGTTTCATGCCACTCTAACTAAAAGTTCTGGGTAATGAAATTATTCACTTCCTTCACCGTATTTAACATTACTGTCAAATCATCCATGTTATTGCTAAAATTAACTTTCATTATGACAATTTTTCAATTGTGTTACCTGAAAGGAGATAAATTCAAATGAATGTATCAGTTTGACACCTGAGTTAATATAGCTCAAATCAGATTGGTTTTGGCTGTATTTTAAAAAAAAAAAACCTGTTTCCCAGACTTCATAAACCACATTGTAGGTCATACTCTACATACCACCCCAAATACAATAAATATAACTGTACTTGAAACTTCAGAAGTCTGTGTAAATTAGAATATTTATTGCCAATGTACATGATGATTTTTGCCAACCCAGTAAGTGAGGAGGGACAAAGAGCTTGTGGAAAAAAATGACAAAGAGAGTGGCAGACCAGTGGAGGAATTCAGCAGGACAGAGAGAAAAATGCAGCAGGTCTAAATTAACTGGTATGGAAGTTCTTTATGGGTTCTGCATCTCCAGCCTAGTGCTGGGACATACTTTTGATATTTGCTTGCCTTCCTCTTTCATTCTGGCATGTTTAAAACAGACAGGCATTGTTGAAGTGCATTTAAACTGGCAGTGTTTTGACAGAGCCCCAAGAGACTGTCTTCTGATAAGGCTCTGAGTGTTCCAGCAATGGTGAGCCCAACAGCACAATCTGATATCTTGTCTTATATGGCTAACTTTTGTTGAAGCTGGTCTTTTGCACTCAGGTTTTATTCATATCTATTGTCTTTCAGCTGAATCACCACCTTATTTCTTTTCCAAATATGAATTTCAGCAAAAACAATCAACTCTACTTTATTTTAGTCAGAATACCTGCAGATTGCTAAGAATAGTTTTTGTTTTTTCCATTTCAAATAATAATGTCAATCCGTACACTCCTCTTGTTTTTACTTTGGCATCTTGACCACAGACTCTCCTGATTCTTCTTTCATCTTATTGTTAAGTGTAATGTCTAAAAATAGCACTTACAACTGACAGTCTCTCGAGTCACTTCCATTTCAAGTTTCATGTAATTTCCTCTGAACTCTAAGTTCAAGCTCATATTCTTTTATGCAGTGTACATTAACAAAAATATTAATTGTTCTAAAGAACTTGCCTTTTTAAGAGAGGTGGGAATGACTGCCTCATGGACAAAATATAGTGAAGCCTTCCCAGGCTTTAGGAACACCTTTTTTTTTTTTTTTGCTTTTGGAAATTAAAATTGCTAAGCTATGTCAAAAATAGTCAAGGAACTAATCAGTCACTAAAGTGGGGGTTTTTTTAGGAACTAATGTCAGAACAGCACCCTCTATTTCCTTCAGTGCTCTGGTCTCATTGTGTCATGGCAGTCTGTTTTCTGAACAGGGGTCAGAGAAGTCCTTTGGACTCCCTGCTTCATATGACCATGTCACAGATCCCTCACTCAGCACTGGCAAAAATAAAAAGAGGTTGGTGACTTGACTACACCAACTATGCCTGGAAGTAAAAACACAAAGCTCTGATAAAAGTGCTCCTTGATATCTTAGTAGCTCATTTGGTTTCACTTGAATTTAACTTCAGTAATGATAAAACCCAGTAATTTCAGAAAAAAGACAGGTGCATTAATGCTCATTTGTAGTCTTTTCAATGTAATTTGCTATTTCATTCTCATACAGAATTGTAATAATGCCTTTATACTTTTTTTTTTGGTGGTCTGTGCCTAATTTTCTATCACTCTGGAAACTGGGAAATCCTTTTGTAAGTTGTGCACATCAATGCCTGTGAAGCTCTTTAGTTTATTAGATCTTTTTAGTACAGAAGGTTCTTGTGATTATAGCTCCTCTTACAGATGTATTCTCAGTTTTCTACCACAGCCTCAATTTTGTAACATAGATGTACATAGTCTGGATGCCAGAAAAATTAGGATAGATACACCTGTTAAATTAAATAGAAAGTTGATTGAGGCTTAGCTGAATTCCTTAATTATTAACAAATTTTAACTTCTTGTCTTATTGAAACACAGAGAGGTTTTGACAGCTGTTGAGGTATATATACCTAGAGCGTATATGACTGTACCCTACACATATATATAGATGCAGAAAGTCCCTGAGTGACCCAAGTGCTAATGATGTGTCTTCTGTGCCTTGATTGAACACCTGAAATTATAAAGTCACTTAGGATGTGCATGCTTTGTACATTTTGAGTTTAATTGCTTTTTTGCTATGTACATTATGAAGAGAGTGTAAAGTGAAGTAAAAATGTTTTAGGAAGAAGTGCAGTTTCCCTAAATATTCAGAGCACTGAAATGCTTTTGCTAGTTGATAATTAAGGAGATTTTTTGATGAAAGCCTGAAAAGTAAATATGTTTTACATAATGTATTTCTCAGTTCAATGTTAACCTTTAGTTGCTGTTGTAAGGAATGCATCACAGACCTGTGCACTGTAAGAGGTGCCAAGGCCACCAAAGAAGGTCTGGAAGAGGTGAACCTGAAATAATCCTGAACTGAATAATGATCATGTGAACACTCCTGGGAATTGTGACATAGAGAAGTATAAGGACAACCTGAGTTATGCAAGCTGTGCCCAGTTCCAGCGTTTGATGGTCCATTGCTCACTCTTGCTGGCAAGTAGGTGGTGTGCCAGAGTGAGCGCCAGGCCAACGTGTTTAAAATGTCATGGCAGCTAGAACTGCACTGGTTTGGCATGGAGGGGGTGGAGTGAGCAGGTGGGTCACCTGAACTCAGGTAGTATCTTTCCACAATCCTTCGGCATCCACAGTTTTGGCTTTTGTTTCTCAAACACCTCTGTAGTCTTCTTATGTGCAAATTATTCCAGTGACTCTTCAGACTGATAATTAGGTTCAGTGCCAATATTAGGAAAAACTTTCTTTTTGTAAATTTGGCCAGTATTTGTTTGCCTTGTCCCCAGCAGGTAGAGAGAAGGTGACTATTTTATTTGTTAAAGCAAACGTTAAAGCAAACTGTCATGCAGTGGAGGATTGTGGAAGACTCTATTTTCTCAGCCCCTGCAATCTTTTGTCCCCCATTATGTTTTCTATGTGTCAGTTACTGTGTATTGGACTTCCTGCACATTCCCACATCTTTCCTGTGTCATGGAGCCCTTAGATAGACAGAGAAATCTACAGTTAAAGCCTCAGCTGTTGTTGGCAGAGCAGCTTCATCGGTGCCTTCAGTGCTGCTCTTTTTCCCTCCCCAGGCCACTGCGCCTTTTGCAAGCTTTCATTGATTCTTCCCTTTGCCCCCTCTCTGCAGGCTGGAGTTGTGACATGCTTCAGTAATTCAGTGTGTTGCACTGCCTCACACAGTCATTCACACAGAAACTTTTGAGAGGGACGCTTGAGCAGCCAGTGCATGACACTCTGGCTTCACAACCTCTAGAAGCAAGGACTATTATTTTTTAAAATGTCTTCTGAAATCAAGCTCCCGAAAGATGAACTTGTCTATTTCTGTGGGTACTATACTAAGGCTGAATTGGAAGTAGAAAGTTAAGGAGGTTAAGTTAAACCCTAGTATGAGCTATAAGATATATGTAATCTTTCTCTAAATTCTTGTGCATGCCACATTTACCAAAAAGTGCCTCTTGCTTAGTAACAATGGAGGGAAAACAGTTTTCCTGAACGACTGCAGTGCTGAACTTCATTTCTAAACACAGTATTGAAGAAAAACTTCTACTTTGTTTCACAGGGAGTCAGATGCAAACCCAGGTCAGTATTTCCCATTATCTTTTTTCAGATCACAGACAGACAGTTTGAGTCATTAGAGACAGTAACAGCTAGTCTGCTCTGGACTATGAAAATGGTTGCAAAATAAGGGAGATTCTGAATCAGAGCTACTTTTAAAAATATTTATTATTCGTCAGTTCTGTAGTATGGAAAATGCATACATATTTATGAGGGAAACCTTTTTTTTAACTAAACAAATGCATCAGAGCAACCAGGAATTGCAATCACTTCAATACAGACATGAACCAATAGATCTGTGAATCATTCATTGAGAAAGTGTCCCTTGTGGAAACCATTTTGCTATTGAATAGAGAGATGTCATTTTCTTTTCCTCTTTCTGCTAGTTTTCCATCTCACTTTAGGTTGTAGAAATCTTCTAATTTCATTTTAATTGAATACAAGAATTTGCATAAGAATTAAGAGAGCAGTTTGAGAAAAAAATCTCCATGACAACCAAAGCATTTTAGATAAATTAACGTTTATTATATAGAACCAAACAATTTTAAAAATTGTTAGCACATACTTGCATTGGAACAGGATTTGTATGTGTCTTGGGCAGTGTCTCACCTGAGACTGTGCATAAAGTAGCATGAAACAGTCCACAGCTAAGTTATGGTGCAAGGGCTTCGGGTAAAAGCCAGCCAGAGGCAGAATGAAATGACCCTAAAAAGAGTGATGGCTTTTTTTATGTCACAAGAGTTATAAAGGATGGTCTGCAAAGCAAATACAGACAGTGCTTAAAGAAAGCAAAACAATGCTGGGAACTGATAAAGTAATAATTTTAGATGGCCAAGTTGATTTAGCAGGACTTTTGCAAGCCATACTATATGTTTCTAAATTCAGCTAATACTCAAATGCTACTGACTCCACATCGTGGAGAAATAGTATTTATAGTAGCAACATTAAACGATTGCTAAATATTTCAAATTTTAGAGTAACTGTTTAGATTAATTAGCATAAAACTAAGTGCAGTTAAAAATACGAATTAAGGCAGGAAAGCAACAGACTTTACCTGCTCACATTTCAGGCAAGAGTGGAAGATGGGTAGAGTGACCCACGTGGGAGGGAAGCAGAGAAGAAAAAGCTAAGAATAGGAGAACTAGTGCATGTAGAGCATGGGGGAGGAAAAAGTAGGTTTGTTAAAGTGGTGAGATTTCAAATTTTCTTGATCAGAAGGAGTCGTGAGTACATGTGGAGTTTTAAAAAGCAGGAATATTCATTGTACTGTATTCTGATAGCAATGAAAAGTAAAAGAGGCTTTGGTCTCAGGATCAGTGGTCTCCACTGAAAGTTTCAGGCATTGCTGCAGTGAGAGGTCTGGAGTAGCTCTGTGGAGTGGGGAAGGATGTTCACCCTTCCTCACTCTTAGCTGAGAGCTCTCACTGTAACAACAGCAGAAAGGGCTGACTGGAATTTAAGTTGCTGCCAGCCTTGCACGAAGAGGTGTCTGCTATAAGTGACTAGCCCAGTGTAGCATCTTCTGGCGCTGGATGAGTCTTCTCCTTGCTCAAAACAGGTTCCTGGATGGTTTTGATTCTTTTTTATACCGCTGCAGCTGTGTGAGCTCTCTTTCTCTTGCTGGACTTGAAAAAAGCTTTCCATGGCTTCACACAGATACAGTGAATTAAAGCATAATACCAGGAAGAATGCCCCAAAAGGAGTAAAATCTTTTACATGGTCCTCCCAAATTACACTGTAGGCTGCGGGGGTTTGGTGAATGCTGGTAAGAATTTATGCATCTGCAGATGTAGACTCTGATGAAGATGCACATCATGGAAACATTACAAACAAAATACAAAGAGCTGCAATTCCATGGTAGAGAGGCTGCTCTGAAAACTGTCTGCAAAACTGAGGAATTTATACTGAGAGAAAACTTCCAGTGCTCACAAGAAACAGAAATGCTGGAAAGGCTGGCTGGAATCTGGCAAGAATTACTGCAAATTATGAAACACTTGAACACATACATGTGTTTGATGATGGAAACTGCCAAAATTTCAATTATAGGAGAGCATGCATCCCCAGAAACACATTATGCCATTTCCCCAGGCTTGCTGGGCAGTGTGATGCTGAGGGTGGTTTTGCTCACTGCTAAATCTGCTATAGCCCCATTACCTGGCAAGGCTCTTCCACCTCTGGGCATCAGCAGCAGCTGAGAGAGCATGATAACACAGATTTCTGCGGGGTACCTGCGCCCTGCAGGCAGGCAGAGGTGTGTCTCAGCACTGTGGGACTGGGGCTATTCCCAAAGGGCGTCTTCATCTCTGCTGGCGCTGGGAGAGGGCAGTGAGTAGGGAAAGTATTTCCCAGCTCCTCTATATAGGAAGAGGCAGATTTATCTCAAACATGATTAAGTGTTCCTGGAAAGACAAGATTGAGTCGGATGGTGCTTTAGAAGAGCTCTGGCTTGCTGTCCATCTAGTAGACATTCTGCTAAATGTGTGTCTTGCCATATACAAGTGTAAACAATTGGATCAGCATATTCCAATAAATGTGTGTGCACGATCAAGAAAAATTGATCCTACACAAATCAGCATTGCATTTTTGCTTGGTCTAGAATGTCTTCATTTTGAATTTGTGTCTTGAATTTCCTGGATGCTTGCAGAACCAAAATTAGTGTTTTTCCAAGCTTTTTTTTCTGGTTTGACTTCAAGCAGATCTGGATTCCCTAGTGTCTTCCTCATAGTTTTTCTCTTTAGCACTCTTTTGGCCTACCTGGCTCTTTCATTTGCACATCAAAGAGAGTATTCAATTAGTTCCTTATTGCTGCTTCTCCTATCTTTCTGTCCTCTCAGCAAAGGTTTAATCTTCCTTCACCCATGGTTTTGTTAAAGATCATTTTGTAAACTAGGTATAAATAGTTGGGATTTGCTTCAATAATAGGGAAATAAGATATTTCTGCAGGTTTCCTTCCTATTATAGCAAATAAGGGCAATGAGTCATTGTTAATCTGCAGGCTGAATTTGAGAAATCCTTTTACAGAAGACTCCTTGGTCTCAGGTAGGAGTGTTGCTGGCTCACCTACCATTTGTCTTAAGTAAACTATCGCAGGGAGGATGCAAAAAAAAAATATGCAAATGATCCCCCAGCACTACTGCGTGACCTGAACTACAGGATAATCCTCTTTCAACACTCCTCCCTACTGCCTAATAGCCAGGTTTTAGTTCTAAAGCAGAGAACCCTCAGAAATAAATGTACATCTTTATAAAGGGATATGTATTTTTTTTTCATTTATTGCTGTCAGAAGATTACATTTTCTATTTGCTAGATTATTATTAATTAAGAGTAAGTTTCCTATTCTCAATAAGTCTGAATTCTAGACTTCTGGAAAACTGGAAAGTTAACTGCATGTGACATAAGCTGTAATTGGCTTGCCAGTGCATGTTATTCACATGTGGCATTAGCAGATGGGTCCACTGCATTGCACAATATTTCTACAGCTGTTTTTAATTGCTCTCCAGAAATATGGGTCCACAGTTCATTACATTTATTTATTGTAAAGTGTAAATTACAAAGCTTCATCTACAAGGTCTGTGTGTTTCTTCTGCTATGTGTTTAATATAAATAATGAGAGCAGCATGCTATCCTTACCAGCATATATTGTGTAAGTTAGTGTGGACTCATCTCGAGGTCAAGAGGGCAGTCTTGAGCATCTCTGATTTTTCCCTTGTTTCCAGTGGTCACGAAAATAGAGGAGTTTTTCTGCACTGGCTGGGCATTTGCAGGAAGCTCCTCTTTTTTTTTTGTTTTTGGTGAGTGGAGGAAAATACAAAGAAGCAGAATGCATTTAAGGGATTTTTTTTTTTCATTCCCCTGGTTTATGTATTTGAAAAAGACAGAACAAAGACTGAGTTACCACACCATAAAAAGACAAAGTTTTTGGATTAAGGGAGAAATGCAAATTGAATTGTAACTGCATTGCTTCGTATTTCTCTGATCTTAGTCTGAGATGTTTTGGAAAATCAGGGTATTCTAAACACTGTTCAAAGCCTTAGAACCTGCCTCATGCATTTCTGAGGTCAGGTGCACAGGGTTATCCTGCACCTTGTAGACTCAGTGCATGGGGCAGGGTGGATGCTACAGACAGGTACATCTGGCTGAGACTAAAAATTTCATTTTAATTAAAAAGTAGGAGGAAGCAAAGCCAGTATATTTGGTGGAATGAAGACTAAGCAATAGCATCACTGGGGCTCAGGTCTCAAAATGTAATCTAACAGAAGAGGATAATTCAGCCTGAAATGTCTGAGGAGTAATCTAGCCTTCAAGCATAATGTAGCATTTTATTGTGTAATTTGTGGGTTTTTGTAACCCCTTTCCTATACTTCAGGGTAAAAGACTAATACAATGTCTCAATGAGCTTTGCTTCCTTTTCCCCTTATGGTGATAAGTTCTAGTAAAGCTCTCCCTAATGGTGTAAACAGATGATCAAAACAGGGGAAGGGTGAAGGCACAAAAAAAGCAAAGGTATTTAAGCAGTGCATACAGCATGACAGCTAAAGGGTTGCCAAAAAAACCAAAGAATCCAAATCAAACCAGCTTCTAGAAATAATCCCAAGCAATTATGAAGCAAAGAAATCGTGGTGAAATAGAAGATCTGCTTGAAAGGGATTATTTGCTGTTACTGATGCCACTTGAATAGACTCAGTTCTCTGTGAATTGTGTAAAGGTAAAGTAATTGTGGCTGATTGGGAACATACCTGTGTAGACTGCTTTCCACAGTGCCATGCTCGTTGCCTCGTTTGTGGTGGAGTACTATCCTTGCATTGTTTCTTACCTCTAATCACTTGATCCTCTAATGAGCATAAAGTAATGCTTTTCCTGTGTAGGTCAGTCAACACCTTTCCTGTCAGTTTTGTGAAGCTGTGACGAGCTGCACTGGTTGTAACTCAACAGGAATCTGTTATTTCTGTAAAAGGAAGTGATAAGAAGTTACTGCAAAGCAGGAGCGGTGGGGAGAAAGAAGGATAGCTTTCCTGCCATCATCAGAGCCTTTTTATGGATCTTGGGGCAGAAGGTCTTTTCAGTGACTCCAGACATTAAAGGTTCCTTGCTGTGCTGCTTCATGAGGATTTTAGGATATTGTTTCATAAAACTGGCTTGTCTGCTTGCAGAACATAGTTTTATAAAACGTCTCATAGGCACCACAGGTTCTGTTTCTAGACAACATCTATCTATGTTTTTTTAGGCTTTGAAGAATTAATACGGTAAAAATACCAAGACTTCAGATCAGAAGTCTGACCTTTCAGGTAACTCTCTGAGGGAGAGTTATTGTAGCTCACAAATACTGTGCTCAGTTAAAAGCATTAGTAAAAAGATTGTTGAGTGTCTTAAATGGAGTGTTAGGATATCTTAATAGATAGATCCTTCTTTTATTAACTGCTTTTATGTCATTGTGCAAATCTGCGTCTACTGCTGACTCTGTAAGAAAAAGTAGCTTTTCTGAAAGAAAAAAGTGGCTTTAGTTGTAATAAAAGTGTGCTTCTCTGCATACAGCATCCCCAGTTTTCTACTGATGGGGTATGGATACAAATATTGCTGCTAGCAAGAATTTTTCTTGCTTCTTCCCAGTCCTGTGAGATACTTTTCTCTCTCACGGAAGATATTAGCAGAGTTCTATAAACTTTGAACACCTGCGACCTTGCAAACCTTTGTTTATGGTACAGTAGGAAAATATTTTGACAATGGGTGTTTTAGGATTTTAGCCAATCACCCCAAGGGGTGGCTGATCCTTTGTCCAATTAGACTATGAAGAAAAAAGTCTATAAAAGAATTGTAAAATAATTAATAAATCAATCTTGCTGCGCAATGCCTGCCTGCTGGATCTCTCTTCTCCTCCCTACCACTGTGGGACACCATGATAATGGGGGAAAAAGACAGTTGTTCAGCCCATCACACTCGAGGAATAATTTGAAGCTAGTAAATTTTTACGCCAACCTTTTCTCTTGAATAATTCAGACCTGTGTGTGCATAGCATAGTGCTTTTGTTTTATAACTATCTAACTAACTAACCAATTAACTAACTAACTGGGGAGGGGGGGCTTAAGTTAAGTATAAAAGTGAAAAATCAGTTCCTAAATATTGAGTAGTTTTATCTTTCAGTAATTCAGATTCCTTGACTGTCAGAAAGTTCCAAAAACTTTGAACTGAATGTGTACATATAGTATGAGCATCTTATCCAGATGATATTTTACCTCCTGTCTTTCATTTAACTGGGAATCAAAGGTAACTTAAATTGCAAAAGGGTTGTTTTCTAGTCTCTTGGGAACAATCCACTGTCATATTTAAATTCGATTTCTTGCTATCTCATTTTTGAAAAGAAGCATCTACCTTCACTGTTTATTCACCTTAAGGCTTAATTGTTTATTTTTTCTGCAGGATTGTGGAAAAGGGATATTACAGTGAACGAGATGCTGCTGATGCGGTCAAACAAATCCTGGAGGCAGTTGCTGTGAGTATTATCTGGTATCTCATGTTCAGCACCTGATCTTTAATCCGTGGTGGCTCAGTAAATACTTGTGTTTGAAAGAGGCAGTGTGCACAAGTTTCCTCCTACAATTAATTCCATATTGGTATTTTTTAAGGTAATGAGTGGCACTTTGGAGAATTGCACTTCAATCAGAATGACAGTACTATTGAGAGAGAGCAGAATAATAATTGCTGCCAGTAGGTTGTGCAGTTTCTAATATAACTTCTTCCTCTATATGTTTTGTGCTTTTCAAACATTGGAATTTTTTATACAAAAATTTCACATTCTGTTACTTAGAGAAAGGTATACAGATTATTGAGGAAGGCTTCTAGTGTCTACATACAGTATTTCTGTGCATTTCCTGTGCTTCTTAGTCACCTGTAACTCTTCCATCTAATTTCACACCAGATGTTCTTCAAACCAGCAATCAGATACTAGGGAAACACTAAAGAAATTAATTTGTCCAATGTTCAGTGTATGTCTTGGCACTGTTCACTTCCAGTACAGAAGAGAGAGGACATGTTGGACAAGAAAAAAGAGAGGTCAGCCCGCAGGGCTCATTGGAAGGATGTTAGTGGTGAGGCAGGTTATGTACAGGCCATCCAGAGAGATTCAGTGTCAAAGGAGCTGTCCTCAGGAAAGGACTGGTGGTGATGACTGACATCTGTGGAAGGTGTCTAGAGAAGAAGAGATTACTGGTTACAGCAGTAATTCTGTTAATCAGAAGGAACAGACCGATCTGGGCATATACCTGGGATGGTAACAAAATACCTCAGTGTGAAAAGTCTCTATAAATCATGGTTTAGTATTATTTGTGAGCCTGTCCACACTAAAAAAAGATGTGAGAACTGGTGTTTATTCCACTAACTGCATTATAGTGCAAGACCACGCATGTTCACTTCATGGTCCTTTCTGAATGATCTGATGTCTACTGTATCAATCTCATCCAAAGAAATTTAAATTATGTATTTTGTAGCACATCATAATGCGTTTGTATAAACTTTTAAAATTGGCTCAGATTATTATTTTATGACTAACTTTTTCTTGCAATTGAAGTGTCCCAGTTAAGATGGCTCTATGTTATTTAACAGTCTTTTACAAAAAATGATGATTTACTTTTGCTGAAACATGTTTCAGAAGGTGTTTAAGCTCTTTATTTTAAAACCAGAAACTAGAGAAAAATCTTCACCTTCTATGAGTTGTAATAGCTTGGCTGAAATTAATGGAACAGTGATGTATGAAAACTGAAAAACTAATTTTAATATAAGCAATAATTAGGATTTTTATGGTTCCCTGTACTAGATCCCTAATTAGGATGAACTGAATTGACTTCTGCTCTTACAGCTGACACTGAATATCTAAGCCAAGGCTGGAAAAGCTATGGAAGTAGCAGTTACCAGCTTGGGATCTTGCAGCCCAGCTGAAGTACTCTGATAGATCGGGGCTATGAACTTGACAAAATGGTGTTTGTGAGCGGGAGAGGAGTTATTGTTAGAAACTGGAAAATGCTGCTGCAACAGCATAATCTTTTGAAAATAAAAGGAAATGTGTCCATAGATCATTCCTAAAACCAAATATTTGTAAAATTTGTACAATAGGCAATGCCAGTGAATACTTTTCTGACAATACATAGGCTTTTTGACCTATGCAATTTTTATAAATTGTTCTTTGAAAAAACAGCATCCAGCCATCCTTTTGCTGACCTCTCTTGAACTAAATATTTTATAAGTCCCCTGTTCAGGACTGTTGCTCTAGTCATGGATTTGTCCTTGCAGTGGATCATTAACATGAGGAGGTATTAGGTCTTCATACAGAAACTGTTTTTATGAGACACGTCTAAAGAATTTAATGAGAAGTGTAGAATGGAATTTTAAAAGCACATAAGCATTTTTTGTTCAATTCCTTTTGAAATTGTTAAAGCAAATGGACTAAATAATGGACTAATCCATAAAGCTTCTAGGTCTGTCTGTTTTCTGTAATACCTGAATACCTGTAAGCCCAGCTCTAACTGGCCTACCAAGAATTAATCAAGCAACCAGAGTAGCACACAGAAAATTAATTCTGAATCTTCATGTCACAAACCATCATGAATATATCAGACATCTGTCATCCCAAGATCAGAGAAAATAACAAAAGCAGTACGCCACATTAATTTTGCCTTTTTTCATGAGTTTCCTTTCTGCTGTTTACATCTGATCTGGTGTTCCCAGACGGTGACTGTATTTGCCCTTAGTGGGAACAAATTACATTTTTTTCTCTCTTCTGCATTTTTGCCTTTACCATTATTCTTTCATTGTTCTTCAAGCTGGGAGATAGCTCCATTCATAAGATAAAAGGCTTGTACAAAACTAGGTCAAACCAGTGTTCATCCCTTTAGCTCTTCTGCTGTGCTGTTCAGAGCAGGTGGGGAGGTTTTTTGCTACCTGACATCTCAACACAGGGAGATGAGATGGAATCTTTTCATTCCTAAAGTTTCATTCCTAAAGAGGAGGTATTTGAGGGCACTTGGCATACCATTGTAATTTCTCTCATAAAATGAGTTGCATGCAGTGTGGTCTTCTTGCGTGCTTATTCTAGTAGCAGTTTTTCTTTTTTTTTTGGTAATGAATGTATTTCTGCACGCAGATATCCTGAGCCCAGATCTTCACTGGGTATCTTGCAGAATGAGTTATTGCTGTTTTGGTATCCAAGTAGTCCTCGAAAGATTGGTCACAAAAAGAATATTGCACATTTCTTTAAGAGATGTCTATTTTTTAGCTGGTCAAACTTCATAAAATTACACTGTGTCTTGGGGTGACCTTATGATGTGTATCCCATATGGCTGCCCTATGCCCAGAAATTAATTTTTGTGCCTTTTTATGCCTCTAAACTGAGCCTGAGAGGGGGAAGGAAAAGCTGAGCAAAACTTTTTCAAAGCAGTTTGCAGCTTGTTCAAGGTCACACAGAGAGAGCGACTTTTTTTCCAGCTGCGGCAGGGGAGCGAGGAAGCACCCGGCTTGCTGCTTTCCAGTCAGCATTTGGCCAGTTGTTTCAGTTTCTTTTTCTTCAGAGAGAGGCTGAGAGTTGAACTTTTTTTCCTTCCCTGGAATTTCGGATTTTCTCCCTTTTCTACTGGACTGCTTCAATATCAGAACACATTGGGAGGACTTTCCACCGGGCACAGAGGGCCTGGCCCTGGGCCAAGCCCCAGCTTCGAGGAGACCAAAGGGAGGACTCTAACGCTTTCCCAGGTTTTTTCTCCACAGCAAGAGATTTTATTATTTAGCATTTTTTTTCTTTTCCCATGTGTTTGTTAAATAAATAGTTTTTATCTCTTTCTCTTTCCTTAGAGGAAAATTTATTTTTTTCCGAACCTGGTGGGGGAGGGGTGGTGACCTGCCTTGTCTCAGAGGATGTATTTCTAAATTTGGCTAAACCAGTACACACCGTTTTGTTTTGGTTTTTTTTTTAATGTGTACTTTCAAAATCTTACATTTATCACTAAAAATAAATGCTCTTCCTTCTTACCTACTCTGCATTAGTGTCAAAGGGATAACTTTCTGCTTAGGGATTAAATTACTCTTTTCAATATATTTAAATTTGAAATTTTGTATAGCAGTTTAGTTTTTGTATTTAGGGTATTTACTAGCATACCTACAATATGTAGTTTTCAACTCATCCGTACGTCTCTAAATTAATTTCCCACCAAGTTTTACAATAATTTGTTTTCTTAGACTGCCCATTATCTTGTCTAGATAGGAACATTTTCCTGAAGTTATATGTGGGACTCCCTCCGTTTCTATTTTTTAATTTAAATTTTCAACCTCTTCAAGCTTCATTATAGATCTGAACCTCTGTTCAGTTCCTTGTCATCTTAAATTCACTGGGAGCATGCTGAACTCTCAGGATGATGGCAAAGCCTGAGGGCACTTAAGTAACTTGCAGGTTTGAGAGAGAAAATCTAGATTAAAGGTTTCTATTCATTTCAGAGAATTTTGATCTGTCCAATAATGAACTATATGTTAGCAGGCAAGATGTAGGTACTATGAACATGCAGCTTGCAGGTGCATTTTACAAACTCTGAGGCATTAGTGTGTCTGACAATTAGAGTTTAGGCCAAATGAGGTAATCTAAAGACAGGATGAGACTCAAGCGTATTGATTTAGATATTTGGGGGTTTTGGCATTCAAAGAAAACTGTACAAGAGATTGAGATTATGCAGAGGTTTCTGTCAAATTTCCGCACGTTCACGTGTCGGAGGAAAATAACTTTAAGGGATGGGACTATGCAATTACACGAATTTATTGTTTAAAATAACAAACGCATCAGTCGAGGCGTGAGATTTTACAACACCTCCGAGTAATGGGGACTAGTCACAAGATTTAGGGTTACATCATAATTTATAACTTTCTAATCCAAAAGATACTTAAAACGACACTTTGTTTTAGATTAGTGACCTATCACCTGTGGCACTTCTCACTGCAGTGCAGCTATGTCTTGACCAATAACTTCTCATGTCACGTACACACAGATGTCTCTCTTATACCATCTACATTCTTAACTTAAACTATATAAAATCACACTATTATATTTTAAAACCCTTCACCAAAACACCCAGTGTACAATTTTACTTATAAGAATACAAGCTTGTAATCCTTTTGCTTAAAGTCTATAAATCTCTGTCAATTAACTAGTCTCTTCCAGGGTGATAAATCAAAGCCTCCTTTAATTGCAGGAGTTTCTATTCCTCTGCCTCACCCTCCTTTCCTTTTTTCTATACAGTCATTGACTTAGTTCTTTCTGGAGATAGAGACAACAAATGGATTTTAGTTTTAGCCACCAGGTACAAGGTAAAATTAATTGAGGTGTATTTGTCACAGGCTTCTGAAATTCTGAGCAAGGCAAACGTGTTACATTATCAATACATACTTAGCAAGGGCTAAAAAGGCATGCCATAAAAAAGGATAAGAATTGGGAAGAAACCTGGAGCTCAGTTCTGTAGAAAATGAAGTTAAAATTCACAGAAGAGACTGGCAGGGCTGCCTAGGTATTACAACTGAGGATAAAGACTTGTCTAAAATAGTAGCAAAATTTGGGAATACTCCTTGTAGGAAGAAGAATCCTATGCTTGATTGAAGATATTGAAGAACTATTCACTTCATCTCTTTAGAAGATTTTGCAAAGGATTCTCATTTCAGCAGAAGAGGCATTTGAACCTTCAGATTTCTCCCCATTCACTGATGAATCCTGAGTGTTTTCCATCCTCCCTCTGGCAGTAGAGAGTGGCTTTCTGAGTCTGCTCCTGGCATAAGTGTTGTTATCCATAAGGATGAAGTTAAGAAAGAGCCGGTGTTCTGATCTAACAGATCAGAAAGCAGGTCTAACCCCTGCTTTTCTGATGGGGAAGGAAGGGGAAATGTAAAATTCTTCTGTTTGCTTGAAAGCGGAATTTCAGAAGCTTGCAGGTTTAGGCTGGATTCAGTGTGTGCTTTAACTGTGTGACTGTTACTAAGAGGAGAAATGTTTGATACTGTAAGAAGGAATTTGCTAAGGATTATGATGTTGTACTGTATTCCCTGACAGTATGGTCCACTTTGCCATTCCCATTCTAACACACAGGCTCACAGCCTGTTTAAATAGCATAAACACTACTTTAATAGTGGTCCTATTAGACTGCAGAATAAAGAGGTTCTAGCAATATTTCTAAAAAGGACTTCCATAATAAAACATGCCTCGTAAGCACAATAAATCCTGTATATCAAGGCAGAGTGTCAGACATAGAGGAGGAATGAAAATAGGGGAGAATCTATTGTTTGCTTGCATTGTATCTTATAATTGCAGTGAAGGCAGGCAAGGACTGATGGTTGGACTGATATCAGGATGTGTTTTCCAGGTCAATTACATTCATTCTTCCCTGAACTGGGAGCATTGCCATAGGCGTGGCATACAACTTAAGGACTTGTAGTAAGAAATAACAACATCTGTCCATCCTAAGGCATTCTTGTTGGGTTTTTATTAAATAAAAAATAATTTCTGTTTTATCTAGTCTGGGCACAAAATGTTTCTTTCTTCAAGATTTGTTTGTGAGGCTTGAAGGTGAATCCTTTTGGAGAAGGGTGGTTTAACACATCATGTACAGAGATGACTCCATGGAAGCTGGGAAATTTTCTTGGCCTCTTCTTCCATTTGGTGACAACATTTTAACAGGGGCTTCATCAGTGCCCTGGGACACTGTTCTGTCACACTGCTGTTAAGAACAAATAAGCATGTAGGTAAACTGTCAAGTTATGTAAGAAACCTATTGAAGTGCTGCCACTGCCTGGGAGAGAAATGCATTTCTGTTTCAAATGTGCTGTTTCTGAAGCAATGTTCAATAATGGTCCCATACACAGGATAATCTGCTTAGAGGGTGAAGGCATTTTTAATGAGTAGGTTCATAATTTTGCAAGCTTATATTTGATTGCTTTTCTTTTTTGTTGCAAACAGATTTTAAACTATTTTTTTCTTATCAATGTACTTAAATTGTGAGGAGGGTAACAGAATGGGATCTATTATCACACTAACTTGATTTATTAGCACCTTGATTCAGAATTATTTTATCAAAAACATTTTTTGAGATCTGTTTTCAGCTGAGTACAAAGTTCCTTTTGCAGCGCACCTACTGAAGAAGAGTTACAGTCAAAGGAGCCCAGCAATGCTACCATCAGCAATGAGGAAATGAGAGTATTGTATTTGCTATTATCACTAATAGAGGAAATGGAGTGAGCAGATTTACTGTATTACAGTTAATGTCCAGTGCAGCAAAAAGTCAGGGTCATATTTGCCTAATTGTTACTGTTTTATATTATGCTTTCATCTTAGTAAGCTGTCCTTCTCTTGTTTTGGAAACACGTCACTACAGTATTAATTTTGGAAAGTATTTGGAAATAACAATGAAAGTGACTAATTAGCACTTGTTTTAACTCTCAGCACACCACAAATACAATGCCAAATGAAGCTGTGTTTGAGTCAGTAGCTGCTACTTAGTCCAAGAGACTGACATTTGCAGGGAAATTGTTGTCTGAGAACTGACTGGGGACTCAAGGATTTGACCTTTTCCCAATTCATCTCAGGGAGATGGGAGATTTACCTGCACCTTCATTTATAAGACAGATTGTTGAAAATATTGTGTGAAGAGAGTGCTGACCCCGTCCAAAGGCTGGGTCTATCTGCCTGATTCACTGATTCTTGAGGCATTGTTTGATGATGGCCTGGATGTCTCCTTTAGAGGGGGAATAGCACAGGAAACAAGCTCTGTGAGAATCTGAGTCTTGTCTTTAGACAGCCACACATTGCTCTTCTGTACGTTACCCAGCACATTGTTAGCAATTAATAAGCACAAGAAAAGGAAGAAGACTACATTTGTCTCAGACCTTACACTGCTAATAGTCCTTTTATTAAAATAATTTTTATTGCATGTATTTTGCAAACTGTAATGCAGGTATAGGGCATCCAAGTACCTAAGGGATACACTGTACACTCTGCATCTCCAAAAAGTACATGTTGCTGTATGAGCCTGGCAGGGCTCTGAAGGCTTCTGAGCTGGAGAAGCTCCTAAAGCATCCTGAGATCCTCACATATTGTGTAGAAACAGTAAAAATTAGCAGCTGGATCCTACATAAAGAGTCAAGAAGAATTGATGAGAACTGAGGAGGTATCAGTAATTGCCCTAGAGAAAAATACCAAAGCAGAAAACCACCCAGCTGTGCATGAAAAGATAGAGGAGAATTGTTAACTGGCACTGCAGGAGTGCCACCAGTAACTGCTGCCCTTCATCTTGATAAAGTTATAGTGGTGTGGACACATATTACAGTATTTCACTAAGGACTGAAAGCCATCTGGTTAAATGTTACATTAAATTCCCTAAAACCTCTCTGAGGTTTGAAAAAATGTAGAGTTTTAATGAATTTTACAGAATCCTGTGTAGTGAGAAAGGCCTGAAAACATCTGTGTATAAGCCTTCCCCCATCCCCTGGTCCCTGCAGTAGGCTACCAGGCAGAAAATTGCTTACCCAAGGAACTGGCACAAAACAGAAGCACCTTTGTAGAAGTCACTGCTTTATCCCCAAAAAGATTTACTGAAGCCTAAGGAAATCCTTTTATCCAGCCCTCCAGGACTGTGTTTTTCTGTTTCCTAAGCCAACTGTGCTTGTAGGACAGGCAAGGGCAGTCTTGTCTCCTTGTGTCTTCCTGTTCATGCATCAGTTAATGATGGTAAGGAATAAAGACACATTGATTTCAGTAGCAAATTACAGGGGAACCTGTGAAATGACGGACAGCTGCCAAAAAATTACTCAGTAGTATTATTATAGCCTTATGCAATTTTGCATCTCAGATTTCATAGTACTAGACTGACTAAGATATCAGCCTCTTAGCGAGACAACTGTTCGCAAAACTGCATTTTTTTCATTAGGTTGTATGGAAACTTATTAGAACCCTCACGCCTATGATTTGAAAAAAATGCTAAGAGAATTTCTGCCCTCTTTGGGGGAGATTCCGGACATGCCAAGGAGTTGTCACAAATGAAGATTGACTGGCACTGATCCCTCTTAAACAGGCAATGTAAAAATTTATCAGTCATTGTTTCAGTTCAGTGGCTCTATTTCTGTGGCCCGGATAGCATGAGTGAATCAAGACTCCTCATTTAATCTCCCAAGATTCCTAACTGATCCTCTGAAACGTAAGCAACTGTGGATAGTTTGAACTCGCAATGACCCTGGTTTTCTCCGTTTTCATTTACTCTTTCCTGATGATTTTTATGTCTCTGAGTGACTGGTTTGCATGATGTTGTTACACTATTTTGTTGGCATGTGTAGAATGCTTTCTGAAGCCTTTTACCTTCACTTTTATTGTTTCTATCAAAAAATCCAGGGAGTGCCTAGACTTTAAATTTCATGCAGTCCTTCTTTTCAGTTGAACTTTACACAGACTTCTGTGTTGGAAGAGCCAAACCCTAGCAGAGGTGAATATTGAAGCCAGTGTTTTCAGGAATCAGCACCACCCCACACTTACCACTTCATTAGATACGAGTGCATGGTGGTGCATTTTACTTCATGAGCTAGAAACAATGAGATCTGATACTTATAAGAAACAGGGTGTCTCCTTCGTTCAGGTAGTTGGTGATCAGGGCTTTCTTCAAGAGATGTGTTAGATGGTGCCTGAATGAAGCACCATGAATGGTAGTTCGATTTCTGGACACTGACAGATTTGACTGTTTGGTGAACAGTGCTGGATGGGAGGATTTTGTTGTATTTTCTGCCACAAGTTCTTGTGCAATAGTAAGGATAGGCAACAGCTGGAGTGTAAACAAACAGTATATTTCATTATTGAAATGTGCTTTTCCAAATACTCTGCTCAGCTGAGTCCATCTGATAAGCAGCAATAGCAGAAATTCAGCATGCTGTCTGTCAGGAAGTAAACATATGAACCTTCTATTTAATGTGTTTTAAAATTACTTCATTTTACCATTGTGGTTTCCTGACTATAACATATTACCATACTTTGTAATTATTACCACACTTTATGGTAATAAAATATGACAATTCTGAATTATATTTTAGTGAGCAAAACCTAACAACTGTAGAGCTAGGTATAATAAATTACAGGGTTGCAAATTGGCCCTTTTCCTTGCATCTGACTGTGCCTGCTTCACTGGGGTTCTTATATCTTTCTGTGTAACACATTGATGCATTTTTTTTATAAGAAACTTGGAAAAGCATGCAATAAAATCTGTTAAAATTATGTCCTTCATTTAAAAATCAAGATTTAATCTAAAACTCCATAAAGATTTGATAATATGTGGTATGGAACATTGTTGCCAACAAAAAAGTCAGCATGGTTTTCTGTGCAGTTACAACTGCCCTGGAATAAGTTTGCACTTGTGACTGTCTGGAAGGATGAATAATTGAACAAACTCAAAAAAGAGAAACTTGACAACTCCATGTCTCTCATAAATAAGAGTTCTTTCTTCCTGAGTCCTGAGAGGGTGCTTCATTAAAGTGTCTTTAGTTTGAGCACCACATGAGCATTCAGATATATATGGATCAAGTATCTTGTCTTGTAGCATTTTCCTTGATGATGGGACTAAAAAGATCTCTTCTGCTGGCTGCCTGATTTGTTCCACCTAGTGAGAGAGATGGTTGGTTACATGTTAGTTTCTTGTAAAATGTATTTGAAGTTATTCAATAGTATAAAAAATTATTAGTTGGAGGGAGAAGACTGACTCCTTACATCTTCTTCCTAAAGAAAGAAAGGGTGGAAGACAAAAATAATGCAGCAGATGTCCTCAAGAGGAGATCTGTGCAATCAGGTTTTACCTCCCGTATTTTTTTCATCTCAATCCTAGGTTTTGCTTCTGAGACCCTCCCTCTGATTTTGTTTCTCATTGGAAATCCAGAGTAGGGAAGATCAACAAGCAGGCAAGTGCTGGTTCACTGCTGCAGGAAGACAATGTACTACAGATATCTCAGCTCTGTGCCTGGTGAGAACTGACAGCTGCTTGGTGCAAAGACACCTTCTTCACCTCAGAGAGCGTCTTCCACCTCTCAGTGGCTGCTTCTTCTTCAGGTTTACAGGGCTCCCACCACCATGTGCAGGAGCAGAGGGAGGTTCCTGCCCTGCTCCTGCCAGTGCAGATGCTGTTACAGATGTGCATGGGCCAGGGTCTGCCAGCATCTTTGCCTCCTGTGCAGGGACTGAGGGTTCCCCTTCATGCCAGGTGCTTTCCACAACTCCCATTCTCCAAATAGGGCAGCAAAGCAGTGCCATTTACTCTACACCCAGATTTGCTATATTTATTTTGTAAATCAAGTGTTCTGCTGTTCACAGGCCCATTGGTAAATCAAACAGATGAACCTAAGCCAGGGGTTTTTTATAGGAACTACAAAGTTTCAGACAAAATACTCCTAACAAATCAGAGATTATCTCACTATTTTGAAGGATTCAACTGCTTTTCTGAGAAAGCATAACTCCTTGCAGTAATTTTGAATGTATGGTTGTCTAGAAGGGCAAACCAGCCAAAAGACAAGTTAATAAAGCCACAAATAAAATTAAAAGTTTCAGTTTCTAGTAAGCTTTGAATTCTCTAATCAGATAGTGTGAAGAAAAATCTGGTAACATGTAGAGAAACCAACTTAAAGACAAAATCTGATATATTTTGCTTTTAAGTACCTGTGTTGTCACTGAAATTTGCAGCAAGGATAAGATCCAGTATGTCACTTGAATATAAAATGACCATTTCCAGCCATATATCTTTTGCAATTGTTTCCATGTGAGACTGAAGGATAGCTCCTGTGTTGGGTTGTCACTAGTGTTATCAGTGGAGGTGTTCCAGCGACCACTTTCCTAAGCTTAACTACAAAGTAGGGGTCTGTGAAGGATCCCCTGCTTACTCAGGTACAGACCTTCTTCCTTTCCAGACTTGCTGCATTTTCCCCTTCTCTGCTAATCCTAAGGAAGCAGACGGAAGCAGTTATGCCTGAGCAGATCCTTGAGCACGTGTTTCAGGAATGCACGAAAGATTTCAATAGTTCTGTTTTAGTCATAAAGAAGAAATGTTTAAATAACACGATAAGGGTGCTTTCCAAACTATCAGATAAAATAAGTGGAAGAGTGATATAGTTGGGTTAACATTGCTGCAAGGGGACTGGTTGGTAAATAGAAATTGAAATAGCCAGCACAACGTGTCTCTTTTGCAGGTCTTTTTGAGGTCTGTTGCAGGTAACCCAGTAATCTGAGTTCAGATCACACATTGGGACTGTTCCATGGTGCACCTGTGCTCTGTGGCTCACATCACACCTCAGGCTTTGGAGGTGATGGGCAGCAGCCTGGCATTGGAAGGGTGGCCTTTGCTCCTGTGTTCCCACTGCCACATAGATGTGCAAGACATAGCCTTGGGCTGCACAGCTCCCCATGCTCCTGCCTGTGCCAGCTTCCTCAAAAACCCAAATGCCAGTGATGGCTGGATTTAGATCTGTAACTCAGATAATGCTGTCTTTCCCAGAAGGCCTCTAATGTATAAAAGCAAAGGTTCATGAAATGCTGTCACCCTTCAGGTTTGATGTACTCAATACGATGTTACACAGAATGGGCATACAGCTCTTTGAAAGTAAATTATTCATCCCTTACTATATTACTATTTTACTTACTGTTCTTCCTGGACTTTATTTTCCGTGACCTTTTCTCTTTATTGTTTCTTTATAATTTCTTAGAATTGTTTGCTTTCTGCATGAAATACAGACCAATGTATCTAAATGGTGAAAAGTCATGGACCAGTTCATAGTTTTCTGTCAGTCTTCAACTTGGCTGATATGCTTAAAATCACAGAGCTGATGTCTTTGATCTAGGCTAAAGAAGTGAGGGCTTTGGTGGATCGATGCCGCGTTTGTCCCTGCTGGGTCCCTCATGGACCGCTCAGGTGGCACTCTCCTGGCACCTACATGTGCACACAACCTCACCTTCACAGGTGGTTGCGAACAGCCACTCACACACCCAGTCTGTGCACGAACCGGAGGCAGAGAGGTGAGAGGAGTTCTCTGCATGCAATTCTGAGGCGTTTAATGGCAACACACCCAAAGGGAACAGAGGCAAGAAAGAACCACCAAACCAAAAGCCCATGCCAGTTTTATCCTGAAAACTGCCAAAGGCGGGCAGAGCATCCAAAACCAATGGTCTGAGGGCTCGGGGGCAGAGGCAAGGTTGAATGGCATAACAGGGGCCAATGGGAAAAGGGATAGGAGGGGGGGAGGGCCAGTGACCAGCAGGATCTAGACAGAGGGAGAACGTTCTAGCTCAGTATTTTAAGAAGAGAGCACTTTTAGAGCAGCTTGGGGGGTGTAAAGTGGGCTTAGCCACTGCAATACTAGGCAAAGAAAATTAAATTCTTTAATATGGCAGGGCACAGCTAAGCAAAAGAAAAGAGGTAGTCACTGGGCTTTTGTTTTCAAACACTAGCAATCTACCTTGGAGAGCTGAGTTTTGTTACAGAGCTGTGTACAATGTGTTGTACACTTGGCAAGGGCCTTTGGCTGAAATCCTTTCATGCAGCTTTGGACATATAAGAAGAAATGACATGAGACAAATAAGGCTGATCATTAGGCATCCCTGCTGGACCTCCCACCAGCTACCACAAGAACAAACCCCTTCATCACAGACCTTCCCTAAAGACCAGCTAAAATGATCTCTGACACAGCCCCCATCAAAATTCTCATCTGCAGACAGAACTGATGAAAAAAACCTGAGAACCCTTCAAATATGAGACCCTTAAGACCCCGCAAGAGCCTACTCATCAAAAATGTTGAATGAAAAGCACTGGGTATCCAGAAGGCCATGTGTGCCTTCCAGCAGGGACTGCAGACATGTTCATCACTGCCTTCTTGACTATTTCTTGTTCTCCTGCTGCAGCATGATCTTGGTTTGTTACCATTGCAGTGCTCAGGGGGAGTGCCCAGTTTTTTGTGATTAGAAAAAGCAGTTTGTATTTTGTCAGTATTCTGAGCTCTAAATTGCATATGGGGAAGGAGGTTATCTTCCAGGACAGGGAGATAGAATCCTTCACTACTCTTTGAGGAGTGTCAGAGACCACAGAGACCTTCTCTGTCATTCCTCCTGTAATCCTATTAATTCAGCTGCATTCATACCTTTGGATTGATCAATAAATGCAAAAGAATGAAGGATGGGAGGCCATAAATCCTCTCCAGTTCTTAGATGTCCAGTCCCTTCCTCACAATGTCCAGCATAGCAGTAGAGAGTTGCAAAGAAACATGTCTACAGTGTTGGGAGGTCAAGAATCCAGCTCTGAGCCCCTCCCTGGATGCAAAGTTTTCTGCTGAAACAAAACTGAATGTAGCTTTATGCCTGTTGTCCTTCCCTCCCAATGCAGGTATAAGCCCCTAAGGTTATTTAGATTTGTACAGCAATTATTCACATGAGATTTGAGAATAAGCTGTAGCATCTGGCATGCTGTAGTTTCTTCATCTGCTAAAAATTTTATTCACTCTGAATTTCAAACCTAAATGGGTAAGATTTATTTCAAATACAAAAGAGTGAAATATTCAAGCAAGATTTGTGCGATATTTGGCAATGGAGATAATTTTAAATGTACAACATTTCATGATAATTCAATTAAAGGTTTGCTGTTTCTGTAATGACATGGACATATGGGAATTTACCAGAATAAGCGCTGATATTCCTTCTGTGGTTCATCTAAATAATGATTTACCAATGTGCAGAATGTCAGAGAATGTGGTGAGATAGTTCTGAAATCCTCTGTGCTTTTCTTAATACCTGTCCCTGGAAAATATAATGTACATCCTTCCTAACTTAGGGAGAAGGTTATGTTTTGTAAAGTGAGACATTTGTGCCTTTTTTTACTGATTTGCAGGGGTTTTATTAAGTTTCAGGAGGTTCAATCCCTGGTTGACTTCTAGCCCTGGTGATAATTGCTTTGAATGGAGAGTTGGTATCCATCCCTGTTGCAGGGACAGGAGAGAAGCACCAGGAATTTGGGTGTTACAAGCACTGAAACTCCTATCTCTACCCATGGTTATTCTTCAGCCGCAAGAAAAGGCTTTGATTTTCCCATTCTAGATTCATAGAATGGCTTAGGTTGGAACAGACTCTAAAGATTGTCTTGTTCCAATCCCTACCCTCACTAATGAGAATCATTTAAGTGTCCAGTTCAAGCCCCAGAAGTTTTAAAGAGTCTGTTTCTTTAAAGAAAATAGTAAACATGATGGACATTGCACTTAGGGAGAAAGGAGTTTCTGAGTGCCATTGCATTTCCATTCAGACATGTCATTGTATCTCAACCATTTGGAAAGGCACTTTGAGCTTGGTGTGGACATTCATCCCTATGATCTGTCATAAATCTGCCTTTGTTGGGTTTCCTCTGCATTTTGTGTTAATTTTGGGGGGATTTCTAAGCCGGGGAACATTGCTACCAAACAATAGTTGAGTGTTCATTCTAATAGGTAGTGTGTTCAGTTTAACAGGCAGATGAACTTATCGACACATATTGTTGATAGCACCAATGGGCTTATTCTGTTTCTTGAGAAATCAACACTTACTTTGAAAGTAAAGAACTTAGGTTTTAATTAACTTGGAAAATTCTTTAACGTGATTTAGCCATATAGCTGTTGTCTCTATTTCAGATAAGTCTGCTCAGACCAAAGCATTCTGCATGTAAAATAAATGCAGTGAACTAAAATATAATTTTAGAAATAAATATTTAAAACATTGTTTGTTTGGCTTTTATTAAGCTTCACCTGATTTCAGCATAAAGAGAAATAGATAGAGGGAAAATGGGTGTGCTGTGAGATGTAACCTGGACACACTGGAATAAACCCAGCATCAAATCTGGGCAAAAAAGGCTGAGGTTATGCTGGGTTATCCTTTCTGAGGCTGGAAAATACACCACTCTACAAAAAGGGTGTGCACACCCTTGTTGCAAAAATGAGGTGTCACCAAACAGATGCTCTGCAGCATCCCACTGCCCTCTTCTGGGTCTCTCTGGGGTGGGCTTGCTTCTCCAGAAGGAGAGTCCAGGCACTGGAAGCAGCAGCCATGCATGCTGCATAGCTTGGGGCAGGAAGGGTTGCTTGGAACCTCAGTTGTGCCTTGTTGGTTGATGGAAAAGAGGAAAAGAAACCTGTGTATTTCTGCCTTCAGCCACCATTGCAACAGCAGTTTTTTATCCAGGATTTGCCTTGAGAAGAAAGTGTTCTTAAAGCAAAGGAAATGGTGCCTTCAGATGTGGCTGGAAAAAAATAAATAGTGGCCTGCAGCCATTTACAAAAATACAGTTTTCTTGGTTGCCAAAATGAAAGCCTCTTTTTAGTATTTGTATTTTTAGTGTTTAAGGTTCAGGATTTTTTGGCATTTCTCTTGAAAAGAAGTGGCTTGTCTTGAGGAAAGGACTGAGATGTCACAGATTCCCATATTTAACTGTTCACTACAGAGAAGTGTATTCAGTCTCTAAGATCTGGTATGTGTAGCCTCAGGTGTTGTGCACTGCTAGGCTTTGGCTGAAGCAGGTAGAACTGTCCCAAAGACTGAAGCCCTTTAGACTACAGATTGCAGGTCCTGTCCTGAGTTTTAGAGTAGTTCAGTTTTGGGAAGTATTTTCCTAAAAATATTACACTTTTTCTAGGGATTTTATTAACTCGTTGTTGCATATTTAGTTCACAGTGAGTAATCATACCTCCAGATTTAATCCCTTTTGATTTCATGCAGGCTAGGCAAAGGGAAAGAAGATGCTTTGAATAGGGAACTACAAACCTATATGCCCTTTTACCAGAAAAATAAAAGCAAATAAAGCCTCAGCTGAAATAATTCAGACTCTTTTTTTATAAGATGCATTCCAGCAGAAAGCAGCTATAATGTAATACTTTCCTGGCAGCCACAGTATTATGTTATTGCATGACCTTTCCCTTTGCTTTCATAACTCTGCCTGCCCCAGCCATGTGTGGGACAGCCAGCTGCCTGCTGCCTCCTTCCAGGATGGTCACAGCTCACCAAAAGTAAATCCTGGCCTTAAAATCCTGGTCAAGGACATTATCCCTCAAGTTTAGTAGGGATTGATGTGCAGCACCAGGGACAAATGCACAGCTCCACATGGAAGTGATGTTACTGAAATGCACATTCTTAATTTTGCACCAGAGTGTAACAGGTTAAATGCACTTGCTCTCTTCTAAAGAAAATGTGTCTGGTTTAGTTTAATTCTTGTACCATGTGCTGGTGTACATTTATATGCATACAGTCATCCATGTAATGTGATAGTCTGTAACTTAACATTGCCTGCTCTCACTAGGCTCTGTAGAAATTTTTTTTATGTGGAAAATACCAGCTTTTGCTCACAATTCACAGGCATACTGTTACAATTCTGTGATAAAATCATCCAAAATCTGGGATGAGATAGCTTAAGCACAGTGACAGTTAAGATAATTAAATTTGTCAGAGAGGTAGGTGCAGTAAATTAATTATAATGGTGGAAAATGTTGGCATTTTTGTAAGTTTTCTTAACATTTTTTAGCTAGTCCTGCTAAATCATATGTTTGACGGTGTGCCTGATAGTTTCTGTTACCTTGTTTGGAAACAACACTGGCTTGTATGAAACTGTTGTGACTTTGTATAATAATATTTGTCTAAACACAGTTACTCTCATCTCTTCAAGTTCAAAAAAGCTGAATGATGACTGCACCAGCTGAGGCCCCAAAGTTTTGTTCACTGATTTAGCAGGGGAAAAAATACATACCTATACTGAAAAACAGACATGCATTACATAAAAGTACAGATTTTACTGTGATTAAATCCCCCACCCATGGTGATCATCAATGCTGCACTGAAGCCAGTGGAGTAAACACAGACATTAAATTTTGTCTTGTTGACTCCACAGTTTGGAAAAAGCATCCCTGACTTCACAGGGATGCTCACTTCTGGATCCTTGGAAGGATGCTCAAATCTGAAATTCAACCTTTTGTTTCCATTGTATCTGTAAGTTCTAGGTTTTGTGGTGTTGCCATCATAGATATATCTTGTCACAGAGAGATGAGCCATGATCATGAGACCAGTCAGCTTTTTGCTACTGCATTCCTGTTGGAAACCTCCTTTGATCTCAGTGATTAGGTAACAGCTGTGGGTTTTCTTTCCATCGTGTCCATTCTTGTCTTGACAAACAGCATTTGTTTCCTCTTGCAGCCTACAACTATTGTTCGGCTAAATAAGCCTGTGTGTTTAATCTCTGCTCACAAGAACATGGACTTCAGGCTTAATGGATTTCTTATTCAGAGGTCTGAACCTGATTGCAACCTGTTCTGGGAAAACTCCAGTCCCATATAATATTTCAGGCACCCATACTCAAAGTAAAATAATTGAAAATTTAAAAAAATCTCCTGATCACTCAGATAGCCCTTATCTTTACATGTATCACCTTATATATGTAAAATATTGCATCTCACTTATTATTCTTCTTTTGCAAAATGAGAATTCTCATGTTCTCCAAAATTCCCTGCTTGTTTTTCAGTCCAGAAAAGTCCCACTATATAAGTTAAATGTTACAACATATGGTAGCATCATCAGCCTGTTTTGGCATCTGGTCTAAACCAGAGTTTTGTGCAGCAACACCTCTCTCCATGACAGTATCTCTGCTGCTGCATCTGAGGACTGCATTTGTCTGTTGCAAAAATGGCATCACTCCAAGAGTTCACCCTGTGCATCTGGGATGTACTCATAGCACATCTTGTGGTGTATAAATATATACTTATATAGATAAGTATCTCTCTTCCTCTTGCATTTCCAGCTGATAACTCCTCTTCTGTGAGCTCAACAACTCTATATAGGTGTCCAGTAGCACCTGGATTACTACCCTTGAGAGAAGTTGGTATTTTACAGATTTCTGTGGTCCTGCCAACACTGAATGTGGTTCATCTCTAGAGTGGTCTTATGAAACTGGCTGTCTTTGCTATGTGAGGAAAACAGCAGAGCTGTGTGTACTACAGGATGTGCTGCCAGGATGCTGGAAGATGCATAAAGGTGGACGGAGGCTGGTACTTAAGACAGATCTTGGAGTATCTGTGTAAGAGAAGCAGTGCAAGGAGTGTGAGAGACCTGAAAGAAGGAGGTGGAAAAGCTAAAACAAAGCATGTGATAATAGAGGGACAGTCCTTCAAACGAGCAAGAAGATACCAGTAGTTTGACTATTTGGCCCTGTGGAATGAAGAACTGGACAGAGAAGAAATATAAAGTACCTTGAAACTAGCTTAAAAAAGAAAAGAGAGCAGCAACAGAAGCAAAGATGGGTTACAGGTAATCAATTAGCAAGACTATGTGGGCTAAGTTGAACAATGTTAATTATCCAAAAATCAGCATAAGTAAACATTAAAAACCTAAGCAAAAGAATGCACATAAATGGGAGACCTCATCATAGACAAGACTGTGTGGAAGCTCAGCCTCGTAGTCTGCAGTGCTATCTTTGGTGTTTGACAAAAGTCTTAGTGAAACATATCTTTGCCAATTTTATTTGAGCCTCACAGATTGAAAAATGTATTTTTCAGCAGTACCTTTCCTTTCCATCACTATTTCAGAGCTACACGTTCTCTCTGCACCACACTCCCCCTTGAACTGGAGCTAAGCAGTCCATTAAATCATTCCCCTTTGACATGTTAGCAGCTTGAGTTGCTCTTACCTGACAGAAGACATTTCTCATCTGAACGTCTTCCAGTGCATCACTGAGCAGGCAGAAAAGTCATCTCATCTTACTTGTTTGCAGTGTTTTGTGTACTGGGGCTTTGGCTGAGCAGAGATCATCTCTCAGTGTGATGCTCACCCTGGCAAGCACTGAGTTGAGATCAGTACTTAAGGGTGAAGTTGTCATTTCCAGTTCATCAGTGACATAAAGTACTCCTGGCTCATTGTTTCCATTTTGGCTTTCCTACTTTCAGCCTGTGTCCTCCTCCAGCCCACCTGCAGAAGTGCTTGCAGCTGGCTCTTACCCAAGAAATAGGATTTGATGCATGGGGTCAGATTCCCTATGTACCAAATCCTATTTCTGCTAATTAGCACAACACACAGAAGCCACCAAAAACTGCAACTAAAAACAGTTCAAAAAGCTGTATGTAGGGTTTGAGCCTGGCTGGATGACACATGCCCACCTAAGCTGCTTTATCCCTCCCTTCCTCAGCTGGGAAGAGGAGGAAAAAAAAAACAACAAAAAGCTCATGAGTCAAGGCAGGAAGAAATCTCTCAGCAACTTCCATCACAGGCAAAACAGACTCAACTTGTGGAAATTAGTTCAATTTATTACCAATTAAATCACAGTGTGATAACAAGAAAATATTCTCACTTCTCTCCTTGAACTGCTGTTGCTGAGTTGAGGGGAACTTTTCCTCCTCATAAATACCTAATCCCAGAGGTGCTGCCACTGTTGCTGATGCTCTCAGCCCTGGGTCCATCTTGGAGCCAGCTGGAATTGGCTCCGTTGGACAGGGGAGAAGCTTTTGGCAGCTTCTTGCAGAAGCCATCCCTATAGTCCCCCTGCTACCAAAACATTGCCATGCACACCCAGCACCCTTTAGTACAAAAGGGAAAGAAAAAAAAATACCATAGCATGTAGTCTTCTTGATAGCTGTACCGAGCATCACCTTAGAAGAAGTTCATCCTTTTACCCACACACACTCACCCTAGAAGGTTGCCCTGAACACTTGCGACTTTTACAGTGAGGAGCCTTTTTCTCATTTCTGGCCTTAAAATATTCATAGCTGCTTTCTGGTTCGTTTTTTTTGTGCCAAGAATCCCTTAGCTTAAGCCCGTTCCTTCCACCCTGCCTGGTGTTTATTGCTGTGTACTGGTAGAGGGTGGTCAAATCCTCCTTCAAACCTGTACTTTGCATTGCTGAGCAGGGCAATTTTGGCAGTGTCTCATCAAACAACAGCCTCTCCACTCCTCCATTGATCTCTGGTTTTCCAGAAAAGGTTTCTCCACACCAAGTGCTTTCCTTGCTTTGTGCTCCTGACTACTTTGCATTTCTCCTACTGATCTCTATTTCCATCAGTGCAACCATCAGCTAGACCAGTAAGACACCTGAGGTAATGTCAGATACCTTACTGATATCCGGACATTCATGTCTGTGGTGGTTTCATGAAGTTTACTGATTGAAACCTCTGAAGAGGAGGATTTTTTCCCTCTAAACAGTCTGCAGGCAGGGTGGTGTTGTCTCCTTCAGCATTGGTGTTTACATTCACAATTTGCCATTGAGCCTAGTCCGGCTGTGGTTTGATACGAGGAGGTTCATCTGGGGTAGGAATGGCACCCCATGTTCTGAAATATGTTAGAATTAACATTCATTTATCTTCTTTTAGCACTTTTTAGCCTTATGAAATTGTTCAGCCATAGCCTGCAGAGGCTGAGGGGACTCGGGTTCTTCTTATTTGTACCATGGCAAATGGTGAAAGGTCATAGCAAACCAGAAACCTCTGTGATTAAAAAAATCATAAATGATGGTATTATAAATTTTGAGATGATGAAAGCCAGGGTGTTAAGAAGGGATATATTTTCAATCATCCTCTTCACAGTTCTTCAGTCAGGTTGTTTTCTCATTCTGATCAGTAGCAATTTAGCTGTTTACTTGAATGAGGCCAAAATAACTTGTTCCTGTTTATATGGATTTACTTTTAGATTCAGAGATGCGAGACAAAAATTTTTTTATCCCAGCTGGCATTCCTGTTTCTCATTACATGTTTTACATTTATTAACTGTTATTATGAATTTCTATACACAAAATTTTAATACTATCATCCCCTCAGTTTGGAAGTTATTCTAAAACCATAAATACATGTTATATCTCATACCGATTGCTAAACTAATCAACAAAAATCTGTGGACATTAATAATCTGTGGACCAGATTATTAATTATCCTGTTGTGCTCTTTTAGTACGGGAAAAAAGTTAACCTCAATGCTAGTCAAGTCTTTTGTCCTTGATACAAAAAATATAATCCTACATTAAAATACAAAAAGAAAAATATACTGCCACCCTATCTCCATCCTTCAGAGCCCAGTGATAACATGTGATGAGTGGTGGTCATTACATTTAATTCCACAGTTTTAAACCAGAAGACCTCAACTGTCTTTGAGAGCCACGTCAGTGACTATTTGCTGACCAGGGGCACAGGGATGTTTGAATTATGGTGGTAGTGCAGTACAAAACATTAAACTAGCACACACATCCTGGTTTCTTTGAAGATAACAGAAACATTTCACTGATTTAATGGGATTATTTGCCATTTTTCATGTGTGGTTGATCCTATTTCTAGCTCTAAATCCTATTTGAAAATTACAGTGGCCTGTAAGACAAACACTTGAGCTGCTTTTGCACCCCAGGCTCCTCCTGTCTGACCACAGACCCTGAGGCAGGCGCTGGAGGTGACAGCGGGTTCTTAGACATATTTTATCACTATTCACCATGGAAAGCACTTGTATTACATGAGTTTGTCACTCTCTTTGAGAAACAGCTCTGGAAGTTGCAGTTTGGGACAGGTTGGCTTATTTGCGTTGGGAATACAATCTGTCCACAAAATAAAGCCAAAATAGTGGGGCTTTCTTTTAAGTTCCGTGGCTTTGTAGAATATGTTGTTGTGACAACCTGTTGTTGTATATGTGACATAGCACAACAGTTTTGTTCATATTCGTATGCATTTTTACAAGGATTTTCTGAACGCTGGGAAGAGCGTGGCACACCAACTAAGAAACAGAAATTTAATTTTTGTAGTTTCTTATGGACATCTCCATTACAATAGCAACATTTGGAATTAAGAGAGATTCACATAGAAACCAGGAAAAATATTTGAAAACATGATTCTCAAGATTCTTCAGTGACAAAATTTTAAATTAAATCACTATCTGTCTTCCAGTATTAGCAGATCTCATAAAGGAAAATACTTGTAGCCTTCTGGATATTAAAACAATAATCATATGGTGTATTTTAAAAATTGGCAGCATTGCCTGAAGTTCTGGACTAGAGCAGCAAAACCACAGGGAGGTTTCTTTGTTAGACCAAAATTAAACATCCCATTTTGATCTGTTTCTGGTGTTTCTAAAATGGAGGAACTGATAGCAAATTCGGGTTTACAATTTGGCATTTCTCAGGGTGGCACTCAGTATTTCAGAATTCCAGGTGTCCAAACAATGAACATGGAGTGCCTTGATGAAGTCGTCATGATTCCCAGAAGAACGTAAAATTTTCTTCCACATTCGAGTGTCTGCACAAACCATGTAATATTCTTTTACAGAAAACTCATATTTATAGTAGTGTACAATCTAAGAAAGGTTTTCAATAGAAGCAGTCACCTAGGTATCAGAGATATCTGCAGGCTACCTGACCTCTTCCACTTACTGACAGATGAGAATTTTATACCTCCTTCCAGTTATGTTTTTACAGGCATAGGTAATTTTTATTATTTTGATTTTCTAAAATACCTGATTTCCTTACAAATATTGCTGGTACCTTTTAAAGTACAACAAAAAAGTCTGTTCCTAATGCCATCACCTGAAGAAAAATTCAGGCTCGGAAACCTAGAATGGAGATGGGTCTTACAAATTCTCTCTGTTTTGGGATCCTAAGTAGCTGTCCGTGAAGTTTGGGTTTTTTCACCAAGTGCCCATGATAGACCATAATAGATATCTTTTCTCAATTTAAGTATTTAAATTTCCTGTTGTAAAAACATGAAAGTTGGGGATCGTTGGCAGGTCTAGCCTGCAAGGTGTACCTCAAGCAAGGAGATGCCTGAGATATGATGTTGCTGACAGAAATGATATTTTGATTTCCTTCCTGATTTCAGAATAGGAGAGTGTGTGTGTCACAGTTCTGTGAGGCTGAGATCAGTCTTAAGTTTGCCACACCACCACTGTGGTTTAATGTAATGGCACCTGGAAGACTGAGGTTGGCTTTTGTATTGCATGGGCTGAGGGCTCATGTCTAGCAAATGAGTAAGTGGAGACTCTTCTGTGCATGTACTCTTTGAGGGCTATGCTGTTTAAAACTACATTTTGTAAAAGTCTGTCACAAAAGTAAAAAAAAATTATTATTTTTTTTATATAATATGGTTGATGCAGCTTAAATGTGTGGTCAATATTAGGCTTAGCAAGTGATGCTATTACATGCAGGCCAAACTTGACCATTCAAGGAAAGCAGTATAATTAACATAAGACAACATCTTTGTGTTATTTACACATAAAGAAGGATTCAAATGCAGGATTATAAGTATCCCATAGATTAAATTATGTATTTAAAATGATAGACTTTTAAAAAATGCATCGTTTGGAACAAGAGTTTCATGGATGGACAAGAGAAATTTCATCCTCCTTGGTTTATTACCCTGAAATCTCACCTTTGAAACAATTAAAAGTCTGACCCTACCAAAACAGTAATTTTCTGTCAGCAGTGCCAGCTGGCTTGTTACAGACCATATCCATGCCATTAAATTGTGCCAGCCTTCAAAAAAAATGGCCAAATTGCCTGATGTGAATATCCTTCGGCTTGAAAAGCAGGGTGTTGTTTTGATCAGTGCTAATTTACCCAGGGCTGTTCTAAACACTTGAACACTGTAGACAATTGAGTATTGGCACCCAGGAGAACTTTCTGACATGGCTTAACTTAGTAGTGTACAGTACAGGCAGAACAAAGTCTGCTTGTTCAAGAGCATATAGTAAAGACTGTAACTTACCCATTTAAGGGCTGCATTACTTTATGAAATATCCTTCTTAATAAAAGGAGATAAATTAATCAAAATGAAATTTAGTGCTTTGATTAGAATACAAAAAAATCAATTTCTTGCAAAAAACCTAAAATATGTTGGGGCAGAGTGAACAGATGTGCACCTGTGGCTAGTTAGGGCATTGTATTCTGGCCCTGTTACAGGTAGCCTCAAGCTGTGGCTATGAAACCCTGTGGTCAGTGAAACCCAATGCTGCCAGAAATAGTTTTCCATCAGCTAAATGTCTCTCTGATGATGAAAGTCATTGGGACCTGAGCTAGCACCAGCTATCATTGAGAGCAGATTTAGATCTATTCTAGATTGGTTTTCGTATGTATCTCTTCAATTTCCCAATGGCAAAGCCAAAGACATTACTGGCTTGCAAAAACAGTACTTGCTTTTCAATAACCTGTTCAGAATAGAGAATCTACTTAATTTTTAAATTTGCTAGAATTGCAGAGATCTTGCTGAATTTTGTATTCTGTATAGGGATAGCAGATTGATAAAAGCCTTTCTGTAGATTTATGCCAATGGCTAAAAGGAAGAAACCTGATTTTATAAAATTGCTCCCTGCTTCCTTTCAAATTTGTTGTAGTAGCATTACCTTACAAAGGCACATTAGTGTATTTATGAAACTTTTGAGGTTGTTTTTTTGTAGGTTGGTCTTAAAAGAATTCCATCTCTAACGCTATTTAAATATTTTTTCATGTCTTGAAGTTAATTAAAAACTCTTGTGTATTAGCAATTTGTTCGGTTTTTTGCTTGTTTATGTGACTGTGGTCAAGAAAGTAAAAAATGCTGGAAACAGAGAGCGAGAATAACAAAGTGGTAGAATGTAATATGCATGTGATGCTTTTTTTGTCTTCTGACCTCTATACAAACCATAAAACCTCAGCACACTGTGGAGCGTTGGTTGTGAGAGCTTTCGTAAGTGAAGGAGATTGAGCAGAGAGGTTCTGTGTGTTGAACAAAACTGTAGAGGAAATGCGTGCTCGTACAAGGGCAGAACTGCACTGCTAGGTTTTGGCTTTTGCTTTAAGAGAGGGGGTGTTTTTGGAGGAGTTTAGCTCTCTTGGGTTTTTTTGTACCTCACAAAGAAGTGTACTGTACCTCAGCAGGTCTGACAGATCAAGTCACACCTGTTAAGTAAGTTCTGCCCACTGCAATTCTGTGGTATTATCCTGCATCTATTACAATGGTTCTTTTGAATTTCACCATAAATTACTGAGTTTTCCCAAAACAAAATACATCCTTCACCTTTTCCATATCCAACTGGAGAGGGAGCAGGCACTGGGAAGGTGCCCAGTCTGTGTGGAGACTGCAGTGGGAAGATTGCCCTGCATGAGGGGTCTGGGCAATTGCAGGAGAAGATGCATCCTCTTTGTCTTCTGTACCCCAGACATGCAGAACAAACAAACAAACAAAAAAACCAAACCAAAAAAACCCCAAAACCAAGCAACCAACCAACCAAACAAACAAAAAAGAAGAAAAAATAAAAAAAGAAAATTAAGCAGAGTGGTTGTATGAGCAACATGGTAAATGTATGTTAATTCTTCTCTGAATTCAGATAGTCTGCAAGTGGGCGGCTGTTCTGGATGGATTTAAGAAAAAAACACTATATCAAAGCTCTTCTATCTATTCTGTTGCTGTGGCCTACTTACAGTTTAAGAGGAGAATTTCATGCCACTGCAGACAGTTATCTCTCTGCACAAAGCCCGCTCGTTTGGGAATTGTGTGGGAAGGTGTGTGCGTTACCGTCTCCTACATATGTCAGATTGTACAGAAATTACTGTACATGATTTGCTGTCACCACACCTGGTGTAGTGTCGTCATCCCTAAGGCTGCTTCACTCTTCTAGAAGCTGGAACATTCAAAAGATAAAAATGCTTCCAAATGTAAAATAAAATTAATTGTGGGGAATGCAGCTGAAAATTTATATAACCCAACTGCTTAATCTAAAACCTCCTTTCTGACCTATCTCATAACTTTGAATATTGTAGATCAGCAAAGAAAATAACCAGATTTGGATTTATTCATTTATGCTAATGCATTTTTTCATTCTTTTTCATAATACACAGATTTATTATCTGAAATTATAAATCAAATTAGTTGTGTTAATGCATACTTATGCAAGGTACAAAGGCAAGTATTCTTTGTTCCACTAAAACAATGTTCAGTTAAATTAATCTAACTAGGCTAATTGACATTTTATGAAAATGTTTGGAAGTTGGTTTATGAAGTAGCAAACATAGTGGCATACTCCTATTTCTCAGAGCAACCACTAAAAGCAAGACAAGTGCAAAGAATCAGATTTCTGCGAGGTGTTTGTAGGATTTTTCATTATTTGTGGCCTTTCTAAGCCTCTGTTTTGTTGTCATCCAGACACTGAATTCCAAAACTTGCTGAAATACATCCAGAAAATAAATTGATGTTGGTTTTGTCCTCTGTGGTGATAAAATGGTCCTCTGTTCATTCAGTCCCAAAACCAACATAACTACAGGAAAGAAATGGTGGCAAAGGGGAGATAAGGATGTGTATATAACTGTAACTTGATCTCACACTTTTATTACTGAAACCTTGTTGATGCCTCTGGAGCTGGGTTCTGACCTTACCATTGACGATGTTTTTTTATTTGGTGTCTTTTTTTGAAGCTCTTTAAGTAAGAATTCTAACATACACTTCTGCAAGACCTCTAAAAACAATCCCTGTATTTTCAAAATTATTTCCATTCTTGTGTTCTATTTTGTACAGAAAAAATTTAACACTAAATAATGTTTTTACCATGTAAGCAACAGAGTCAGATAAATGCACTTTTCCATAATCAGCACAAATAAAACTATCCAATTTCCAAAGCCAACGCATATAGGATTTCAAGTCCTGCTCTGCATTTAAAGTTATGTTCTGCCTGGGGGATAAATGAAGCACAGGAACAGGCTGCTCATGGTAGCTGTATTACTATACATATTTTAAATAAAATCTGACAAAGTTGAAGTAGAGGAATGTTTACATGGATTTCAGTGGGGACAGCACGGTTTCAAAAACAAATTATTGTGTGTCCCCATTTCCCTTTGCACTTGTCACTCTGACATCTGTGCAGCTTACATGCCTCAACAGTTTCGAAAACGTGGAAACTGAAATGCAGAAGAACTGCCTGGTTTGCCCTAGGATAGGCCTAGGTAGCTCCAGGTGATATACCATATCCTCTTATCAATCTGTAACTTCCTGGCAGTTGTTGAACCTCTGAATTGCAAGTTGGCCGATACATGCATGAGATTGTAACAGTACATAGGTGCTCACCAACTATAACATTTTAGATATCTCTCAATTTCCCCAAGCCGCATGTGCCTTGTTTTCCAAAGTCTGCACCAATGTGGAATGTAGGATTCCAGGTACATTTTCAGTGATGCATTTTGAATGTTTCTCTGTACTCTGTAAGATCTGTGCTGAATGATTATTTTAGGTATTACGTGGAGACTGGCTTTTCCATTCTACTTGTATAAAGTGAAATCACTCACCTTCCTAGGACTAGAAAACAGATTTTTTTTTTCCAATATCTTTCTGGTTTATTAAAAGTTGATTTAAGCTTCCTCTTAACTGATGCAAAATCTGTATCAATTAACCATGCCTTATTCAAACAGTATATGGCTGTAATCAAACCAAATTACTGTGCAGTAGCTTTCATTATGCAATGACACTCTTTTGTGCAGCTTTTGTGAGGGCTACAGAACGAGCTTAATTACAAGTCTAGACATTCCTGAAAAGGGAGCAAAAAAACCTCCCTGTTTTCAGTTCCTTATGCATGTAATGACTGCATTTATAGCAGAAGATGTCCAGCGCTGGCTTTGGTTCAAAATCCTACAGTCCTGGTTTCATAATGAATTCAACATGCAAGTCCTACATATATTTTATCAAGCAATGAAACTGGTGGAAATTTTCCGTTTGAAAACATGCGTGAATCTGGTATTCATGACAGTGGCTGTCACATTTTCAGCATCCTGGACAGATATTGCTGTGATGAAACCACTGCACCCACCACATCAGACATCAGGCTTCTCCCCACTGCTAAACCAATGCACACAGAAACCAGTCATCATCAGTCCTTGAATAAAGGTCACTGCTCAGGAACAGACCATCCTGGAGTTAAAGGAAAGCAGAGAACAGGTCAGGGTCTTCATGCCTGCACTGGAATAACTCAAGGAATTCAAAGGCTGAAGCCAGGAAGGCCAAGACAGAAAATGAGAATGCATCTAGCATGAGATAAGAAGGGTAGCAAACTTAATCATCCTCGTAAGAAGAGCTACAGGTGAAGGAGACCTACTGAAAGATATCTAGAAGAAGGGAGCACTGTTTCTGCCTTTTTCTTCTCTTCTAGTTTCCATTAAAAGTTCAGTTATACCTAGATGCCTAGCACATTTAATAGCAGTGACTGAGCTGTGAAGATGAGCCTAGAATAGGAAAAGATTAAGTGAAAATTAGTTTCAGAGTGTATTCAAATAATTTAGATATTCTTAAAATTGTTTGCACCCAGTGACCTGCATAGTACAATCTTTAAAGAACAAGCTTTTTAAGCCCAAAATAGATTTAATAGATAACACTCACTTCACTCACTTAGGATGGAGGCTGGGCAGAGAAGCAGATATATGTAGTACTCACTTCAAGAGGAAGAAGGAACGAATTAACTTCACTCCCCCAAAAAATCTGAAGTAAATTGTGAAGAACAGAATGTGGGGCATCTGGGGGATAACAAGGCATGGAGGTCATCAGCAAGGTAAGATTTTGTTCAGATCAACCCATGCCAAATCAGGCTGACTTTTTCTCAAGCAGGGTAAGGGACATTGTTAGTGGGGGAGAAGCAGAAGATATTGCACCTACTTGACATAAGTAAAGCTTCTGGTACTTGACTCATCTGACAGTCTTACAATAAATTAGGGAAATACTATCAAGGTTATGTCATTTTAAGCTGTCTAGAGCCTGGTTGTTTCTACTGAGAGGATGTCTATCAGTGTGTCTGAAGATCAAAAGTGGAGGTTGGGGAGAAGCCTTCCCTTCTCTGCTTTTTTAGGGTTTTGGTTGGTAACCTCATATGATGGAATAGAAGGTCCACTTATAAAAAATTCTGTACACCATAAAATTGGAGAAAGGTTCAGGTATGTTGCAGGGTAGGATCAGGAATAAAATAACTTTGCTAAAATTCAATGTCCTTTTTGTACATTCAAGGACAGTGGGAAAAAAAGAGAAAGGACTTGAAGGTTGCACTGGATCAAAAGGCAGACAGGAGTGGTATATGTTGGAAAAAAATGGCAAATACATTTATTAATACATTCTATAAAGTTTTTCATGTCACAACAACTGGAATGCATTTTTGCATTTTAAATACATTGGTGCAAATTGACATTGACTGGAGGAGAGAACAAGAATGACCACAAGTCTAGAAAAGGCTGAGCAAACAGAAGTCCTTCAGTCTTAGAGAGAAGAATGCTTGTGTACATGGTAACAAGTATTCAAAAGGTTCTTGCAAAAAAAGGACATAATCTGCTTTCTGCCTCTACTGCATATAAGAAACAGAGCAATGGGCTTCATCTGCTCTTGTCAAAATCCAGGTGAGTCGCAGGAAAGTACTTTGTAACAGTCAGGAAAGCACAGCCCTGTAATAAATTGCTTGGGGAAATTGTAGAGTCTCTAGTAGCAGAGGTCTGCAGGAAAAAATTGAACAAACTGTTGTAGGTGTAATTGGTGCTGCCAAGGAGCATAGAGAAGAATAGACGATTCAGGTTCATTACAGCCCTACTTTTTTACAGTTCTGTGTACTGGGTACCATAAATAAAATTAAGGGATAAGGCTAGAGTTTTAAGCAGTTTGCATTTGTCCTTTTGTTATAAAATCTTTCAAGTTAGATAGGTACTTGAATTATTAAACAAAATAAAGAACAAAAGGAACTCATGCAGCAGAGTTAGAGTTCTTTAGAAAAAAGCTTAGGGGAAAAAAAAAAAAAAGACAAAAAGTCTTTCTATTGCAGTCATAGTTAAAGTCATGGAAATTGTCCAGTCAGGAGTTGCTGTTGTGTACCCCAGGAGTAAAGGCCAAAATGAAGACTGCCTTCATTTTAAGCAAGTCCTACAGAGAAGGGCCTGTATGTCAGACTCAGCATGACCTGGTGTCATGATGAGTCTGACCTCAAAGTTTATCAAAGAGTACTGTGCTACTCAATTTTGTCATAAAACTTTTGTCCCGGATTATCTGGGATGTCTTTGTTTTCTTTTATTGGCTGGAATTCTCTATTGAAAATCTGAAGAAAGTGAAACCAGGATATTTTAGCTACAGTGAGAGTACCACATCATGATCACATTTTAGTGTGCATGCTATATTAAACTGTTCTGCAGTGCTGTGCATTTACAAACTCTACATCCAGCCATAGAAATGAAGTATTTTCCAAGTCTTATCCATACATTTTATGTGGGGAAAGCGATGTAATTCAGCAATGCCTAGGGTCATAACGTGAACTCTGGAATGATATCTGGGCCCAGATCCTGTCATTTCATCACATAACTTGGTCATTGAGAGACATAGCATATAAATATTAGAGCACAGGATACCTGTCTTATAATGGAAGTGTCTTATAATGGAAGTGCACAATGCCCAGATCTTTACTACAAACTGGGAAAATCTTTGAAGTTATGCTACAGAGACTCTGCCTGCAAAGGAACATAACTTTTATTAAAATCTGTATATGAGAAATAAAGGGAGAGCAATCAAAACATAGCGCATATAAATTGAGATAAGTGTTATACGAAGTGGATTATGCTGATTTACCTAAACCTGCTTCTCAGCCAAAATATTTTAGCTCAGAATACTGCTCATATTTATACAAGACCAAGTAGTAGTCCTGTCAATAGCAGGAGCTCTAACACAACATGAGGAGCAGAGCTATTGGGACAGATGAAAATTTACCAACGTGTTAGTCCCAGGGAATCTACAAAGTAAGGCAGCAGTGCTGAAAATGGACAGAGTGTTGCAAGGGGGTTGTGGAGCGGGAAACTCTCCCAGTGAGTGACTGGCAGCTCAGGCTGGAGCACAGGGGGCCACTGCATCTGCTGGAGACCTTTAGTAACAAGGCTGTTTGGAGGCAGACACCTTTTGCAGAAATCCAGCCAGCTGTCTATCCCCTCAGAGGGCTATCCCCTCAGGGGATCCACAAGCCTGACTGGTACTTCCCTGAAGAATAGGGTATCCACATCAATAGAAACACTGGGGGTTTTTTGTTGGGTTGGTTTTGGGGGTTTTAACCATGTTGCCCTTTTGTCTGTTAGTTCATAACAAAACTATTGACCCTATTAGCCAAACTCAACAAATTTGATGTGTTACGAAAGATACAAGCTGCCAACAGTAGGTCTGTTAAACCCAGGACCTGGCAGCATGAGGCAGCCTCAGCCATGTGCATGTCTTGTCCCAGCCCAAATATGAAGTCAAGCAGGAGAAACAATGGATGAGGAGAGGAGCAAGGGCTGATTTTAGGGTGTGACATGGCAGGACCTGTTTGGGCTGCAGAGAGATGTCAGAGGAGGAATTCTGGATTAGATGCTGGGAAGATAAGGGGCGGTGTGGTGAAGAGGGAGTAGGTGCAGGTGTTGTGATGAGGGCACATGAGAGAGAGACCTCAGATAATTGCAGTGACAATCTTTGAAGGCATGGGTTAAGTTATTGAGGCAATTTTCATTTTTTGGGCACCCCCATCGTGTGATTTTTATGCAAATGGTGGGCTGGACAGAGGAAGGAAGTTTTCCTACTTGGGGTTTTGTGAATTCGTAACAAAAAAAACCAGTTCACACTCCAAGTTCAATACAAATTGATTAAAAAGTCAGTCAGTCATGAGGCACAAACGTAGTTAGCAGATGTTCTCAGTTATGGTTCTTGCTGTGTCTGAGAAGGAGCCCCACAAGCCAGTCTCATTTTATGACTTAAAAGGGAGGAAAAGTTGAACAGCTTCTCCCAAAGTTTGTCCCAAAATTCCCTCCCACAAAAATGTGTTTCTGGAAAGAGAAGAAAATTTCTATGTTTTCGGCCTCACAGCATAAAATGTTTTTAAGATTATGGGCATGTGTTGAAAAGGACCTGCTAAAACACTGCAACAAACTTAGCTGGAACATTTCTCTGCACAAATTTGATCAGGGATTTTTTGTGCAGATGAATTGGAAGTGTCTGTTTTCCACCAAGTGATCGTGAAATGTCTGATCCTTCTCACTCCTGCAGAGGCAGCTAAACTGATTTGCAGCACATGAACACAGATCAGTTCAGACATCTCTTACTGTCCACCTCAGTCTGATGGCTTTTGGTCACTTCCTGTGTGTCGCTATCACCTCACTATCAAACACATCCCTGCTATGCCACGGGAGCACCTTTGCTACAGTTATGCCTTCACTGGCAGATGAAGATATATTTTTATGCAGGGTGGACATGATTGTTTGCAGCCATGCAGATGTGGCTGCATTAAAGGATGTAGCAGGGTACAATCCATCAGTTTCCAGATGTTGTTGGCTGTTTTTACATTGGATAATTGATTAGTTATCTCACTGTAGAAAACAGCTGGAACAAACACATATTTCCACTGTGAAGAAAAGTGAGAATCTTTGGCTGATCTCCAAAAGCCACATCATGACAAATCCTGTGACTTTAGGATTGCAGAGGAAGTCAATAAAAAACAGTTATTGCACTATGAGAAACACACAGGTGAAAAGCACAGAGTGTCACTAAAACAATGCCCAAGGGCAGAGCAATTATTCTTCCTTAATGTTATTTAATCACTGCCAATTCATACAAACTAAAATTCCAATGAGATACACAGTCAAGAATTCACCTCAGATGCTAACTCAAGTGCACAATATAGCTGTGTTGTCTAGGTGAATATTCAACCATTTGTCATTTCCTGCATAAATATGCACACAGACTGGGTTTTTTTGGTAGTGGAAGCACAGCTGAGGAGATGCTACTAAAATGTAGAATATGAGACTTTCGAGTAAGGTAATGTGATTCTACCCTTAAGCATTTCTCTTCTAAGACTTCAGAGCTTTGTGTGAACATTTTATCAACAAGAAATACAGAAATTATTTCACTAGTGTATCCTTTTTTGTCTATCAGTATATTGTATATTACATATTTTTTTAATATTTCTGTCCATAGCAGTGTAAGTGGCAGCCACGTGTTCTAGAAATTTTTCTTTCCATTAGTGCAAGGCAGGAATTCAATGGTGAGTGAATTCACATGTACTGCCTGTGCTTTGGCAAGACAGATGGATTTTTGGGACTTTGTAATTGAGTGGTTTTAAAACTTGTAAGAAGTCTGCACCAGTGGACTCTGAGCATTTTGTAGCTGACCCAGGACACCTACTGCATCCTTTCGACTCAAATATGTCTATTAAATTGTTTAATAGTTATTTGACCATTTTTCTATCTCTCAGAATGTTATAATGTACAGAAACTATCTTCCTCTGAGCTGGACTTCCGCATCTCAACATTTATTAGATTGCTTCTTAGGAACTACTGCTGTATTTAAAATTCAAGGATGCTTTCTGAGATGATTTTTGTTCCCAAATGAATATGATCTCCACCTTCCCAAATTTTATTTTCATATTCAGATTACAGTATGAATTCAAGGATCCTATGCTGAGCAAGTTTGCAGAAAAAAGAGCTGCTGAAAATTAATGAAGCAACTCTGTGTCACACAGAGCAAATGTTAATCTGCTACTATAGAGAATTAGAAAGATGTCAACTCATGCTTGACCGTTCTCACTTACATGCTTTGTCTTTCTCTTTTTTTAGTACCTGCATGCAAATGGGATTGTGCATCGGGACTTGAAGCCAGAAAATCTACTCTATGCAACACCAGCACCGGATGCACCATTAAAAATTGGTGAGCAGCATTAAATATGTGTTTCCCTGCATCAGTAATATGTGCTAACTGATGTTTGGAGTATATGCATCTCACGATCACCCTGTTTGAAGCCAGTGCTTAATGAACAGCATGTTACTTCAGCGGCACAGCTGTACATAGTAGTTTCAAAACCAATGCAAAACTAGATGCTTGCTTAGAGAATTTATAGCCAAAATCATGCAAAACGTGGCAGAGAATAAACCACTGAGAACGAGAAGGATCATGAGAACAGCATAAAGTTCTGTGCAGCACTTCTATGCCCCTTTTTTTCCGTTGAACTAGTACCTTAAGCGGAAAGATATATTGGCTTGAAAATAAAAATGTACAGATAAGTGGTAGAAAGCAAACTGAGCAAGGCTGACTTCAGTTTTGAAGGCAGATTTGAGGCACACAGAGAGATCTTTGCAAAGAGCACAGGGGAGCTCTCTGAAGCACGGTCAGCATCACAGAGGGGGTGAGGAAGGACAAGGCTCTCCTGATCAGGAATGTATTGTGCCAGTTCTGTTGGAGATGGCAGACACTTCCGAATGGTATGACCTCCAAAAGTTCTGGACACGCCTAGTTTTTGCCTGAGCAACAAGGAGTGTCTGTGCAACTCTTTTGAGCCATATATCACCAGTTTGGAAACACCACTCCCTTAGGAGTGAGTGTTTCCATGTTCATCAGGCTGGTGTTCATCATGGGTTTCTGGAGCCAAATTTCCATGAACTGGCCTCAAGCAATTTAGTATAAATTTCTAGGAATGTCTTGGCTCTCAGGGTGATGATATCTTAATTTATGTCTTATCCTAGTTCTTATCTTTGATAATAAGCTCTAAACTTGATAATTTAATGCAGCACCAGTGGTTTTGGTTTGACGTCCACAGTGTGTAGGCCTTTTGAAGCATTTCCTAAATGCCACAATTCTTCATGTTCCTGGTAAGGTCATTGCCTTATTTAAATTGAAATCCAGTTTACAATGAGTGGCTGTGTCTATAAAAGTAAACTGTATTTTTAATTAGATAAATAATAATACGTAAAGGATAGTCGTTTAGGAACTGATCTTGAGTCAAAACATTCTCTTTTATGTTCAGTCTAACAAAACAAAATCAAATACTTTTATTTTACATTTTTAAGGCAAGGGTGATTGTCATTACCTAAACTGGAATTTGAATAAGCTCAGTTTATTCTTGGTGAAAAAAAGAGTTGTGAACACTTCCATTTTTATGACTTTTAAAAAGGAGTCATGCAAGTACTGTGTGTATTGTCATGAAGCCCTTTCTTTCTGAATAGTAATTCAGGGTGGAAACACTCCAGAAAGGATGATCAATACTTCTTCTGACACCATCTTTATGCACCTTTCTATCAAAACACTGCTGGGATTTTGTCTTGCAGAGACTACATACTCTGACCCTTGTCCAAAAAAGCAACCTGAAATTTTTCTGATAATTTTATTGGATTACTCACAGAGTGGAAACTGCATATATACCTAAAATACATTTCTGGATTTCTGCTTGTATGCCTTTAGGCCTCCCACTGTACTGGCTTTGCGCAGTTTTCAGAGTAAAATACAAGCTACATTTCTGTCAAACAAGAGCCAGGAATACTCATTTGTACGGCAAATTTTGCTTCTGGATTGCAGTCTGGGTAGATTCTTTAAATCAATGCTTACTTCTCGAAATGTCAGTACCATTCATTTAATGTATAAATGTTTATTTAATTGCATAAACAACATAAAAACCACATAATTGCAGGGAGTAAGAACATTAATATTCCCAAACCATCTTAACAGCTGACTTTGGACTTTCCAAGATTGTGGAAGATCATGTGACCATGAAGACAGTTTGTGGAACTCCAGGGTACTGTGGTATGTTGTTTTGTTACTTACTTTTGCTTTTATAACTTCAGAGTCAAAGGAAAGAGGACACTGGAGAAGACCATGAGATCACTCTGTTACCTCGTAGAACAGCTGGTAATGCAATTCAGGTGACATTGTCATTGTCTATTACCTTCTATGACATTGCCTGCAAAGCACACACAGGTGCCAAATCTGCTTTAGAGCAGCACCTAACTCCAGTCCAGTTCATTTCACAAAACTGTATTTCACATATTAGCTATTAATATTCTGATTGTCTTCTCTTGGGACAGTGATACTGGCAATGACACACATCCATAGTTAGAGCTTAGCCCTTTTTATGCCCAACTTTGTATACAATAAAAACAGGATAAGGCTTATTCCCATAGAAGAGCCCTCAGAGTTATGTTGATTTGGTGGGAAGGATTGAGGCTGAATATCTCTGCAGAGAAGAGAAGAAAGGAGCTTTGTGCCTATAGTCATGTGCCTATAGCAATCCTTGATTTACAACTCAAGTTAACTGACCATGCAGAATTCCTGGTGCCCGGAAAGTATTCAAGCATTACTTCCCAGAATTGGAGGAAACCCAGGAGAAATACTGTTTAAATGCCAAATTAAACTATGAATAATTGATGGTTCTGGGCTGCCAGCTCCCACATCCTGCCCACCCATCTATCAGCAGCTTCTCCAGAAAGGACACAGCAACAAAAACACATACTGGAGTCTGAATACTTTGGCATCAAGACTTGACAATCTACAGTCCTTGGGATGTGCAGATGGATGCAGAGGACTGAAGGCACAAAGATGATCACAGAGAACTTAGTTTGCTGCAATCTTGTGTCTTCAGTGAACTTAACAAGAAGAACAAGTGATTTCTGAGAGTAGCACAAAAATTAAGCCAGTGCAAAGCAATGATTCATGATCAGTCTGTTACAGGCAACATCTAAACTAACAGCAGTGTGTCAGACAAATCCATTCACCAAAAGCAAACTTCTGGAAATCTTAGAAAGTACTAAAAACCATTCTGTTCATAGCTCTGCAAGTGTTATGTGGGAAGGGGAAGAGATTGCATTGATGCATGTAAGTACAGCCAGCCCGCTGTGCTCCAGAAACGTGGCAGTCATCCCATGTGCACCACAGATCCAGTGGGACCAGGGTCCTCAAGCTGTGCCTGTCAAGCTGCTTGGGCAGACATTGACACCTCTTGACGGTTGCAGAGCTGGAGTTCCCCAAAACTGCCTGGCCTTTCTGTCTGCTCCTCCCTGCAGCAAAAGCAGCTGCCTGAAACGGTCTGTCTTTCCTTCCAACTAAAACGGAATATCAAAAATAAAGCTTAAATAAAGTGCCAAGTGAATAGAATCATAGAATCATGAAGGTTGGAAAAGACCTCCAAGATCGTTAAGTCCAGCCACTAAACCATGGCACTAAGTGCCATGTGCAGGCATTTCTTGAGCACCTCCAGGGATGATGACTCCACCATCTCCCTGGGCAGCCTGTTCCAATGCTTAACCACCCCTTCTGTGAGAAAATTCTTCCTAATGTCCAACCTGAACCTCCCCCAGTGAAGCTTTAGCCATTTTCTCTTGACCTACCATTGTTACATGGGAGAGGAAGCCAACCCTCACCCCACTACAACCTCCATCCAGGTAGTTGTAGAGACCGATAAAGTCTCCCTGAGCTTCCTTTTCTCCAACCTATACACTCCCAGCTCCCTCAGCTGCTCCTCTTAGGACTTATTCTCTATACCTTCACCAGTTTCATTGCCCTTCTCTGGACATGCTCCAGCCCCTCAAGGGCCTCCAGGATGTGAGGGCCCCCAAACTGGACGCAGCACTTGAGGTGTGACCTCACCGGTGCCCAGCACAGGGGGAGGGTCATTGCCCTGCTCCTGCTGCCCCAGTCTTGCTGACACAGGCCAGGAGGCCCTTGGCCTTCTTGGTCACCTGGGCACAGCTGATTCATGTACAGCCACTGTCAACCAGCACACCCAGGTCCTTTCTTGCTGAGCCATTTTCCAGCCACTCTGCCCCCAGCCTGTAGAACTGCAGGGGGTTGTTGTGGCCCAAGGCAGGATTGGCATTTAATTTTGTTGAACCTCATGCATTGTCCTTGTCTCATGGATCCAGCCTGTCCACATCCCTCTGTACAGCTTTCCTAGTCCCCGCCTGACTTGGTGTCATCTGCAAACTGACTGAGGGTGCCCTCGATCCCGTCGTCCAGATCATGATAAAGACGTAAAACAGGACTGGCCCCAACACTGAGCCCTGGGGATCCCCTCTGGTGCCCAGGCACCAGCTGGGTGTAACTCCATTCACCACCACGCCCTGGGTCCAGATGTCCAGACAGTTTTTTACCCAGTGACACCACCACTGTCCAAACCATGAGTGGCCAGTTTCTCCAGGAGAATGCTGTGGGAGACAGTGCTAAAGGCTTTACTTAAGTCCCCATAGACAACATCCACAGCCCTTCCCTCATCCACCAGGTGGACCACCTGGTCATAAAAGGAGATCAGGTTGCTCAGGCAGGACCTGCCATTCCTGAACCCCTGCTGGCTGCACCTGATCTCCTGTCCTGTATGTGCTGTGTGATTGCACTCATGATCTTCTCCGTGACATTCCCTGGCACTGAGTTCAGGCTCACAGGCCTGTAGTTCCCTGCATCCATCTTCCAGCCCTTCTTGTGGATGGACATCACATTAGCCAGCCTCCAAATCATCTGGGACCTCCCCAGTTAGATGGGACTGAAGATCAATGATGCAGAGCAGCTTGGCAAGCTCCTCCACCAGCTCTCTCAGCACCCTTGGATGAATCCCATCTGGTCCCGTGGACTTGTGAGTGTCTAAGTGGCTCAGCAGGTCACTCCCTCCCACCTCTTGGATTGCACAGGGTCTGTTCTGCTCTCTGTCCCTGTCTGCCAGCTCAGGGGCTGGTTCCCTGAGGATAACAGGCCTTACTGTTGAGGTCTGAGGCAAAGAAGGCATTAAGTACCTCAGCCTCTTCCTCATCCTCAGTTCCAGTGTTTGCCTCTATATCCAATAAAGGGTGGAGATTTCCATTGGCCCTCTTTTTGTCGCTGATGTATTTATAAAAACACTAAGTAAAATACTGAAGTTAAAGCGCCACCTTCTTGGTCACATTGTATCTCCAGTGCAGCTGTAGCTTTCTGTGGTTCCTTTTGCAAATGTAAAAAACAAATTGAAGCCGAAGTACACTTCTCATTTTATTCTGGGTCTGCCTGGGCATGACTTCTCTTGTTTTATATTCAGTGAAGGGAATCATTTGCCTAATTAAGAGATTAAGGGGCAGTCCTATCTTTTTATAAAAGATACAACTGTGCATGGACTTTAATTGACTTTGTGACTGTTATTTCGTCACTCAATTTTCATGTTACTGACAAGTGTTTTGTCCTCTGCAGCACCAGAGATATTACGGGGATGTGCCTATGGCCCTGAGGTGGACATGTGGTCTCTGGGGATTATCACCTACATCCTGTAAGTGCAGACAGTGCTACAGAGAGGTTCACTTTTTAGCACCCATGACACCGTGAGCTGTGCCATTGGAAAAGACAAGATCCTGAACTTTAATTATTCTATTCCTAAACTTACTGAAGTAAGTCAAATCCTCGAGGAGCATGGCAAAGCAGTTTAAATATTTGATAAATACAACACTTCTTCCTGAACAGCAGCAAGATCTGTGCAGAATCATGCTATTAATGTGAATGAGTATAGACCAAAAGTTCCAAACAGCTGTGTCTAAAAGTAGGTATTTGTGTCTAAGTCTTATTGTGGCTAGTCATGATTTAATTGGTAAGAATTGTAATTACTTTATTGAATTGATTGAATCTTTCTAAGGAAGACTATTGAGAAGGGAAAATTGCATATGACGTATTGACTCTCCTCTTTACAGGAGAGTAATTATGAGACTTAATTTAGACCCTTGGCAATGACAATGCTAAGACAGCTTGTGTAGTTATATACAATATTTCTAGGATGCCTTTTATGGGAATAAAATGAGATTTTACACAGGTACCTTAAAGATATGGAGGATTTTATACATGTGGACCATTATCCCTCCTCTACTAGGATTAACTATGTCCAGCAAGTACAGTGTGCAATAATACAATTATTTTGTTTTCGTTTTTTGCAAAGAGAGAATTATATTCTCTATGTTTGTACTAAAAGCCCATGTAAGGATATATAAAAACTCTGATGGTAATGTCAGGAAACATCTTTTGTTCTGCACATAAGACTTAAATAGTTCACATGTCTCCTTTTGGGTACCTGTAAATAATAGGCTACAATATTCCTACTTGCCATTTTGTTACCTGCTCCTTTTTAAATATGTGTATCTTTGTGTCAAGGTCTGGTTTAAGATCCAGACCTTGTGTTGAAGATCACATCTCAGATATTGCCTGCCAGGTGTTCATTTCTTGTCACTTCTAGGGTTTCCACTCATGACAGAGAGATATGAAATTTGCCAGCAAAGTGGTCCCTTAGACTGGAGAGGTGACTTTTGTTGTCCCTTTATAAAGCCACCTAGATTAAGTTATGGCCTTTCCTAGTTATTCAAGGCTTAATGAAGTTGTAGTACTTCAAACTAAGAGCTTTTCTTGAGCAGAATTTGTTTTCAAATGTAGGCAAGCTCCAACCAAACTCCAACCAATTCCTACCTGAATTCCTATCTGGAGTGGCATTTTCTATATGCAGCTTCTCAAAACCTCCCAGCTGTTCAGGAGATGCTCCCAAGCCACATTAAACCTCTGCATGTGTGTAAACATAAGTGTGTGAGTTCCTGCTGTGTATGTGGCTGCATCCAGTATAGATATTCTTCTGTTCTTCCTCCTTCTAATCCTGTCCCACTCCCACTTCGAAATCCAACTTGATCTACAGGAACAAGCCAGGCCAAAAATCTACCTGGCTGTCTCTTCCATTTAGCTTTAACAGTAGTCTACATTTAGAACTCTTCTATTGTGTGTAAAACTCTGTGGCTGAATATGTCTGATGGATTAGAAACTGAGACCAGAAAGGCACATGTAAAATTACTAATTCATTAATCCTGGAGCCCAGAGGACAATGTTGCATGACTCAGTCTCATAGTTCGGTAGATGAAACCCACTACCATAGAGTAAAAAAAAACCATTTCTGTATGTCCCCCCAAAATGGAGTGGATGTAAGAGTCAACAACCATGTTACAGAGGATCTGCATAAAACTGTATCTTGTCATTAATCAAAGTGGATTTACCATTTGATTAAAAGAAACTTTGACACATATTTTGACAGAACAGTTTTTCCTGAGGCAAATTATATTAAGACCTATTGGTGAACTGTCATAATTCTAGGGAAGCCACATCTGTGGTTTTAAAAGTCAATAGGAGCAGTTCTTTTGTATTCCCAAAGCAGCTTAGAAATCCTTCTGCATGTTTGAGATGCAGAAAGTGGTCAACAAATACAGAGGCTTTGCCTGTAGTTGAGATTGCATGGATTTAGTTAGAGGTGTTATTTTACTAACTTACTTAAAAGGACACGAAACACAATCTGGTCATTTTTAGTTGGTTTTTAAGCTGCTTGCATTGACTTTTCCTTTATTTTTAGGAAATCAATTTAAAGTGAATCACCATAATAAGATGTTATTTCAAAATAAAATGAAATCAAGACCAGCTACCCTAGGTCTTGCACTGATTTAATTAATCTAGTTTGAAATCACACCCCTAGATTTACTCACCTACTATGGCATGTAGCAAAAAACCCCCAAATCTGTCTGCTGAAATATATTTTTAGGTAGAGGCATATATATAGAAACTGTTAATAAGAAAACAATAGGTGATGGTAGTGAGTTACAGTGGAAACAGAGAGCTCACTTAGGAGGCTTCCAACACATTCACAGCAAGGCTTAAGCAGGTTCTTACTGTCATGGGTTACCCGGCTCCAAAAGGCAGTTTGGGCTGAGTCAGTGAGGGGCCCTGCTCAGGGGTGTTCCATGGGGACAGCAGGGACCTGCTGCAAGCCCAGAAATGGTGGTGGGAGTGGCAGCAAACAGGAGGGGAGCAGCAGAGGGTCTCTGGCTGGCCACCACCTACTGAAGCACGAGGTTTGGAGGCTGGATCCTTGTGTTTTAATATATCTCTGCCAGACTTGGAAAAATAATGTGCCCAGAATGTGCTTACAATGAGGTGTTTCTCCTCTTCAGCAGTGGAATGTGATGCAGCTGTTCCACCCACGGCTATACACCACTCCCAAACCCACATTTCTTCCTTGAACCTTAGCCTCCTTTTTCAAGCACATTGATTGTGTTTAAAAATACAAAACCAAGTTAAAATGTAAGGTTTTTCTAGATTTGTTGCTGTCTTGATCTTTATGATCTGCTGTTGTTTTCCTCTCATCCTCTTACTGCTTGTTGCATTTTCTGGCGGCAGAGCAGCAGATAGACTTTCTGTTAAGCTCAGATCACATACTGGCTGAATAGGAAATTCACTTAAAAAAATCTGATTATGTGTGCAGGCATGATTAAAGTGCAGTGAAGCAATAAAAACGGACATTATATGAATGGAAACCACATCTATGAGTCTGCTTTCCCTGGGGCCAGCAGTGTGGATTTCTGCTGGTATCTGTGTTATTCAATATATTCATAAATGCAATCATTAGCAAGATCACAAGATTTCTAGGTTTCATGTAGGTTACCTAAGTAAAGATGAGGGCTGATCATGAAAACCTGCCAAAGGTTTTTACACACTGTGGCTGATAGGATGAAAAAATGTACAGGGATGAACATGACCAAAAATCAGTCCTAACTGGATATGTAAAAACTTCTAACTTCATGTGTAAGATGGGTTTCCTCAGCTAATTCCTATTCCTGTGGCAAGAGTTACAGGGATTCTGATAAATGTTCTATGATCCTGTATTATTTGTTCCAATTAAACACTTGTAAAAATACAAAAGTAACAATTAGAAAAGCCTTTCCCAGTGCTTAAGAATACTTACGACCACATTTCTTTCTGCTCTGTAGAATTAGGAGTTCATGAGTTTCCCAAAGTGATCTACGGGATACAAAGTGGGGAAAAATACTCCCATGAACTGTTTCTAACAACCCAAGACTAATTAAACTTTGATAAATTAATTTCTTTTTTTATCCTTGCAGACTTTGTGGCTTTGAACCATTTTATGATGAAAGGGGAGATCAGTATATGTTTAAGAGAATCCTGAACTGTGAATACGACTTTGTGTCCCCCTGGTGGGATGATGTGTCTCTGAATGCCAAGGATTTAGTAAGTAAAGCAAAAATGAGACTGGAGTATTTATATTGCTGCCACTGACAAAGAGTCCGTTTTGAGGTGGGGGCAGAATAATTGGTTAATTAATTGTTCATAATTGTTTCCTCTTGTCTTTGCTATATAGTGCTGTTAGTATCCCCTGTTAGTCCAGTGCTGTAATTTTGCACTCAGAATCATGGATATTCAGGTTCTTCTCTGAAGTAAGCCACAGATTGTTGGCAGCTGTCACAATGTTCATGCATGCCTGTCTTTCCTTCCAGCTCTGAAGTGTTTCACTGTTCCTCTTTTCTGGGCAAACACCTTCAGGGGAATATAGAAATAAGCCCTTCTTTTTGTGCACTTTTCAAGCCTGAACTTTGGGGAAGAATATAAAAAGGAATGAAACTCCCCTCATCGCCCTGCTTTTTCTGACACACTTTTTCTGTCCATTTAAAAGACTGTTTCCTTTTAAATATGGTCCATTAGCAAAATGCAAGGGCTGGCATGCTGTCTGCACTGTATTCTTTTATTGCTGGATAAAGTAATTTGGATCCAGGAGACACTGATCTGCGAAGATAGGTATGCTCGAGTCTGACTTCTGTCAATAATAACTTGCATAATTCAGTTATTTCATTAGCACTGAAAACACAAGTGCTCTGTTCCATATTACTTATACAAACTGTGCTACAAAATACTGCATCATTTGTGTTAGTGAAGTACTTCAGGATATTTCAAATGGAAGGACTGTAGAAGTTCAAAGTACTTTTTTGTTGTTCTGTGAGATATGAAGTTTTTCTGAAGCCAAAAAAATATAACTTACTGCTATATAAACAGCAGTCTGCAGGTAAAGCTCTTGTCCAAACTGCTCCATACTGTCTTAGTAAAATAAGGCTCGAAGTTTCAGGATTGAACATTGTATAGCAAGTTGCAGATAAGGATGACGGACATGACTCTCAAAACCTATACTGTGGGCAGTTCTGGGGTGTTCAGTTGAAGTGATTTGCTTAACTCAAGTTCTTCCTTGGAGACACAACCAGTATTCACCACAATGCCTGTTATCCTGCACCCACGTCAGGGCACTAAGTTTCTTTAAAAGCTCTCTGTAGGGAAATTTCAGAGAACCCTAAAGCAAGTTTTCGCTCACCCTTGGGCACATAGGAGCAGTGGAGCCCTGTGCCATCACTTGCACTCTGCACCAAGAGGCTCTGCAGTCAGGAGAGCTGGATAAGTTTGGCTCTGCAGAGTGCCACCTGTGTACTGTTACTCCATCCTCACCTTTCTTCTTTTTTTAAAACACCACTTGTCCAGAGATACAATAAAACCCATGGAATGTTGCTTGACAGGACACACTTTGTACTCAGCAGGACCATCTCCAGTCCCAGGGGTATGTTTGCAGTGCCTTTTTCCCAAAAATCTACTACTATCATGTTTGTAGAAGTGCAGGTTTGCTTGCTTTGGTGACAGAAGGAATGGTGTAAGCAGCATTAGTTTCGGGGTGGGCTAGGACAGAAACACTTGTACAGTGCTTTTTTTCATGTGTACATGTGACTGAAAGAAACATTTCCTTTGTGATGTACCTGACAGGGACTGTGTGGTACAAGTCTGCGTCAGCTCCATACACTATAATTTAAACCTTCTAATCCAGTTTAAAACTTGTCCAAATCCAAAAGTAGAGATACTGCTCAGAGATTTGAGAATCTCCTAGGGCTTTCGTGACAATTCAGACATGATAGATACAGGTCATCTGCACTGGTTGGTAACCAGTTGATTCTTTCTCTTCTCTCTTCCCCCTTAGTGGCTGTCTTAATCAGATGTTATTTATGGAGGACCAAGAAATGCCAGAAGCAAAATACTTGCAAAGACACAAATGAAAATTCTTGTTGGTTTCTTAGAATGTGTCACCTAAGATGCTCCCCAAACCAAGACCAGAGCCCCCAAATGCAAAACTAGGTAAATTTGAATGAAGAATAAGGTTGACAGTCTTTTGTATTTCTTGCTTGCGATGCAGGTTAAAAAGTTGATTGTTTTAGACCCCAAGAAACGCCTCACCACTCTACAGGCATTGCAGCACCCATGGGTCACAGGGAAGGCAATAAACTTTGCACATATGGACAACGCACAAAAGAAACTTCAAGAATTCAATGCCCGGCGTAAACTTAAGGCAAGTCTCTGCTCATGAGTCTCTGTTTGGGCTATGAAAGCATGCAATTAAATTTGTAGCCTTGCAGAAACTTTGCACATTTTTGAGGACAACAGTCCATGGTGTTATGGAAGCTTTTTATTTAAAATGTCTGATGAAGACTGAAGAAGTTTGAAGCTGATTTAGTTGATGACTGAGGCCAAACAAATAAAAATGGGTGAAGTTGATTGAAAACTCTATCTACACAGATAGAACTGCTGAGGATGTACACATCTTTCACAAAGTCCTTACTTTCCTTCTTTTCTTCCCTTCTTCCTTCCTTGTTTCTGTCCGTCTGCCCTGTACTGCTTGTGTGTACTTACAATACTGACCAGAAAGAACAACATACTGAGTAATTTCTTAATAAGCATCCATAAGTCTGGAAAAAATTAGTCTATTAAAGCATATTTTGATCCCTATGATCCCCTGAATTACCTGTATCTATCAATGCATAGCAGGGAGTTTAAGTCATCCTTCTGTACAAGCCAGAGTCAGCATTTCAGTTGTGTAGGTCCATAGAACATCACCAGGATGCTCTTTTACCATCCAGTCTACATATCTACCAAGGGGAAAGCAGGGAAACATCTTTAGGTGCAAACAGCAGGCAACTGGGCACCTGACTGATATAGAATCGGGAAACTTTCTTCTCCCCTAATCTGTTTCTCAGTTTTTAAAGATTTTCATCTGCTCAGGAAATACTTCCAGGTATTCTTCAGCACAGAAATTGTTACCAACAGCTACAGTGAAGTTGTCCTTGTAGCCCAGGGGAATAAGCAACTTCACTGAGAGCTTTAGTGAATCCCATACGAAAACCAATTCACAAAAAACTGAGCCTTAACTTTGGCTTTGTTATTTTTTTAGTAAAGGACCGTGGCAGAGAATCTCTACAGGGCAAAGGAATTTGTTTTGTCATTTACAAAGTTCTCAGAGATTGTATGTAAAATTCACATTGACATTCTGATTTTGTTTTTCTTTATGTTTTTACACCAGAGATTTTTTTTTAAGCTGATTTTATTTAGACGCCTACAGTCAATCAATTTATTCTTTTGTGATTACAAACTATTGCTTTTTATAGGTTTATTTCTTCATTACTTCTCCATTAAAGATGAAATGACCAAATTTCCAATTATTAAGAGGATTGTCTGAAGTTAGGAGTTCTTGTAGAGGTAATAGTTTTCCACAAATATATCCATAAAATAAACCATACATTTTTAGACGATTAATTCCTGGTCAAAAAAATAAAACCAAAGCAGACATCCAAGTAGTGAGTACATGAGTCAGCTGTTGCTTTGTTAGTAAGAATAATGCGTAATTATCTCCTCTTTCCCAACATAAAAGTCCATCGGCAGGCTTTTTATGTAAAGACATATTTTTATAGAATAACTCTAAAGGTCTCAGTCACAATTTGGTTTCTCATACACTATGTTGAATTTGTTTCATAAACATCCAACATGGCTTGTGAGAGTAAATTACATTGAAAGTATCTTTAGACATTATAGTATCATTGAGTGTCTTTTTCTGTCTGTAATCAGTTTTCCAAAGTCCTCTCACCACTAATGTGGATGTCTGTGATTTTTCCTTTAAGAGGTCTAGTCTCTCACTTCCAAAATTCTTGCCACTTCTTTTGGTTTATGCCTAACAGTATTTCTTCATAATCTGTTTTAGCTGATTATTTTTTATTGTCAATATTTATGTTATCTGTTTTTCATTGACATCTTTTTTTCCTTTTTATTTGTGGGAGTTTTTTGTTTGTTTCTTTTTTATGTGTGTGATTACCTCTCCAAAGGATCCACAAAACCTTCTATGTTCTTCATCTCTTCCCACTTCTTTGATGCCTAGGCAAAAGCTGTGAAGTCAAAAATAGCTTGAGTTGTCACACCCAGAGATTAGCATTTCTTTTCCTCACCTCTGTATGTTTGGTTTTTTTCAGGCAATAAAACTCTTCAAGGCAAGGGCTAATATAACTGTCTTCATGTGTGTCTTCATTTTGTGATATTTCATGTGATATGAAAGCCTACCCCCAATGTGTATTTTTATATGGCTATACTTAAGATGTTGCCCATATGCTCTGCAACATTGGGTTTGGCATATGCAACAGCGCAATAGTGATAAATACTGTGTTCCTTTGTGAAATTTTCAGGGAATAATCCGTGATAATACTGTTGTTATCATTATGACAGAAGATGATGACTTTCTTTTTTTCCATCCAACTTCAACACAGGACGCCTGAAGTAATTTCTTAAAAAAGTAAAAAAATAAAAAAATGCAGGCAGTACACCTGAAAAAAAAGTTATGTTCATGTCACCCAACCTGTAAACTTGTGAAAGCAGCCCATCTTAAACCACAGTCCAGTATTCCAGGTGGCCTTCTAAATCTACCCAGGCCCAGGCAGGTATCCAAACATGACATTCCCAGGAAGACTAAATGCAGTTGTGTTCCCTGCTGGGGCGGTGCTGAGGCTGCGGTGCCAACAGGCCGTGCCCCCTAAGCAATGTTTGCTTGGTCCTCTCTCTCCCAGGCCGCAGTGAAAGCCGTGGTGGCCTCCACGCGCCTTGGCAGCGCCAGCAGCCACAGCGCCCACGATGGCCACAAGCCCAGCCACGGCCCAGCGCCCGCCCGCGACGCCCAGCCCGCGGAGAAACCCACTCAGGAAGCAGCAGCAGCAGCAGCTCGAGAAGAAATGCCTTAGGTCGATGTTGCTCACTCGTGTCAGCAGAGATGTGCCATTTCATACACCAGCTACCTTGTCATTCAGCGAGAGAGATTAGTAAGCTTGGCCTCTCTGGTTCTGCTTCGGGGTGCCACAGGCCCCGCTTGGTGATCCTACCTTCAGTGCATGTGACTGCTTATGAAAATAGTAAACTGTTCCATTAGGCATGTCATGGAAACAGTGTTATTTGCAGTAATACCGGCAGGTGAAAACATGGGGATTATTAACTACCTACCATAATGTGTATACTTCATCTATCTGGTGTTCCTAGGTGGCATTTGAAACAAAATGCTATTTTGTTTGGTTTTATGGAAGTAGGTGTCTTATCTATGTTGTAAGTTTCTTTGAACTGTTTCCTTCCAGGTTCATAGTCCTTTGGCAGACAAAATGGAAGGAAATACAAAACCAATGCTTTTAAAACTGATGTATGAAATAATGCTTTTTATCTGTAAAATTGAAAAATTATTTGGGGATTTACATGCAAAAAAAAAAAAAAAAAAAACCAAACAACATTCCACTACTTCTGGGAAGAAATTGAAATGGTAGTTCCACTGGGCATGAAAACATACATTGTTCAAGCTTGCATTGAGAATGCCTTATTCTGACTTTTCCTGTTTATATAAAATATTTTAATAACAACCAAAATTACTCAGATTGCTGCCATTTCATTCCATAGTAAAGTCTTAGCAAAACAAAACCATAGACTAAACAAGGATTAGAGTAGATGCAGATTTTTGGCATACCATTATATTTATTCATTAAAATTCTAAACTCTGCAGCTAGAAGACTTTTTATAGGCCCTAAGGGAATAATCTGCATTTAAATAAGTTGTAAATGCTTGAAGAAAGCTATACCACAGCTTACTGATTTTGCTTTGGGGAAACACTCTTATGCGAGGTCCGGGAGCAAGTAGTATAATCTAGTTGGTTCCCGGGTAGTTTAACCTCATGAGTGAGCAGTTTCCACTTGTAATTAGTCCACATTTTCATAACAAAGGACCCCTCCTTGTAAAGTGATCCACCAGCACAGATCTTGCATCCACCCAGAGCTCCTGTGTCTTGAGTTAGCAGCTGTGTGCATCGATCAGCTTGCAAAAGTAGGGTCAGGCTCTTCAGCTATCTTGATGTTTTTGTTGAATGTGATTGATAGGAACTGAAAAACTAATGTGCATCAGTGTGTATGACCACTTACATTTGTTTGTTATCTATTTGACAGCATGTGACTATTGTACTGATATATTACAGAAATGGCAAAAAGAACCTGATGTACAAAAATGTCATTTGTGCTTGTAAAGTTTTTAATACTGATAGTTACCTAACATCCTAATACAGTCATCATTCCTCTTTTGCTTTATTTGTTTTTATGTTGCTGTTAGGCCTTGCACAATTCGCCTTGAAAAAAATATAGCAGCTACTGAAAAAACCAAGACTTTAATAAAACATTCAATAATTACATTTCCTGATGAAATAAAGGGTAATGCAATGTTATTCGTATGGTAGATTTAATAAATAAAATGTGCTCTAAATTAACATATAAAGGAGGATTAAAGATCCTGTCTTTACAGGGTGAGAATGTATGCTAGTGAATCTATTATACTTGAGATTTTTTATCCATTTCTTAGAACTCTTTGAACTTGTACAAAAAGTTTTGCTAACTAAGCAGGGTTGAAATTTAAAGTACATGCATGCATTCATTTTTCAAGGGACACACTTTGAGGTCAGCCGAAGCAGCTGGTGGGGGCCTGGCAGCTGTGTGCAGGCCAACCCAACACTTTTACACATTTTTCCCTTGAAAACAAGTACAGAAAGATTAATAACTTTGAAGAAGATTATAGGTACACCCACCTGTCTCACTTTTTACTCTCTGTCTTACCTCCTTTGAGGTAGGAAAAATCCAATTCTCAGCTACTTTACTCCACCCCCTTATTCTGTGGTGAAGTCATCCAAGTTCAGTCAGTCAGGAAGTCTGATGGGAGAGGCTGGATATCTGTAAGATTTCATCCTTCATTTGGGATAATTGCTTCAAACCTGCAGAAGTGGAGCTGGCTCCACACTTCTGTGAGATATGCACATCTGTGAGACCTTGAGTATAAATTTCTTCATCTGAGGCACGGTTTCTTGACCTGAAAAGAGGTCCCAGCTGATTCTCACTGGTGGTTTTTGCTAAGTTATTCCGCAGCATATTATAACTATGAACTGATGGCATCCAGCAGGAGACCTCTTTGTGACAGCATGATCTTCAGAGGCAGCTCAGTTTTGTGTACAAAGGCTCTGGGGCTTCAGTTGGTTTTTTGCTTTGTTTTCTTTTATCATACTCAACATTAAGCAATCAGGATGTCTGTGCTGAGTCTGTGACTACCAGTAAGTAAAGCACTGTGCCTGGCTGATACATTTGATGTATGACAGCACTTGGGTGTATGCATGCACTGGAAGACAGGAGTGTTACCTGCATTGGCTTTGTCTGAAAAATCACCTCCTGGTGGCATCTGCTACTGCTCAGACTGGGATGTGCAACACCAGTGTCTTACTGCGGCTGAAAAATGTGAACACACTTGAAAACTACTAGAGATGGACCAGATGTTTCCAAATCTGTGGTTATAAGCTAGGTAGAAAGCTACTCGTGCTCTTTTCTGTTGAAATCCTAAGCTTTAATTTTTTAGAATATTTAACATATTAACAATGTTCTTCAAGAACAAAAGGGGGAACCTTTCAATCTTTTTGAAGCACTTGAACTTAGCAAAACTTTTCCTTTAAAAGCAGATTCCAGCTCTAGCCAATAGTAGTCCAATATTTGAGAGCTAGGATGATGATCAGATAGCTGTTAAATGGCTAAGGAAGTCCTGCCTTTGCACCACATAGGGGTTTTTCCAGGTTCAGAAAGATTCCCTCCAATATAAAATAGATTTCCTGTAATTTCAAACACTTTTGCTTGCAATTTTGTGGATGACACAGTAGATTACACTGTGTGAGCCTGGTGCTGATTTGTTGGCTGAAGTTTGTATTTGACAGTGTACAAACATGCTGTAAAGAGGCAGACACACTGTAATCAAAATTCTGAATGCATAATAACATCAGGGCAAAAGTTTTTGATACAGCAAGTTCTTCAGAAGAAGTGTGCTAAGGACTCTGTCCCCAGAAATGAGCAGGCTGTTGGACACACAGAGTGACAAAAACTGCCCGGCAGTCCCTTTGCCTTGGTGAATAAAGCAAAATGCTCTGAAAAGCTGTGTGGTAGCAGAGCAGAATAAAAGCATCAACCAATAAAGTTTTTTGAGGTGGCTCAGACCAGCAGCAAGTCCCAGGCTGCAGGAGGCCATGGCTCACTGGCTGCCAAGCCTCTGCACTTTCCAAATGAATCACCTTCTCCTACAACTCACACTGCAAGCGGAACACAGACACAGCTGGCAGCCACAGGAGAAGTGAAGATAGCACCATGTTTTCTGTTGCCCAGCAGCAGGGAAAGGGAAGATGATACTGGGAGTTGTTAGTGTCCTACTCGACAGAAGGACAGCAATATCTGACAAGCAGCAAATGCAGCAGGACTATGGAAAATAAACCCTTGTTTCTAGATAAATGTCCCTCTGCTCCTGCACATGTGCTGGGTCGTCTCTGGGGTTTTAAGAGCAGCATATGAAAGTGTAGGGTGGAGGACTCCTGCAGATCCTTGCACAATGTCCTGCATGTCGCCTGCTTACAGAATGACAGACACAAGCATCAGCACAGTGCCTTGACCCCAAGCTCACGCAGAGGCTGTTTCTTCTGGTGAAGAACTCAGTTTTGTGTGGCCAGCCTTGTTGCTGCTGAGGTTATGAGTGCATAGCTTATGGAGGCATGGCATCCATGTAACAAAGATCATCAGAGGCTGACCAAGAAAGATGCACATTTAGATCTAGAGACCAGAGGCAGGGATACACACAAGTCCTGAAGATAACTAAGGTAACAAAGAGACAGGCAGAACATCCTTAAAGGTACTTTATAAAACAATAATAGCTCAAAGAATGTCCTTTGCTCCCTATCAGAGTTAGTTGAGTTGGAACATAGTGAAAGTTCATTCTTCTTTTGTATAAAGAAATTTATATAAAATTCCCTGATAAGAGCCAGCATAATACCACATTTAATTAAACAAAAATCATCAGCTGCATTGCAGAATAGAAAAATAAGGAAAGAAAAGGGAAAAAATAGGAGTTAAATATTTGTCTAGTGTAGACACAGAGCTCTAAAGGGAGGCTTGCAGAGGGTTACAAAGATGATGAGGGGACAGGAGCAGCTCTTTTATGAGAAAAAGCTGAGGGAGCTTGGCCTGTTCAGTCTTAAGAAGGGATGATGGAGAGGGGACCTCATTAATATATCAGAATACCTGAAAGAAGGGTGCCAAGAGGATGGACCAGGCTCTGCTCCATGGTGCTGAGCAATACGACAAAAGGCAATGGGCAAAAATTGATGCCCAGGATGTTCCCTCTGAACATGAGGAAGAAATTCTTTACTGTACAGTGACCACACACTGGGACAGATTTCCCAGAGAGGCTGTGGAGCCTCCCCCACTGGAGATATTCCAGAACCTGCACACAATCCTGTGCAGTGTGCTTTAGGAAACCTGGTTTGAGCAGGGAGGTGGGACCAGATGACCGCACCGATGGTCACTTCTGGACTTACCCATTCTGTGATTTTGTGATTTTATGATATTAGTTCCAGAAGATACATAAACTTTTACTGGCAAGATTGGAGATTCTTTACATCTGGGAGGTAAAACTTCTGGCCAGAGTCATTCAGTGAAGATTGCTGGAGGGTCAGTGAAGACAATCCTTTGAAGTGTGAATCCTCAACTAATATAAGAATAGAACAATAGACATGCATATAACTAAAAATTCAGCAAATACTTACATCCTCTTCTACTCCTCCAGAGTGGAAAAGAAAACATGAATGCCGTCATGATCTTAGTTACTGTTGGAAAGCATTCAAATATTGTGGGACTAGGCATAGTACAGAAGCAGGAATACAATGGAATAGTTGAAATGGCTCAATTCTGAACTTAGCAGTAAAATTATAGATTAAAATCTGAATATGTACATGAACAGATAGATATATAAAATTATCAAATAAGAAGCAGAGACTGCTGAACAATCTCTGAGAGCCAAGTCTGTATTAAAAGTTGCAGCAACCTGCTAAGCCATGTTTTGTACCTTGCCAGCATTACTCAGCTGGACCTGAAACTATAATGATTAACAGTCTAGCATACATAGATCATCACTGGATGAAATTCAGTAATCCATATCAAAGTATGAAAGATAACAAATACAGCGGTACAGAGTTTTGCCCAGCTCTGGCTCCTTCCAAGACACAGCTGCAAAAAAGGTTACTTCAGTGCCCTTGTCCTTTCTTGTGCTCAGTACAGGTGTTGAAGAGGAGTGACAACACAAGCACAGAATTTCATGATGAGTTCGAGCTGCCACAAACTGCACAGAGGCCCTGCCCAGTGATGCTCCATCCACAGCATGTGTGACTGAGAACTGACAATCTGGCCGTTTATTTGCACAACAGAAAGGTGTATATTGGCCAAGGTTTATTAAACAGCACATGTTTGCCCCTACGAAGTAGCATGGAGCTCCTCCCATAGGAAGATACATAAAGAGCAAAGCTTAAAAGAAAGGGATCGTTTATTTTTTTCCATTTGAAACTCTGGTTTCAAGAACAAGTGTTAACATTCATGGCTAAATGGCTCATAGTTATTCTTCCCCTTTGTGCTTCACTTAGTTTTTCCTGACCCAGGGGCATCCAGGAAGGGCTATCAGCTGCCAGTCAGTGGGTAAAGAGCCATCTGACACCTGGCAGGTTTCAGCTTTTCTGCCCAGACAAATCTGCTGTTGCCCTTGGTTCCATAAGATGTTTTCACTCCTGCTCTTGTGCTCCCAGAAGAGCCTGGGTTCTATCAGTCAAGTATACATGTATTTCTCTGTGAGCCACCCCTCGTGTGATTTGTCACTGCCAGTTAGTACCCAGGGAGAGGTGTTTCTACTTTGCCTCTCCATTTCCCAGACACATGCTGTTTCCTGGCACCTTCAGAATCCTTTCTTAAGAGCCTATACCTGGCTGACAGAAATAGCTCAGTGGTGTGCAACAAATGCCAGACAGACACACAAAAGAATTCAGTGTCTTGGGTTATTTTCCTAACAGAAGATGAAGGCACCTGGGCTGCTGCAGGTGCAGGATGAGGGGTTCAGAGCAAAGAGGCACCATACCAGGTTCTGCTCCTCAGCACCAGGAAGCTCCTTTGTCAGCAGCACCTTCTTCCTTCTGTGGAAGACATTGTTTAGGTCAATCCCAAAAGACAAGTCAGGCATAGGAACTCTGAGAAATATCATGTTGTGCTATGACCAGGGACCTTCTTAATAGTGTTTACATATAATGTGTTGATAGAATCGTATTTTATGCAGCATTGCCATTTACAGTGTTGGCAGAAGAAACTGCGAAGTCAGTTTGGAACACTTGGTCACATTTGTTGCCTGGAACTGTAAATAATGATCTGCTTTGTAATACAAACTCTGGAGCCAATCACTGTATCTGCATAAGTACACACAGGGAAACTCCATCAACAAGAAAACAGACCGTAATTCTTATTCCTGTGTTGGGTGGATCTGGGGTGGCTCTTCTAATTGAAATTATGGTGTTGAATGATTCGAAGCAGCTTGAAAGCTGAGGTTACTTGAAAGCTGAGGACAAACCATTGGGTTTGATTTACAGCTGCAAATAGCAAGTAATCTACCCCAGAGAGAATATATTCTAGAAGCCATTGAGTCACATTTATTCATCCACATCCACAGTGCATAGGGGTCTGCATTACCCTATCAGCCCTCAGAGCCCAAAGCATGATGATGTTACTTACAAATGTGAAATGTGCATGAATGAGCACAACTACACAAATCCCCAAATAACACTGAAGAAGAAGCGCCCACAACAAACACACCAGAGAACTCTGCTAGAGAACACACCAAAGAGAGCTCCTTTTTAGTTTTGTGTCAACAAAGGATAAAGTGAAAAGTGTCTATAAATGTGCAGTCCGAGGTTTCAAGTTTCCTGATTTCTGTTATTTTCCCGACATCCCTACTAGCCATGTTTATGGAAGTACTGCAAACAAATCTATCCAGTGACAGCCTCTTCCAGATGGGAAAACCTCACCACTGACCCCGCTTTTCATTTGTAAGACATCAAAGTTATATTGTTCGTACTATTAATATGTCCCCCCAGTCCTTTCTCTTTCAGCTTGCTAAGGGGCCTGAAGTAGTCTTTTAAGGAAAACTGAAGTTTGTCAAGAAACATTTCATGAAATGAAGCAAATGCACTGTATGTATATTTAGATAAAAATATCTTTGAAATATCTCCTAAACCCTGCTGCAGCAGTGTCCTCCCTGAGAAGTATTTTCCTTGGGAATGACAGGGACCCTGCAGAGCATCTGAGGCTGGTGCCACCATCAATGTACTGCCCTTGATGTCGTGCCTTGTTTGCTCTGCTCAGATCATTACCATCTTGCAGGGAGACTGTAATTACAAACCAAGATACTTTCTACTGAAAGTAATTAGAAACAAGGACTTTTACAACTACTAACTACAGAAAGGTAGCCAAAACTATTTCTTTGTGCTGTTGAGCACAAGAACCACTTCCTTGTTCATATCACATCCTCATGAGATATCATGCTAACGCTTCTGATTAAATAGCAGAAATTTTACTTAAGGTTCCATAAGGGGACATTGTTTTGGGATCCGGTTGTTTTTTGGGGTTTTTTTTTGGCTTTTTTTTTTGGAATACATGGTGTTGAGAGGCCTATGCTCCTGAGAAAATTACCTCCGAAATGGTTAGCTGCTCAGGGAGAAGGAAAGATGGAGAGGTGGAGGGTAAACCCTAGTCACAGAACCATAGAACTATTCAGGTTGGAAAAGACCTTTGGAAAAGATTGGTTAGGAAAGATCATGCAGTCCAACTGTTAACCCAGCACTGCCACCTCCACCACCAATAGGATGTTCTTGCAAAACAGCCGTGGTGGCTGATCCAGCTTGTCGGGGAGCAGGAGGAGAGAAGAATCATTGAGGCTGTTTTGCCTGGGGGAAGAAGTCTGTTAGTCCCCAGGAGCTATACCACCACACCCTTGCAAGCCCAGGGGTACCAAGCAGAGGCTGCCTGGCTGCTCCACACCCACAGTAAGGAGCTCATCAGCTTAAATTGGTTTTAACCTGAAGAAATGCGATATGTTAAGGGCTTGTGTCTGGCTTGGCCTTTGTTTGGAGGGTCCTGGCTGGATGAGGACCAGACCATAAGGTGGGAGTTTTGTGCTTCTGTTAATTCAATAGTGTATGGTGGATGGTTAGGGTATGTGTTGATGTTTCCAAAACAAACAGAAAAATGGTGCCTTCGACTAGTAACACAAAGTATTTTAGAAGCCTGTTTGATTTGAAGCCTCATTGATCTCAGAGCAGTGGTGGCTGGACTGTTATCAATAGCAATGAAGAATGTTGTAAATATATATAGCAGACTCTCTCAAATTAGCTCCATGTCCTGTGTTCCTGACTCTTTATTTTACTATTTAATGTGTAAGAAATCCTGTACTGTCAACACTGTTTTCTTCTACTAGCAAAGATGTAAGCAACTAAATAGAAGTTTATAGTCTGCTTGTTTAACTGTACCTTTTTGCTTCTGATTAAGCCTGTTTGTGTAGTAACTTTTCTGATACTGTGCAAGTGAACCAGAGAGAAATTTGAACCAGACAAAAAACTACTGTTTTGTTATTTCCATGTATTGTATGTGAGACCAGTGTACCTCTTTGTGTGTTTGCATGGGAATGCTGATAAGCCATGAAAAAATGCTTTGATGCTGGGATGTCTATTTTCAATAAGCGGCTTGCGTGACTGATCTGATGCTAAATAAACTAGTAAATCAAGAAAAGCTTACATCTATTATTTGCTGACAGCTAGTGCTTGACGTGGAGCAAGAAACAATAGTCATTATAAAGAGGAGTAATCATGGGTATTAACTGTTTATATTGCAAAATCTAGATTGAATTCCAGCTTGGCCCAGCATTTCTCCTGCTCCTCTTCCCTCAAAAGTTAGCAACTGAATAACAAACTAAATCTGTAAAATACAGAACTAGGGGCTGTCCAGGCTTCCCCTGTGCCACAGGGTAGATTATGTGAGATAGATGCTTGTCTCCCTTTTTGTTAAAGACTTGCAGTGATGAAATTGCCGCCTCCTTGTGCACTCTAGTTCTGCTACTCTTTTACCTGAGAAGTATTTTACAAAGTCACAAGTCTTTTTGATGCAGTTAACAGTTTGTCTATCACAATAATTTGTTTTCTGCAACCTAATCCAAACATTATTAATGTGGTCCTTCATTCAGCATCCTCTTCTCTCAGCAGCATAAACCAAACCTTTACCCCAGAGGTCTTACATGCTTCTTCTTGCTTGAATATGGATTTTCTGCTTTTAGTTGACTACTCTTTGTCTTGAACTATGTTGCCAAAGGCTGCACATGGTACCTGAATGGAGAACATTGCAAGACTGAGGTGTTGAAAGGATCTTCTCTTTTTTATTTCTCTGCTCTGTTCCTATATCTATCACCCTCAGTGGTGTTCCCTCCTGCCTGGTACTGGTGCATCTTGTTACTCCTGCCACCTACAACTCCTCAATCTTACAAACTGCTTGAATGCAAAGTGCCTTCATACCCTTTTGTGGGAGATGATTTTACAAAATCCCTCCATCCTGGAGCAAAGTAAGAAGTAAATTATTGTAAACTCTACAAGACATTTAGCAACAATGCTTCAGACAAAAAGCCTAATTTGGTACTTCCATGGATGTTGCTGAATCTTTTCCCAAGCTAATGCAAGGCATACATTCTTATTGCAGTTTCATGAAGCCTCTTTGTCACACCTCCATAACAGAATGGAAAAGGGCAGTGGAAAGACCAAAGGAGAGAAGAGGGCAAGTATCAAGCTGGCTTTGAGCTCCCCCCTGGAGCTCAAGGGTTTTTTGCTTTTGGCTGACCTCTTAGAAACAGCGCATCAAACAGCTGAGTGGGAGCTCATGATACAGCACAACGTTACACTGCTTTTATAGTGAGCTTCAGACAAACAAGAAAATAGGAAATAAGAAAGAACTAACAAGTCAGAGGAACTTGTAATGAGTTAGGACAGCTGGGGAGTGAAACGTAATGATCCTGCCTCATAATTACCAAATTTCTGCATTTCTGTCTTTGTCTGGTGCAGTCTTCTTCTCTAAAAAGCCCTGGGGTTTTGTAGTTATGAATCCTTCTCAGCAGTTCAAGCACTTATTTCCTTCGACATGTTATACATATCCCAGAAACTTTATGCCTCAAATATCCAAGGATGAAGGTGGTTTTGGGAAGTGATTCAATATTTTTACACCCATGGTGAATTCTCTATACTTTCATTTGACATTTAAAAAAAATAGTGCATGAAGAGCCTCTTCTCTCCTCCTTACTTCTTTGACACTTGTGGTGGGCATCAGATTTCCTCCATTTCCTTTCTGCTGAAGCTCTAATCCTATGGTGTGGGCTGGGAGGCACACAGCAGAGCAGAAAGATGTTTTGCCCATGTTGAGAATATACAAAATTGTATTTTCATTTAGCTGATTGAGACAGGGAAACCATGAAATTCTGCAGATATGGCTGTGCACATACAGGCTACATCCTTAATCCTATATACAGAAGAGATGGTTTGTGGAGACATGGCTTATGCTCCAGTGAACAGGCATGCTGTGGTTTCTTTCCTTCCTCCTTCAAATTGTGAGGAGCTCAAAATCCTGTTAGGCATACAGACAAGGAGGGGTTGTATGGCACCCAAGTAACATGAGCTGAACAAACTCACATTTACTGCTGCTCAAATGCACCCCTTTGAGCACTGTCCCGCCTCCTCAGTGCACCTTGGAGCTAGAATTAGTAACACCAATGCCTCAGCTGCAGTGATCCCCGATTGGAACCCAAATTGCAGGCAGCACTCAGACTGACACGCTGAGAAAGTCAGGCAATCTTGGCATAATAATTTTCTCTCCAGGATTATAAACTGCCTCAGAGATGGGTCTGTGCTGGCAGGCAGGTCAGCAAGGCCCAGGTACAGAGCTCAGGGAGCGCTTTCTACCCCTGTGCATCCGAGGGCAGAGCCAAGCTGGTCCAGCAAGGGTTTGAACAAGGTCAATTTCTGCTTACCCTTGGGGCAGTAACTGATCTTCTAAGAGTTCCTCTTCGGTTACCTGTTGCAAAGAAAAACTTCTGAGGACTATTACATTGGCTTGGTGTCCTAGTTCTGGATAATGAGTTGGGATTTGAGGCTCCTTAATCCAGATGCGGCATTTCTTACCATGTGGGTCAGCTGTGAAACATGCACAGGTCTCTCCTGCCCTGCGCTGTCACCATCTCTGCCTGATTTCTCCCTGCCAGTAGCATAATCCCAAGGAAGATTAGACCCATGACAAGCAGTGCCTATCTGAACGGTAAAACTGAGTCATCAGCACAGGCCCAGCGAGGACTGGAAATGGCAGAATGTGTTACAAGGTTTAAATTGTGGTTTAGGACTTCAGGGTATGTTCTTTTCCAGAAAACACTTAATATTTAGCATAGGTTTAATATTTCTCCCATCCTTCTACTATCTTTCACCAGGAAATGGGTTTGAACACCAATGTTTTCTTTTAATAATTCTAATAATTAATGTCCTTAATCATTTGCCAAAGATCCCAAGTGGCCTCTATACCCTACCTCATTTTGCAGAAGGAGACATGATACATGCCCTACAAGAGCGTGCTGTATCTCAGAGGTGGCAGTTCAAATAGGCAGAGAAACACTCTCGGCACTCTGAGTTCTTACAGTTCCTTTTCTCAGCAAGAGAAGGCTACAACTCTTTTCACTGAAGTCAAATGCTACAGAACTCTACTGCCTTTATGCCAGCTTTATAAGAGAAACAAGGGAAGGTTCTAGAGAAGATAAAGGGATTTTCTTCGTTTCTGTAGGTGCTAATACAAGTCAATATACATGTTGCAGCTTGTTCTGTATACCTAACATACATTTATATGCCTTCTGCCAGGTGCTATGTACTCATGTGTTTCAGATTAACTTAATGTTTATGGTTAATAGGTCACATAAACATAAAAAAAGGTAAATAATACTAAACCAAAATAATAAATAAAGTTCTTCCACAGCAACCACGGGCTCATCACAAAAAAATCCCTGTATATACATTTTTATAACTGAAGCCTTGAGAAAATCCTATTTGCACAGCCTTCAAGAGATTTCCGTTGGGCATTTTCCTCAGTCTAAATCAAGTTTTCAAGTCAACGTAGGCTTTTTATTTTCAAATTTAAGAAGATAAACTGATATCCCTAGAGATCATCCATACAGCTGAAGATGAACTACATCATCAGACATAACTCCCCAAAAATGCTATATATGGCTGCCCAAGTACTGAAAAAGCTACATCACAAGCCTGTTGGAATCCATTATTTTAATTTATTCTGCAGGTGCATTCAAAATACAAATACAATCACTTAAATGCTGAACACGGTAAGTTAAACCGACTGTTAAAACAATTTTGACTTTCCGTATGCAGGCACAACTTGACTGGTTTCACTAGAATTAGGGCTATTTTTACAGCAGTGAGCCTCCTAGGTTGAGCCACCAGGTCACACCATCAAAACTGTTCTAGTTACTTATGATTGCTGGAGGAATTATATGCTCTGTGTTTAACTTCGTCATGTTTCACATTTATAAATTCAGAAAATCTGAGATCAGAGCCTGCGCAGAGAGTATCCTTCTGCAGTACTTGTCCACCTCCCAGCAAGCTGTGGTAGAGTACTTTGACTGCCCCTAAATTGAACTTAACCCCATCTCTGTATCTTCTGCATATCTACAGGCAAGGTTTAATGCTGCAGGTTTTAGATGAGGAACACAACCCAAACATGAAAATTGTCATATCTTCAGTCACCTTTCCCACACACACACAGACTACCCCATTAAAGTGTCAAAGAGTCACATTGCCCAAAACTCTAAAAAAGTAAGGTTTTGTTTAAAAATATTACCCATATAAAAATATTTTTGATGTCTCTACATACACGCTATTTCTCTAGCAAAATCAGATCTCTGCTATTCTTGGGCAATTTGTTCACAAGTCACTTTTGGATAACTATATTCCAGTTAAACTGAAACACTCCTAAGTGACAGAAATCCATACTAAGCAATTCACTTTGTCTCCTACTTCTTCTCCAAAAGCAAAACATGGCTTCCTGCACTTAGTCCTTGCAACTGCCTTCTTGTTTTAACTCTCTTGGCTCCACCTAGATTGTCCACTAACTCAGGAAGAGAAGAATGCAACAGTAGGAGAAGAGGCTCTGGTATTGTGGCTTTCTTGGTTCTGATGTACTCTGGTTAAAGAACAGTTCCTCTTTCCTCTCCATCTATAGCTATATAAAAATAATATAAATTTCAGGTTCAAACAAATACATTTGAAATTGGACATCTTTATTCTAGTTCTGTATTAAGTCTATAGCTGAACTAAATTTTTATTACAAGTATCAATATACAAAAATACACTAACAATTTTCTTACTTTAGCTCAAGTTCTTCTTTCAGCTGCTCTGTGCTTCACCTGTCTTTACTGAAAGCAGAAAAAGCCATTTCACTGGATACTAAATAAGGACAGATACTATATATGTGTCAGAGCCCCTACAATGGGTGTTTGGAACAATTCTTTCTGTAGCACCTGGTGTTGCACAAACAAGTAAGTGTCTTGTGCTCCTTCTGACCCATTTCTCCAGCACCGAAGTGCCTCTGTGCAGATTTAAACTGGGCTTTTTACATATAGAGGGAATATTTTTCTCTATGTACATCTGTATCACAACCCCTCCATTAGTCAGTCCCAGCAGCTCTAAAAAGAGAAGGCATGAATATGCAGATTCACTGCATATGCAATCTTTGTAACTGGGAGGAATAAATAGGCTACACTTCAAACAGTTCCTCTACAATCATGTCATCATCCCACGGAGGAGCACTGCCAGAGATTTCATAATTGCCTCTGTACCAGTACTAGAAAGGAGAGGATTCTGGCAGCAATTCCTTGGTGCCCTTGGTGGTAGAAGACCACCTTGTGAGCTTCCAGTACTTTGGTGGACACGAGGGAAGGTAGAAAAAGAATGGGAAGACTAACCGAGGGGTTTAAAGGGAACTGCAGAATACAGAAAACCTAACAAGGAGCAACATTTTCTGCCCATGAAGACACTAAAGGCTCTTTGATGCATTGTTTTTAACAGTCTTAAATAATACTAAATACCTTAAAACATGAAGCAGGTTGAAGAAGTCCCCACTATAATTGGTATTATGTTTTTTTCTAGCTCTCTGCTTGAGCAATGAGAAAGGAAACTCCTCGCTATTCAGAGTTCAGCTACAGTGGCCAGTGTCAAAAAAACCAGTATTGTAGGGGACTTTCATCTGAATTTTTGTTTTTCTGAGAGTCCATTACCAGCCCCTTGATTGTTTGTATACAACTGGCTCCACAATATCAGGGCTCCAAGATACTTTCCCTAACTCCTATACAGTTAAACTTGCCACTGTGAGCACTGGCAAAGCATGGGGATACTACAATGTCACCTGAGTAAATGACACATACCAACATTAAAGGCTTAACATCAGACTTTAGAGAGAATTCAGATTCCTAGCAGAAGGAGAGTAATTTTTCAAATGCCCCTGCTATATATCTGTCAGAATCAGTAGGTTGCCAAATACCCTTAAAATCTGCCTCTTAAAAAAAGACCCTGTATCCTTCAGCAGATCTGAGCAACTCTGCAGCTTGAGTTTTGGCCTTCAGTTGCTCATGTTTTAAGATGTGATTTATTGCACAGATCAATCTAGGGACAGTACCACAGAATACTCCACAGCACCAGCACACTGTCAAGTCTGCTCTCTTGGAGCTCCAGCAACACCTATCCCTGAAGCACCCGAGTGGCTCTTTCTGTTGCTTTTGTAATTCCAGGATTTTCAGTTAAAGAAACATACACAGAAAAAAACCCCCCAAAAACCCAACTCAACAACACCTCCCTCCTCCCCCCCCCCCCCCCATTACATGCAAATTTAAGTAAAAAATTCCTTAGAATTACAGGGTATCTCTGAAGATCCATTGGAGGTTTGCTATTTTGACAACTGTGTGATTAAAAGCCCACAAAAAAAAAAAACTATGGAAAGACACCTGAAGACCTAACTGAGCTTTGGATCAGCTGTAAGGGCATTTCTTTACGCACTGAGACTGTTATATACAAAAGTAAATAAGTTAAAGTTACAACATCAAAGAAATGCCAATAACGAACACTTATTTTTGCTCTCAAGTGCGAATAGCTTTCTCATGAATGGTATCATTTAACAACTTAACTATAAAATATCCCTATGATAAATCAAAGCAAATTTTAAAAACAAATTACAGATGCAGCTGAACAAACTTAAAAAAATAAAAAAATTTAAGTAAATATAAATATATATATATTACAAAATTACATCTTCAATGACATGCTACCTGTACAGCAAACTGCACCATCAAAATCCTGAGCACTCAGCTTCCAAGACTGCTGGAGAGAGCTGAGCTCACACCGCATTTTTCAAGCCCACACACGCATCTTGTGCTTTCTACTGAGAAAGCTGGGAGTTTAGACACTCAGGCTATTCCTCACAAAGCTGCAGAGTGCTGAGCAGCAAAAAACATCTTGCACCACACCGTGCACTGGGAATGTATGCTAATTATCACATCAAAAAGCACCTGGTAAAGTTATTTGGATCCTCAACATAAAGGTTTGGGTGTCATTCAGGAACTACTCACCTCCACCTTGACTTAGTAGGTAACCTATGCTAAGCTAAACAATATAATCTGATTGCAAGGAATGCACGGGCTTTTAGGTCACTGTTTGTCTATGTTTTGAGTGCCTTTTTGAGGTCAGAGTAGAAATTGGCCAGAGTACTAGACATGGCAGTGTCTACTGCAGACTGTGGTAGCATCCCTCGCAGCTCAGTCTGGATGTAGCCGGTCAAAAGACTGTGGCCGGGAGAGTCCTTGAGAGGGACACAGAACCAACCGCAAGGGTGATTGAATCCACGGACAAAATTCGGTCTCACCTCTCCATAGTCCAGGCTTATACCTATCGAGGAAAATAAAACAAACAAACAAAAAGGGAAAATAATTTGAGAGAGAGAAAAAAAAATTTAAGGTGCAGTAAATTTGAAATATGCAAGCTTCTGCTTGGCGAATTCAGCAGTAGCGACAGACACACTACAAGTTTCTGGGTATTTTCATGCATGAAAGTTGCTCTTCATCCAAACTCTGCGACAGACAGGAGAGCATGATAACCAAAAACTCAAATATTAAGAGGACATTCCTCCCATTTACTAGAAGCAAGTTGTTACTCATCCCAGTTTGCTCTAAGACCTGAGCTGGAGGACTCGTCTCTAAGACTCCTGCCCTGCAGCTGGCACAAGTGAAACCCGGCACAACAGAATGGTTCATGGGTAAACCAGTAGCTTCTACATTTCTTTAAACCTATAAAATGTTAAAACACCTTTGAATTTGTTAAAACACCTTGAATTTATTTTTTGAAGACCATCCTACACCATTTTTTGAATGTTTACTACTACTAAATCTGAATCAAATCTGAAGCCAAGCAACTGTCGCAAAGTAAGAATTAAGCAGAGACAAGTGGTGGCTTACCACATGTTAGGAGCCCATCTTCATAGCTCATGGTGTAAGAGAAATCAACAAACTCCCTTGGTGCTATGATGTTCCACAGCTGGCCGGCAGTTGTATAGCGCATCACACAGCAGTTCTTGTTGAGTGACAGAATTAGGAGGGAAAGAAAACAAAAATATCTTAATATAATGAATAAAGGGAAACTTATGCTCGCAGGCAGCTAATGTTCTTTACAAAGGTCACAGCCTCTGTCAAATACACTGTGCATATTCAGTGACATCTCAATGACTGTGCCATTTCCAACCTAAAAGCTGGAAGTTGTAAGGACTTGTAGTCTACAGCTGAGAGCTGTGGGAGCAGAGATTATCAGCCACCATAAAGGTTTAAAGATCTAAAGCCAGAGAACTCTGTCATGCGTGGGAACTGAAAGCCACATGGTCCTCATGTCGCCAAGGATTACTTGGGAAGTCTAAAAGGACCGTGAACAAATTTTCAAGAGGACTCTCTTGGTACTAAGATACTCTATCAAATACTCTAATCCACTAAGTGAATGTGAACAATTATTCAAAACGGGCTGTCTTATAATACAATAGAGTCTGTATAAATTTTATACAGACAAAATACCTTGTCACATAAATCTTCCTCAGAGCCAGAGCAAAAAACAATCCATGTTCAAGCCAGGTGTCCAGATGCGGGTTTTGAATTCACACTGAATGACTGCATTAACCAAAGGAAGGCTACCAACTGTTCCATAACCAGCTTCAAACCTAGCTTTCTTTTATTAAGTCCTGATCCTCAGTATGAACTCTTTTGTGTCTCAGCACAAAGCCATGCCACACAAGTCAGCCCTTCAGGACAAGGGGGAGGTAGCAAATTCCATACGTGTGGACTATTACTACTGTTTGTTGTGGAATGGAAGCAAGCAAACTGTATGATACGCCTTCGGCACATACAGTGTCACACTGTAACCCTCCATATGTGAATTTTATCAGAGGCTACCAGAGCTCCCAGGTCCAAGAGAATTGTGACTGACTCCTTCATTTTGAGCATTGATGGAAAGATGAAGTTCAAGCTTCAGAACAGGACTGTGCTGCCAGAAAGCCTGATCTGTGATCACACACAGCATGTATGCACAATGCTGCTTGTGCATGCAAAAAAAAGGCTGAAAAAGGTTCCTATCTGCAATCTGGAATTGCTCTGCTCTACTGTTAAATTCACTTATTCATCAATACACATTTCCCTCAAGAATCTAAGTAAGTCTTCACCTCTTCAAATGTTTCCATGATGTCCATTGAAGTCATTAGGCTGTCCCAGTCTAGCCTGTAAGGTCCAGGGCGAATATGATCCACTATTCTGTTAGTAACATCTTCCACCACTCCTTGAGCTTTGTAGCTAGAAAAACATATTTACATTTGGTAAGAAGGTCTTCATATTCCATTAATTTTCAACAGTACACTCGCACTAACACCTTGGTACCAGAAGTATGGTCAGTGGACAATTGCATCAGAAAAACAGTACAGGAAAAGACCTATGGGTGCATCTATCCTTCTCTGCAAGAAACTTTCTTCTGTCAAATTTTGGGGGTTTTTATACAGGTATTATTTTATAAATGGCAAATTCCTTCCTTGGATAAAAATTATCCTGTTTATTTCTCTAACAACTGTAACAACTTGCTATTCTACCCCTATTGCTGGGCTGGCAAGGGAGTTCACCAGAGATAAGTAAAAGTAAAAATGAGATCAGGAATATAATGGGAAAAACATTTTTCATAAAGCAGAAGTAACAGGATGTCAGAGACTGAAATGTTACGATTTATGGCTCTAACACTTTTACGAAGAACCTCTGCCTATTACAGCAAAACTGTATAACAAAAGCTGCACAGAAGCACCCTTAATGGGCCTTCTGACTGAGGCCCTGGACTGCCAGCTGACTGGAGATAAGATAAAGTGACTCAGGTCTGGGCTGGGGCAGAAAAATATTTTCACATAATTAAGCCCAGCACCTTGAGGGTGGAGGCCACAGCCCCAGGCTTATCTGCTGTCAGAGGCAGTGACTGCCCATCCTCTGCTGTGCAGACCAGCTCAGCTGTGGGGCCCCTTCACATCGGTAAGGCTGCATCTAGGGGACATCCACATGGGGGATAGCAGAGGGGGTGCCACGGCCCATCAAAGCCCCACCTCCGCCAAAGAGGTCCCCAGACCCTGCACCAGAGCTGCATGTGATGCAAAATGATGCCACAGATCCACAGTTGTGCAAGGGACTCCCCTAAGGGGAGTCACCTGGGTGATCCCACCTGCAAAAATGTGTATTAATCTATGGGATTCTATACCTTTGGGTGGGGAACACTCACCACCAAGACGACCAGATAGAGGGGAGCAACGAGACATCACTGGGACCTACAGAGCAGTGGTATGTTTCTACTTAATCTGCCTCTGTCACTCTCCCTGTTCCCCCCCTGCCCACCCCTCTTTTTCCATTTCTTTCTTTCTTTTCCTTCCTTTTTGCCTCTTTTACTATTAGATAAAATGTATCAATTTTCGGGTATCAACATCTAGCTCTTCCTTTCTTTTTGCCTCTTTTACTATTGGATAAAATGTATCAATTTTTGGGTATCAACATCTAGCCTCCTTTGGTTTTAATCAAGTTTTGGGGAATATGCTAATGTTTCTGGGCTCATTCTGCTTTATTCTTTTTGCTCCTCTGTGATTAGAGCAGATCATAATACAGGAGTAGAACCAAGATAATGAGAAACTACATTATGCTTTAGTGGCATTTGAGTACCAAATAAAATAATCTGGTACATGACATTACAGAATATTCATTTGTAATTAGGTACTTTCAGTAGACACTAGAGATTTTGTTTTCTTGAGTTACTGGGCCTCCAGATCCTGAAGGGGAAGAATCCATCAAAATCATTATTATTTTACTTTATATTAAGATGTTCCTATTAATAGCAAATAACTAGACAATCAGCAGATTCAGTTCTTCACTTGTGCAGTTCATCCATATTCACACGTAAGCATCTGTATGAAGCCCATCTCAGCTGTATACTTGGAACTGGAGGAACACATGAACATCTCAGTGGCTTCCAGGTAGGTGTTTGGAAAGCTCTTCAAAGTGTCCTTTGGTTCTCCAGGTGCATAAACAACCCTGGGGTCTTCACATTCACACAGCAGTCACTGCCCTCCTGACAGTGGTTGAACTACACAACCTGTTGGTGCCGGGGGGGCCCATGGAACTGCACGAAGTCAGCGCACTCTTGGTGTCTGGGGCCATCAGCTCTTGCAGATTCAACAGGACTTAAATTCCATGGGGTGTATCAGTCTTCGAGATCATTTTAAACAATACCTTTTCATATGACTTTTTGTTTCTTCAGAGTGCTGTTTTCTAGTAACTATTTCTCTATCAAAGCCTATAGACACCAACAGAACCCAGCAACAGAAACTCACACGGGAAGGGCCTTCGTGTCACACATCTCTCTCACAACTCCACACCTGGTATTTTGGAGTCGCACAGTCACTGCAAGAGTCCAAGGACTGACTGAGCTGTCACCCAATGATCCTTCAGAACTACTGAAGCCAGGCTTGACTCTGAGCTTTACAAGCCGTCCATTCTGGGCAGATGCTGTTGCTCACTTCAGCCAACGGGAGTCCTGTGGTGCGCTCCACAGACTTCACTGTTGTTCTAGACAGCATGCAATGCTAAAGTATCAAACTAAAAAGCTAGAAAGGAATAGTACAGCCACAATAGGTAATCCATTTAGCTTCCCCTCTGGAGGATCTGTGTAGCTGAGGGCTGTAGAATTCACAGTCTCAATTTCTAAATTCTACAGAACACATCTGTGGAACACTAAAAATATATCTCTTGTGCAGGCAAACTTACAGGTATCCACTGAATTCCTCTGACGGTTTACGCCACACCGTTGCATCTTTCTGAAAGAAAACATAAGACACAATGTTAGTTGTCACTTGCATACAATTATAAAATGCCCAGAAAATGATTCACTTTCTTGAAAAAAAGCAGCCAATGTTATCATTAACCGTGGTTCACCTGGGCACCACTGTACACTTTTCTTCAGATGTTTCAGATACCTTTTACTTGTAGTTTTGCATTATTTCAAAAAAACCAGACAACTGCCTTTGTCAGAGTAAAACACTAGAATTCTGTGCAGAAGTAGGGTTTCTTAGGCCAAGCCAGTGAAAACACACAGTATGATGGAACAACATTAGTAGGCAAAGCCTTTCAATTGCAAGGCAACTGGAAAGCCAATAGCTGGATGCTACTCAGACAGGAAGACCACACAACTTCTGCTTGCACTGCTGTAACACAAGTTACAGAAATGTGCAGGAGGTGCAGTGGGAGACAAGAGAGTTTAATTACCCTTCTCTCCCAGATGCCTGACTAGAAGAGTCTTGCAAGCAGTAGTCTATTTACATTAAAGTCACACAGAGAAAACAGTAATCAGTATTTTCTGATTTTTACGTAACTATGAAATGGACGGAACCCCTGTACAAAACCTCTGATTTTTGGTTTTGAAGAGAGTACCATATGGCACTTTATTTGGAATCATGATTATATAAGCAAAAGGGACCAAATGTCCTAAAGAACAGTACTGTTAAGTACCGCATCCAGAAGCATTTAAGATAATTTTGGGGCACAACACATCTCCTTGTGGTAGGTAAAGCTCTGAATGTCTTTTACATGGCACAATACCAAAATGGAAAGAAGGGAGGGAAGAAGGAAAGGAGAGAGGAAGAAAAGGCAGGAGGGATGGGTAAAATCTGAGGAGTAATGTGATTTGAAACACTAGGATGCAGGTAACTTTTTAAAGGAATACAGTAGTACTTAATATAACAACACAGGAATACTAATACAGGAATAGACAACATTTAGTAGAGCAGAGGTGATATAGGTGTATTGCAAGAGTGAGAGGCTTGGATGCTCTGCTTGTCCCTCTCAAGAGAGCGAATTTTTTAATTTTGCAAATAATGAAGTCACTTTGGATCACTTGCCTCTGTCTTATCAATACCTGCTCATGATGGAAGAAAAAATAAAAGCCCCACTCAAACCAATGTAATAAAAAGACAAAGACAAAAATTTACCACACTACTCCTACCATATTGCTACACTTCTACCTTCTGTGGAGGACAACACTAAAAAAGTATTCACCTAGCCTAGAACTAATGCACCAGGAAAGGCTATTTAGCTTGTTGAAGCACGCCTCAAAGAAGCCAGGCAGTTTGAAAGAAAAGGATGGCAAACTGCTTGCAAAAAGCAGGAATTGTATTCTCTTTCATAGAAGGAAACTTAGGATAATGTGTGGTCTCTAAAGAACAACAGAAAAGTGAAACAATATGAGAGGAAGCCTTGAGAATGATCTCATTTCTTAAGAGGAAGACACTTGTAAACTGAAGCATGATAAACTATTTATTGACAAGATATTCCAGAGGCCATGAAAGTACACCTGGGCCTCTTGCAACACTATTAGTGCTAACTACTTCACACTTTACTGTAAGTCAAGCCTATAATCCTACACAAGTAGGATTCTTCTGTGAGATACTTCCCCGAAAACACGTAAAAGGAGTAACAGACTATGCCTGAGAACAGGAAAAACACATTCTGCCATCTAAAGATCCTAGAGGGATGGTTTCACAGCATCTGTCAGTTTAAAGTCCTGCAGGGCCCGGCCAAGTGTTTCTCAGCCGTGTGACACGGCACAGCGGGCTCTTTCCGCCGCACAGGTGACCCACAGCTTCCCGGGGAGCAAGAACCGGGAAGCCGCCCAGAGCACTCACGGTTTTCTTCGCCACCCTCCACTCGCCGTCTCCGATGCTGTGGTACCGAACCAGCGTGTTCCGCAGCTTCGAGGCCAGGGGCGCAGGATTGGGCAGGGGATCCATTTGCTTCCCTCCTGCGAGAAGATGCCTAATCACACAGACAGACAGCAAAACAAGGCACGGGGTCAGGGATGCCAAAAACAGCGCGGATCTTCCAAACCCGAACGGAGGATGTAGACAACACCGCTGCGTGCACACACGCACATCTCCCCGCTGGGTTCGGGTGGCAGCGAGCGGCTGCCAGGGGCTCAGGCCAATGGCCAGCAGCCGCCACCCCAGCCCCAGGCCCGTCCCGGGATCCGCCGGGAACGCGGGACAGGCGCGCTCCCCTCACGGCCGCGCCGCCGCCCGGCCCCGCGCTCACCCGCGGCCCGTCCGACAGCGCGCGATGCCGGCAGCCAATCAGAGTGCGGCCGCCCCGCCGGCGCAGCCAATGGCGACGCCGTCCGTCGGTGCGGAGGCGGGAAGCTTGCCGCCCCCTCGCGTCACGCGACCTTGCGACATGTCGCGGCCGTGCCGTCATGGGCCAAGGGCGGGGCCGCGCCCGGGATTGGGAGTGGTGGGGGTGGCGTGAGGGAAGGTGGGGGGAGCGGGACCGCACTCGGTCCCGGTACCTGTGGGGACACCGTGGTAACGCCTCTCTGGGACAGCGGCAGGGCTGCTCTGCTCGCATGTGCCTGGCAGTGTCGCTTTTTACTGATCGCAGAGAGTCACAGAATCGGCTGAATTGGAATGGACACATCTGGATCATCGAGTCCCAGCTCCCGGCCCTGCACAGGACACCCCAGGAGTCACAGAATGCCTGAGAGCATTGTCCAAACGTTTCTTGCACTCTGTCAGGCTGATGCTGTGACCACTGCCTTGGAGGGTGTGTTCCAGTGCCCAAACACCCTCTGGGGGAAGAACCTTTTCCTGGTATCCAACTTAAACCTCCCCTGACACGCCTTCAGGCCATTCCCTCAGGCCCTGTCACTGGGCACCACAGACAAGAGATCAGTGCCTGCCCCTCCTCTTCCTGTTCCAACGCTGAGGTTGCAGACCCCAGTGAGGTCTTCCATCAGTCTTCTCCAGGCTGAGCAGACCCAAGCGCCCTTAGTCACTCCTCATGTGGCTTCACCTCAAGGCCCTTCACCATCTCTGTGTCCCCTCTTTTGACACTCTGAAGTAGCTTTAGATCTTTTTTATATTGTGTTCTCCCAAACTGCCCCCAGGACGTGAGGTGAGGCCTCCCCAGTGCAGAGTAGAGTGGGACAATCCCCTCCCTTTCCCGGCTGGTGATGCTGTGCCTGATGCCCCCCAGGACACGCTTGGCCCTCCTGGCTGCCAGGCACTGCTGACTGTCCAACTTGCCATCAGCCAGGACCTCCAGCTCCCTTTCCATGGTGCTGCTCTCCAGCCTCTCATGCCCCAGTCTGTCTGTAACTCCAGGGTTGCCCCATCCCAGGTGCAGAGTGCAGCACTTTCCCTTGTTGAACTCCACAGAGCTGGTGATTGCCCAGCTCTCCAACTCATAAAGGTCTCTCTGCGCGGCCTCCCTGCCTTTGAGGGAGTCAACAGCTCTTTTCAGTTTTGTATCATCTGCAGACTTCTCAGTGTCCCTTCCAGTCCTGCATGCAGATTGTTTATGAAGATGTTGAAGAGCACAGGGCTGAGGATGGAGCCCTGTGGAACCCTGCTAGTGACAGGTCACCACTTTGATGTCACCCTAGTCACTGTAACTCTTTGTGCCCAACCGGTGAGCGAGTTGCTCACCCATCACATGACATGTTTATCCAGGTGTTCCAAAGATCAATTACTTGTCAGTAGAATGACCTTGTTAAGGTTTAGGGCTCGATGTGCTTCACTGTCAGGATTTAGGGGGAGGTTCAGTGCTCAGACCTAGGGGAAGGTTGACAAAGCCTGGAAGAAGGATGTACTGTTGCAAAATGTAAAAATTTTTTAAGAAAGGATAGTCTTTAATGTATTACCTTTTTATACTTTCAACAACAAGGAAGATTTATTCCTGGAAACAGAAGACAGCCAACAAGGTCTAAGTGATGTCCAGGTGTTAAAAAAACAAACTACTTCTTGGCAGAATTGCCTTATTAAGGTTTAGGGCTTGACAGGCTTCAATGATCTCAGACCTAGGGGAGGTTTGCAAGGCGTAGGGAGAAGTATGTAGCACTAATGACACAAAGAATGCAGAATTTACAGGCCACAAGGACACCTGGCAAGAATCCCCAAGAAAAGGAAGAGACTAATAAAGGAACTCAGCAATTGTGCTGAATCAGCTATGACTGGTAAAAAGTAATTCCGGCAGCAGGAGATGCAACCAGCGATCCAAAAGAAAAGAAAGACTGAGCATGCAGAATAATTGACATAAGAAGTGAGGGACTCAACCTATAGAAGACAGACTACTAATTAATAAGAGAACTATGCAACTTGTGGCCAATGAACATTAATTCCTATTTTTGCTAAAATGTATAAATAGTGAATAGTTCTGGTACTCATGGTGCTGGCTTTGTGGATTTGCCTCCAAGCCCACATTGCTGCACAGGTCTGTAAATAAATCAAGTATCTCCATTGTGCATTGTGTGCATGGATTGGCCTCCTGCACACCAGGTGCAATAACATATTTTGGGACAACAGGGCTTCTTTAAAGTGGCCATATAAAGGTTTAACAGGGCTGCAGCTTTCCAGAGTCCTGTGGATCTGTTGTTCAGCTGACGTGTGTCATGCCAGTGCTGCTGTGGTGGGCAGGAGCAGTGAAGGAAGCTTCCCTGGGTCAGCATCCCCAGGTGGCTGTTAGCTGTGGCTTTTGTCACAGCACCTGGAACTGAAAACAACATGTTTGTCCAGCCACAAAGGGCTTAAGGTGGTGCAGAGCACGGTGAGTGACACACTGAGGTGAGAATGTCTGAGACACTCCTGCTTCCAGTCAGCAGTGCTTGCAACACAACTCAGCAGGATATTGAGGAAGTGTCGAAGTTTCGCTTTGCTCTGTAAAGCAGCAAGCAGACCAGATTCTTCCTAGGAAAAGGCAGCTCCTGTGGTCAGCCCACAGCTGAAGCAAACTTCGGAAGTGTGTGTAAGTGCTTGGTTCCTGCTGAATTGCACTGTTCACTGGGCATTATCCAACTCAGTCCAGCAAACACACTGGACAATGTTCACATAAAAAGTGAAAGCTCTTGTAAGGGCAGAAAGATAAATGGGTTAAAAAGCAGATGATTAGAGTGGGAGGACAAAAGATCTTTGTGTGGTAATATGTTGTTTGTTTTGGCCAATGTTGGCTCCCAAAATGAATGTTTTGAGCGTGGTTGTGTTTTCAATACAGGGCTTTACACCAGACCTTTTGAACTGTCCCTAGTTCCCTTTGCAATTTACAACTTTTTTCCCCACTGAAAATGGGTCTCTAAGCAAAGGTCATGCTGGCACATACTAAACAAAAAATGAAGATATTTTATGTGCAATCCTTTAAATTTTACAATGCAGAATCAAAAGAGAAGTTTTGAGTTGAAAGCGTAGTGACAATACAGGAACGTATTTCAGTCATCTTCCTTCAGATTGCCGTCTATTATATTTCTCTGAGTGAAAAGGTGTACATTTGACCACTGGCTGCTTTCTCCATTCTTCCTTGCCCTGTTAAACTCCTTGAAGTCCAGTGCTTTCATGCCTTTGAGCATGACATTCCTTCCTCATGAGCTATGACTAGTTTAAACCACCACTGTAAGTTTATTCATTTTTTTAGAGGGAATTTTTTTTTTTTCTTGAAGGAGGGAATGACAAGTTTGCATTGGGAAATGCTGATTTTTTAATAAAACTATTTATAGAAATGTTTCATGTTTCCATGGGCTGGGTGGATTTTAACCGGAAGTTGTTTGGTTTTTTTAAAGCTGCTCTGGGAACTCATACATGAAGTTTCTTAAGTTTAGGAGGTCTGTAAGCTTTCTGTAAAGTAGTCTTGCAGATTATAGATACTCTATATTCTCATATTCAACATAAATTGTATTATTTGAGCCAACAGGGTGCTCTCAGGGTTTATAAACCAGTTCTTGCTGACAGTGAGGTATTTCCGTACCTTCTGGGCTTCCCAGCTGTGCAGAGCACAGTGTCAGTGAAGCATGTGAGGTAACTGATGTGATGCTGAATATGTTTCCTGTGTTATGTTCCCTCATGAGTTGCAGCAATACCTACAGTGCAACCAGCTTGTGCCTGTGTGAGAAGAGTGCTGTGAGGAAGTGAATGTTAAATGTTGCTAACAATACCACAGCTGAGCTTTTGCTGCTCCTTCCTGCTGGTCTCTCTAGCCCATCTCTGTGCAGTAACTCCTGAACCACTCCCAAATTATACCAGAGCTGTGTCATGCCTGAGGTATGCAGTATTCCTGTGTTCCTCTTGTTACATAACACCTTGCGTGGGGTAATTTTGATTATCGTAATGGGTGACACCCACAAACACTGTCAAAAAGCCCGAAATACCTCTGTTCCCCAACTGGAAAGCAACTAGATAGAATAATTTTCTTTCTGAAAATGTCTGCATTCACCTCCATGAAGATCAATGCTTGTCTTAGAATGCCTAATATTTCATGTTAGAAATCCTGTTGTTTGGAAGAGTGTGAGACTAGCTACTGGCATTTAATTTTAGATGACCAATGCCTAGCAATGGCTTTGATCACTGGAGGTGCTCCTCTGTAGAATGTTTAACAAATTTGGCTGGTTTTCAAACACATGGAACTGTAGACATTTAACCCTAATGTCTTACAAGGCAACAAAATGTCTGCAGTTTACCAAACATAGTGGACCAAGTTCTGCTTTTGTAGTGAAGGGTATAGAACCACTAATACATAATGTGCTCACTCCTATGTGACACTCAGCAGGCTGGCTCCAATCCAGAGCAGTACCAAAGTATTGAATTGGATGAAACCTTAACTCCAGCTGCTGGAAGAAGAGCAAATGGCACACAGTTACCTCATTAAAGTCATTCTGACTAATTTATTTCTCTTAAATTTAAATGTATTTAGTGCCCTTTCCAGACAAAAAACATGTCCTTGATGTCCCTTGCAACTGGTATTATATGATTCTAAAGCTCAGCAGGCTGCCCTTAATAATAATGTATTTGATATTCTCAAACTTAAATATAATGTGAACCTGTGTCACACACAGAGGACCCTAAAAAAACCCACCATATTTTGTCCTGCCAAGATTGCTCTTTGCTGGTTGAGCTGGCTTGATCATATGGAGATACAGTATCTCCATTTAGAATTAAATTAATACAACTCTTCAGAATCAAATCTGAATTTTGGAAATGAAAAAGCAAATCCAAGATCCATGTTACCAGGCTTCCTGTTTTCTCACTGCTTTTTACCAAATTAATAGCTGCATATAAATTGAAAATCTTGGATTTTTCTCCTAATTTTCTGCCTCATTAGGAGCTTTCTTCTTTCTACAGGCATTAAATAAGACTTGTGCAATTAGAGGCGTCAGATAATTCCAGTGCAGAAGGGTGGAGATAATGGCACCTGGCATCCTTTATTCTTTGGGCATCTACCTCCCTTTGGCTGATGGGTTGGCAATAGCCATTAGACAACTTTTCAAGAAGGAAAATGTAACTATCACGGTTTATCAGTATTGCTTAACATTTTTGAGGAAAAAGCATTTTCTTCCTAGATTTCTTAACTGTTTATTTTATCGTGAATAGACTACAGTGTTCCAGTGGGGGTGTTATTACCAAAGTAGCCCAACATATTTATTCTGAGCCTGAGTCCTTTTCAGCAGTTACGAACTTATGAAAAGTAGCTGCAATGTCTGTGCCAATACATGTTCTGTACTACAGTTCTATTTGACATATCACTAATGAATTTTTGGGTTTTTTTTCCCCCAGATTTGTAATTCTGTAGGAGAGTGATATGTTTGGTTGATTGACCAATTGATCTGTTCCTAGAGCTGTGCTTCATTTGATCATGACCAGTGTGTTTATCATTACTGTCTTCTGACTGCTCAATTTTCCTTAGCTGATAATTGTACTTACTGTTACCAGGACATTTCACTCAAATCTACTTGAATCTGCCCGCTGGTGCAGGAGATCTGAGCAATTTCAAGCAATGAAAAGTACTCATGACTAAGAATACAGCTCAAAACTTTGTTGGGTTTTTGTTTATTCCAGCTACGAACTTAAATTGCATTTAACTGTGAAAGGTAGAAAGCCGTCCACGTATGTCAGAGTTCTGCAAGTTTAGGGCCTTTGCACAGGCATCAAGTTTTGTGGTCAAATTCAGACTTTCTAGACCCACGCCTTCTGTGTTGCACAAAACACACAGGCTGTGTAGCCCTTTAAAGCTATTCAGTGCCCACCCATAGAGTCACACAGTGACTGGAAGGTTGAAGCTGACAGAGATCTCAGTGTCATTGAGCTGGATGAGGTTCCTGTCAGCCCCTTTCTCCAGCCTGTCTGGGTCCCTCTGGACGGCACCACGACCCTCTGGTGTATCAGCCCCTCCTCACAGTTTGGTGCCATCAGCAAATCTGCTGAGGATGCAGCTGCCCCATCATCCAGAGCATTAATGAAGGTGTGAAAGAGGTTCAGACCCAGTCAGTATTGACCCCTGGGTCACACTGCTCCAATTAGACTTTGTGCCACTGACCACCACCTCCCATATTATCTGGTCGTTCAGCTGGTACTTCAGCAACTTCTTTATGAGGATTTTGTGAGAAATCCTGCAATTACTTTTCTTGTGCAGCTGACTTCTAAGATTTTCCCCCCCACCTTTCTAACTACCCAATTCATGTTCTCTGTCAAGAAAATAAAATACAAGTGTCCAGGTTTGCAACTCAGGTGTAAGTAGAACAGTTGAAAGTTGGAGAAAAGCCTGCCCTGGAAAACCACAGTCTTGGAATTTCCTGGAAAGAGCATTCTAAAAGTGGCACGGGAGGACTTGTACTTAACTAAAACAATTTCATTTTGAAACTTTCTACTGGCTTGTCTGAAATTATATAGCCCAGGAAATTTTTTGCTAAATCATAGACAAGTGAAAGTGTTTTGCTCTTAACTACTCTTGGTGTATTTAGTGGGACTAGCATAGCATTTCAACTGGCAGGACAACTGCTGGAGAAGTCTGACCTTCTAGAAAGTTCAGCCAATGAAATATTGAGAGGCTATTTTTTGCTAAATACATGCACATGTGTTGTTCACCTACAAACTGTCACATGAGCCAGTGACTATACATACAGACTATACAATGATTAACTGACTATACATCTTTGGTAGGAGGCTCTTTCAAATCCAGCATGGGCAAAATGTTTTGGGTTTTGGTGTTTTTTTTCATAGAAATATGTCACAGGAATGAGAAAAACAAATAACCTTGTTTTTCTTTTGGGCAGTTAAAAAGTGAGCCACAACAAAAACAAAACAAAATAACCAAACAAAAAAACCTCCAAACTGTGTATTTCTCTAATAATATTTAATATAATAAACTCTAATATTTTTCATGTCTGATCTTCAACTAGTTATTTAACTTCTTTGGCTGGATTGGAGAAGTGTACAGTGTGATGCCTTTTAATCAGAATGTGATAGAAAGCAAGTCTTTATTTATTTTCTATGGTTGGCCCACATAAAACTACAGAAATGGCATTAGGATTTCATGTTTGTTTGCTTAATATGAGCTGTATTAAATCAGCTAGCTTGACCATTCCCTGTAAATGCCAAAGAAACCCAAAAGGCTACAGCTGGATTCTAACACTCATACATACTGCCAAATGCAACTTTCCAGATGGTGAGAAGCATAGCTAATAATCTTGCATGTTTCACTTATGTAGCACTGGTAGGGTTTGTCTCAGCTTGTGAGTGAGCCAGACTAGAATTCACTTCTCACATAATCATTCAAACTAATGTATTTAACTAAGAAACAGGAATGCAGTAAGAATTCACCGGCTCAGGCAGATCTGGGTCAAGGGAACAGTGTCTGGAAGAGAGAATGGGCCATCACCCCTTTGGTGAGACCTGGGCTAGCTGGCACGATTTCTTTCTATGGGATCAAGTTGTTGCAGGAATTCATTGGACTACAGGTCCATGCTGTTGCAAGCTGCAATACTGTTTAGGGAAGAGGAGGTGATGGTCTGGAGCAGAGCTTAGGCCAAATAGTATTCCAAAAGCAATCTTTTCACAGACCAGCAATTGTACCTTTTCCTAAGTGCATTTTGCGGTTAAGCCACAAGATGGCAGGAAAACAAAATAAATATTATTTTATGAAGCAGCTGCGCTAGAAAGCTACATCTAAACCCAAATATGATCGAGAAGGGGGCAAATTTTCCTTACGAAAGTGTTGCTAAAGCCATATAAAGTTTTAAAATATGTTAGATATTCCTTTAATTAATGTTATCTAAGTGTGATTTGGGCTAAACCATCTTTCTCTTATCTGCTGTTTTGTGGGTCTGGACAAATACTGTCTATTTTTTTGCCTATAGGCAGGAAGTAAAAAAGCTATCCCTGCTTATTTCAGCTTTGGTTCCCAGTGTAATATGCTGTGTAACAAAATTAAATTCAGAATAAAGTCTCTTTGTATCTGGAAGGAGGACCATGATTTTCCTGAATGGTGATTAATCCTTGGTTTCTGTATTTTACGTAGTATGCCCTCTCACTCTGCCCTTGCAAAAAACCCCTACCTTCACATTATTCTCAAAGCAGACTTCAAAGCCAGGTAGGAGATTCAAATGATGAGTTGATTCTTCTTGATTTGAAGAGTAAAAGGTGTAGTGCCTTACAATAACCTCTGTGCTTTATCTGCCTATGTCATCTGATATTAAAAATGTTCTATAACTTTTTCTGTGAAGGAATTTCAAATGACTGGATTCTGTTCCTCTCCTGCTGTATCCAATCAGTGGAATTTTAAAGAGACTGGCTTTTAAAATATCTTAGCTCCTTTTTCAAAAGCAGTGGTTACAATTGCATTGTTAGTACTGTGTAAGTAGCAATAGTGCATAGCAGCAGTACATGTCAATAGTGCCTGTAAGAGTGGGGTACATGGAGTCTTACTACCAATTCTCAGTTTTTTTGGATATTCTTGTCCTGCAGACACTCTTAACTGTCCTGTGGTGCTGATTGCAACTCAGAGAAGATGTTGTCTACCATAGTTTAAGGGGTCTTAAATGTTTTCCTGAGTGTAGCAAGCTGAGTGTAGTAAAAGACCTATGTCCAATAATAGATGAAGTTTTAATCTCTTGCCTTACCTGCATTTGTGGATACATTTGTCTGTGGCCTCTCTGCAGTCATCTCATTATAGTGAACCAGGTAGCTCTTCACCAAAATGCCTTTTTAAGTAGTACTGCTTATCTCCAAAAAAGTTGTTGAACTCATTTTGGATGGGCTCCAATGACACCCTCAAAGGCTTTCTGTATTTTCATCTGTTGGGGAATTTATTGCCTCTTCTTTCCATCCCTACTGTCCTCATTTACTGCTTCTTACAGGGGCACCTTTTGCTTCTCCAGCAGGCAGCTGTGGGGATGTGCCAATGACAGAGAGGGTCTCTGTCGAGCTGGTCAAGAAGGGCACCATTCTGCAAGTGCCATAGATGTGCCTTCACCAAGGGTCCAAAGCTCGGATTATGGGCCATGAGGCAGTGTACAGAACTTTATCAGTCACAAGAAATGAGGAGTAGTTCATGGCTTTGCCATATAGTTAAACAGTCATAGTTCATAGGTGCATTCGTAGTTGCCCTGCTAATAAAGGGAAAAAAGTATAACTGAAAAATTACCACATCAGTTCTACATACAACACACGTATTTGTGAGAACTACTGATCCCACATTTTCTGGTATTGAAATGTTGGTTTATGATAAATTCATAGTTGTACCTAAAGCAATTTTGATCCCTCTGAGACTCAGGCAGCAACCCTAAAGCAGTGTTTTCATTTAAAGCAGTCGTTTCATTGTCTTTTCTGTGAATTGTCCATGCTTGTGGTTCTATGAAGGAGTAATATCAGCAAGGCGTAGCTGTTGGTTATATGTCTGTTCTAACTCATTATCTCAGTTATGGTGAGGAATTCCCAATTTGAAGTAATGAGTACCAAAAGTGACTTCTTTGTGTCAATCACAAAATCTGTAAAGTTTTCAAAAGTTCCTTGAAAAGACATATTGCTCAAGTCACAGACAGAAAATGACATTCAAGTTTAGGAAACAAGACCTTTTATTACAGCAATGAGAAAACAAAAATAAAAAGTTGGGATTACTGTTCTTTGAAAGGTGGATGTTGGACCAAAGCAAGGGCTCTGTACTACATATTAAGGTGCCATGATATTACACTTTGCCTGGGAGAACTTACAGAAATAAATACCATTCTTTGTTTAGAAGGCTAATATTTAATGGGTTTTTAGAAATGTGCTGCACTGAAAACTTTTTACCACCTATCCATTGATTTCCAACTTCGGGATTGTTGTAGCAACACAGTGTGTTGTGATTTCTGCAACCACACTTCTAAAATCTTAGGTTCTGCTGTGTTTCCTTTTTTCTCCATTCACCCAGAGGTAGACAACAGGTTTAATGGAGCTGGTTGCTGCAGACAAACAGAGAAGCTGAAGCTGAATTTACTCCTAGTGGTCTTACACCAGTAGCAGAGCTGTGCCAGTCTCATTCTGCCCACTCAAGCTGCTCACTACTTCAGCTGCTGTAGTTTTGAGGAAAACATGGGGAAAAAAAAAAGAGAGAGAGAGAAACAATAAGTAAACACCAGCTCCACTTTTCCTGTGGGTTTTTCTTTTAATTACTTAATTTACCATGCCCCTTGGCAGCACTGTAGGCTTTTGTGCTATTTTCCTATAAATATGTGCTGAAAACCCCTGTGGCCACATTGCACTGCTTTGGTATTGTCCTGATATTAGCAGATCTGGAAACCATGTTTCTGATACATTTGCTCCTACACTGTTTATATTCTTTTGCAAGTCAATTTGAATATGCAAAATTTGCTGACACTTTTACCATTTTAACTGTACATAGGTGCAGGGTTGCCATCATTACCAACATATTTTGTGCCAGTCGTGGTCACAGTCAAGAAAAACAAGACCTCTTTTGAACTCTATGATTTCCAGGCTAGATGGAAATACCTGAGCTCAGTAATTGCCTTTTGTACGGTGTATTCCCTGAAATATTTGCTTCTTCTATATTCGCTTAACAGAAATTATTTTGCAGCTGGATGCTTTTTTTTTTTTCATGATATTTTCCAAGTGGCAGCAGAACATTATGGCACACAAAATTCAGTCCTCCTAGATGACATTTTTTCTTAGAAAAGTAGCATCCTTATCATCCATATCAAATAGAATACTTCTGGGGTAACAACTTAGAGATTTTAAGATCTTAAAATATGCTTGGCAACTTTTCAGTGAAGTAAGATACATTTATCTAGAATATCTGAGCTATTTCCTTACAGAAAATGGCATTAGCAGTTGCAAATAAGCCTTTTGGACTAATGAACAGAATATGGTGTCATTGTTTTAACACACATTCTGTCTTAATCATCTAATTATATGGACATAACAAATGCCTCTGTTTTCTTAGCCAGTCCAAAACAAATTTGATATCTTGGATTATATCTTCGTCCTGGTTATAAATGTAATATTGGGAGTATTAGGTAAGTAGGCTAACATAGGCCAGCATAGTTCTGGTTGAGAGTTCCAGTCACAGACAGGAAACCTTAATTATTTTTCAGATGTGACAGCGGCAGAAGACTGAAGCCTGACTGTCTTAAAATCCCTCTTTAGCCCTATGACCTCTTGTTTTCTTAGCTCTGGTGGGAACTAGTGGTATAAATAAAACAGTTCTTCCTCTGTACCATGGAGGCATGTCTTTGTCTTTTCAGATGATTCTCATTACAGTGTGCTCCAGGGTTTGATGTGTGAGGATAATAACAGTATGGACAACAAAATTCAGAACTCATTACATGCAGTTATTTTTGGGATTTTTTTTTCAATAAGGAGGGACTCTTTGAAGCCGCCTTAGATGAGACAAAGATGACTAGTGGAACATTTTTAGGAAATAATTAGTTTCCTGGAAGAAGAGCACCTTTATCCTAGGATGGGATCCTGAAAGGTGACCACAAAACAAAAAATAAAAAGGCTAGGGCACTCTGCTAAGGTATAGCAGAGAATTGACAAGGAAAGTATACAAATTAACAGGTTTACGTAGAGGCAAAACATGGTTAGAGTTCAAGGAAACCATGGATGTAGCCAGCTAGAAGTAGGAGGCTGATGATTTGGGGAGGGTAGTTCAGCTGATGAAAGGATGTATTTCTGTTGGGTAGTAACAAAGGCTGCACGACAGGGGTCAGATAGAGACTGTGTGGTTTCCAATAACAGTAAAACTTTTAAGGGGCTGCAGTCACATCAACTGCCTGCATGTACAACAAGGAGGAACTTGAATAAAGCTCTACTCAGAGTTCAAGGAGCTTTAATATGTTTGAAGGATGCTCTGACACAAGCTTTTATGCAGTGCTCTGGAAATAAGAGGCTGAAATTGGGTCAAGAGAGCAATATTATTCACAGCACAGTATTTTAAATTTCAAGATGCATTAGAAGTCCAGAGTGACCTCTTCTCTCCATAAGAAGTTTGGGAAAATAAACTGTGTGTTAATGCATGTTTTTCATAGAAAATTTCTCTGCTGTATTTCTGTAGCAGAAAATTGTCAGCTAGATAGCCTAGGGAGAAGCAACTAGCATTAGTTTGCTTCTCAATTAATTCTGATTAAAGTGGGAGGGAGTCGGTGGATTCATGGACTCTGCATATACCATAAATGTGACGTGGATACATATATTTTCTTTTAATGATAAATCTTGCCCAGTGGCCCAGTATCATATAGCTTAGTGGCTTCATCTTGCTGTATCAGAGAATTTTAGAAGTTGTCTATACAATTTTCTTAAATACAAGCCAGAGGTGTATTTATTTTTAATAAAATAAACTCATTTATTTTATTGGGAAAAAATTATTGTTTATTGTCATTTATTTTTGGGATAACATTGGACATTTTTTGTACTCAGTAGTGGCAGACAAAGTTTTTGAGTGGTGTTTTATAGTTTAAGGTAATAACTGTGTTTTAAATTTTCTATGACTACAGCTGTGAAGCGATGGCAAAGAAAATAGGATAGTAATAACTCTTGTAGGTTTATTCCAAGTGAAAAGCAGCAAAACAATGTCAATTGTAACAATCTAAAACAATCAAACAAAACATCTTTCCTAGGAAACAACACCAAAAGTTTTACTTGTTAAAATGTATAACTGGACACATACTGTTGGAACACTTTTACAATGTTATCTGTGCCTGGAGAATATTAACTTTTGTCATTTAGGTTAACATTAATCAAGAACATGCCAAAAGCCTGTGCTGAAATGTGACCGAATTCTGTTTTCTAGAGAAATGGTTTGGTATTCTGGAAACTCTTAATAATGGATACAGAATTTACATATTTCTTTCTTTATTTTAACAAAGATCAATAAGCATTAATAACATTTTAACTGTCCTGTATTACTTTTTTGATTTTCATACATCTTCTCTCTGCGTCTTCTGGATCGGGACAGCCTCCGGTTCCTTCTCTTTCCCCTTCTGCTCTTCCCTTCATCCCAAAGCTTGTCTGCGTGGAAGATCTGTGTTTGCTCAGAGAATCGCAGCATATGCCGAGTGGAGAGGGCCAGCACCAGGATCATCGCGCCTCGGGGCAGGGCAGCGGCAGGGCAGCGGCCGGGCAGCAGCGGCAGACGGGCGGGCAGCAGCGGGACAGCAGCGAGCAGGACACCGGCAGGGCAGCGGCGGGCAGCGGCGGGGCAGCAGCGAGCTGAGGTAGTACTTAGGGCTCCAGGCTAGGGGCTGGGCGCTGTGGTGCAGTTCATAATTCCTTATATACAGCATGGCCCCTCCCACAGTCCGATCGTCCGGAGGAACCATTGGGTCGTCTAGAGGAGTTCATCCTAGCGACAGAGCCTCCCCCCCCTCCTCGAGGGGGGCTCGAAGGGGGTTGCTGGGGGAAGTCATCCTAGCGACACAGCCTCTCCGGCCTCCTCCCCCTGCCGAGCCACGGGTGCTCGCTCTCTCTGTGCACGTGTCACCGCCAAGGCATGTGTGGCTTTCCTAGTACTTTTAAATTTAACGTTAGTAAACCAAATTTTTAAGCAACAGTTCAGAATAAAATCAAAACAATTTCAGATATTTTTATTTTAACATTAATCAGGCCCTCACGTGGGGAAGAATCTTCTCCTGATACCCTGACACAACTTCAGGCCATTCTCTTGGGTCCTGTTGATGCCTTTTTCTGAGCCGCTGGGCACCACAGAGGAGACATCAGTGCCTGCCCTTTTTTACCCTCAGGAGGAAGTTGCAGACCCCAGTGAGGTCTCCTCTAAGTCTCCTTTTCACCAGGCTGAGCAGACCAAGTACCCTCAGCCACTCCTCATACGGCTTCCCCTCGAGGCCCTTCACCATCTTCATGGCCTCCTTTGGACACTCTCTGACAGCTTTATGCTTTTTTTATATTGTGGTGCCCCAAACTGCCCCCAGCACTGGAGGTGAGGCCTCCCCAGTGCAGAGCAGAGCGGGACAATCCCCTCCCTTACTCAGCTGGCGATGCTGTGCCTGATGCCCCCCAGGACAGGGTTGGCCCTCCTGGCTGCCAGGGCACTGCTGACTCATATCCAACCTGCCATCAGCCAGGACCACCATGTCCCTCTCCGTGGTGCTGCTCTCTGGCCTCTCATTCCCTATTTCCAGCTATGTTGTTTGGCAGATGAATAAAACAGGTGTATCAGGGAGAAGAACAGGCCAAGTAGATCTGAGCTAGGTTCATGCTGACACCTTCTCCAGATATGAAGGACAGCTTTGGTTATATAACCTCAGTTGTATTTTGAGAACCTGGGACTGGTCCCAGACACAAAGAGACTCAAAGGGACCTGTGGATTCCATGGCCATGTCTGTGATGTTAAATGCTCCCTTGCTCACAGCCACAGTGGAGCATGGAGATCCAGCAGCAGATGGAAGAGCCCAGGAACACCCTGCTCTGGCTGCTCCCAGGCCACCACAAGAGCCACCAGCCTGTCAGAGCCCACCTCAACACAGCCAGAGGAGCACAGGAGCCCAAAGGCAGGTGGGAACTGTGCCCTGTCCACGCTCTTCCCAGGACTCTCCCAGTGGACCCACTGCCCCGTGGCCCAGGTGTGACACCCATTATAATAAAAAGGCAAGGCTGGAGCACCTTTTGAACAGAGGGGGTTTCTGCCTAGACACATAGGATATGTTAAGGGAAGAACATTTTAGGATTGCAGAGGATTTCTTATGGGCTGTTTAGGGAAGAAACCAAAGAAGAGAAAGGAGAAGGATTTAGATGATTTGGGGAGGAAAAAGTAGAGGAAAACAGAGGGATAAGATGACAGAAAAGGGCGTTGTTTTTAAATAATTACACTTGTCTGCCTTTGCAGTGTGCCCAATTAGCAGAGTCTGACCTATCTTCCTATCATATTAATTTCTAACTCTTTTTTTTCCCCTGGTTAAGGGAGGAGCTCTCTCTTGGTGGTCCAGGGGAGTTCCAGCTGCTGGAGAGATGGCAGGGTCTGGAGGTCTCCAGGGCAAAGGCAAGTGCTGTGTCTGTGTGAGTGTGAGACCGCAAAGTGGTTGACTCAGTGTTGTCTCTATCTCTGTCTGAGAGGTTCTGTACCAGTAGCTGGAGTAGGGCTGTAACCTTGGGGCCCCTACGTCCAGTGCCAGCATCCGGGGAGGCTGGACTCCGGGGACGGCTGCTGGATCCTCATCCTCACTGTCCTGCTCCGCCAGACGAGGGAGCAGGATGATGCTGTTTGTGCTGTGTTTGTGCAGGTGCTCTGTGTGCCTATGCCCACCCGTGTGCCTGTGATCACCTGTGCACGTGTCGTGTGTTTCTGTGCTCTGCATGCATCTGTCTGAGTTCTTGATCACCTCTGGATTGGTTTTTTTGTGTTGTTTAAAGACAAAAGCCATGATGAAGTAGAGAAATTTTGAAGCTCTTGATTTCTGCAGAAAGTGTCTGGCAACATGACAGATGACAGTTTAAGTTAGTTACAGAGAAATGGAAGGGGGCTTAGCATTTAAAGGCACCCAGCAAATTCAGTTCGCTATCCCACATTATTTAGCCTTTTAATAATGAAATTCACACTTCACACAGGCCAGTAGATGAAATGTTATGCATTCATTTTAGCAGGAAATACGGGGGGTTGATAAGTGAATTTTTAATTCTCTTTTTTTTTTTTTCTATACTGCCTTAACTCTCTTCTTCAATTATTTCTTCTATGCTCATTTTATTTCTACCATTTATGCTGGGGTTTTTTCCTTTGGCTTTAGATTGATTATGGTTTTGTTTGTTGGGGTTTTTTTTCCTGGTGCTGCTTAATGCAAGAAAAATGACCATTACTTATTCACTGATCTCCCACAATACTTCCAATTTCTGTGTTTTAGTGGGGTCTTTTTTCAGGAAGCAGAAGTTACGGTGGGGCAAGATCCAGATTATTTGAGAGACTGATTTCAGCTCACCGTTGGAAGTCATGAAGAAAATGCAGTATCTGTATGGATCGTTTCCTTAGATCTAATCACATGTATAGAAACATGTTTAAGAATAATGTTTGTATTCTTTTTGAGATAGTCTAAGCAACCAGAACACGAAACTGCAAATATAGAATGTTGTTTCACCTCCTGCTTAAATTCCTATTATCTTTAGGAGAAAGGAAAAAGAAATAGGTAACTCATGCCACAAGGAAAATGTGTCATTTATGGCATAATGTTCTTTAAATTGCTAAAGCAGTATACTCTACTTCTGTAAAACATTTATAATAGTCTTTAAGACATCCATAATGATTTTCAGAGTTTCATAATACACTGCAAAGAACATACAAATGTCTCTTGCAGTGGCCATGGGCAGCTACCTGTAGAAGAATATAACAAGTTAATCACAAATTAATTTTCTCACACTCTCTCACCTTTTGATTATTTGCAGATAGATATTTTTATAGGATTTGCATGAATTAATGAATGGTTATGGATTTTTCTCTTACGAATTTGCCTACTCACTTTTCAAACCCATGTAAAATAATACTATCCAAAAATTGACCATATGCTGCAAGGAAAACCGCCTCCTTTTGCTTGTTTTCTATCTGCCTTCTGTTACTTTTATGTGGTTCCCTCCCCAGCTCTGGTGCTGGAACACAGTGAACAGTTAATTCCCATTCAATCTCTCTGTCTGCTTGGGCTTTATTGACATCTGTTATGTACCTCATTCAGTTATCTCTCTTTTTTCAGACTGAAGACTCCTCACTTGGGGATCTTCACTGAAGAGTCTTCACGTAAATATTTGTTGTGCAGAAGGAATTATAGACACTTGGGCCATGTTCTTTGCCTTTCTCTTAGCCTTTTGCAGTTCTGTGCCCTCTCAGTCAGACCTACATAAAATATGGCAGTGCTTCTGCATGGACTAATGCTTCTATCTCTTGGGAAAAAAAATTACTTAGGTTACATCTGCCAGATGAATAGATCACATATCTTGCCACGTGTTTCAGGTGTCTTAACATTTGTACATTAGGTGAAACCAGGCCAGCATCTGTGAGTATTAGATCTTGGTAGACTTTGACTGCTGATTTACAGAGAGTAGGGTTTGCTCGTTGACCAATTCTGTTCAGCCAGGAGGTGCTCAGAGACCCTTTCCAGAACTAGAGGTATTTGTTCTGTGGCATTGGTTACTCATAGACCATGATAAAGTTCCTCTTGAAATTCTGCCCCAAAATGTTTTAGTCAGTTCTTTATTCTATAACTTGAAGAGAAAAGATGACAGATGGTGTTTTCTTTGCCCAATACGGAGGAGTTGTTTGTGCTGGCGTAGGGTAAATGGTATTTCATTACTTCTCAATGATTTTGTGTGGTTTTGAGTAAGTAGAGAAAGAAAAAGGTGCTTGGTGGGTTTCACTGCTCTCCATTAAAATCTTCTTGCTCAGTCATACTGCAGCCATTTCAGTAAATTCCTGGGCAATTTTTGGTCTACCTTTTTTCCCTCCTGCTCAAGATAATGACAGCAGTAGCATTATGCTTGATGTTAAATATTACATTCTGGTTTAACCCTGAGTATTCATGTAGCTTTTACTCTGAAGATTAAATAATTCTGTTTTGACAGGAGCCCTTGCTGTGGTCACTGAGAGTTGTGTAATCCATCACCTTGGACAATATTGACACCAGTCTGCATAATACTAAACTAGTTCATCCTTCATAACTCAAGACTAGGCATTCTTCACTGAGGATGTTAATGATCCTCTCAACTTCTTTATGGCATTCCACTTTGTCTTTTCTAAGGGCTAGTGCAGCTTGGAGCTTTTACTCCCTACAGTGTAAAACTTGCCATGAAGTTCTGTACTTTTCTTCATGTTGTCAGCCCTTGTTTAGAGATGGGGGAGTTGCTGCTATTGATGAAGGACCTCCCAGGTGTCTTGGCCATGCACGCAAATGTAGCCAGCAGTGCCTTAGTGGAGGAGGCAGCAGTTCCACCTCTGGGGAAATACCTCAAGAGTCCTTTGCAAGGGGGATGTGGGGAGACTGATTTGCAGTTATCATTACAAATTGAAATGATAATAGAAGGCAGTGAAAAACTTGTGGAAGGCTAAAAATTGGAGAGGAAAGATGACGTGAGACCTTCAAGAAGTGAGTGCTCAGTTCAGAGTAAAAACTCTCCCAGTGTATTTTAATTCCCTGAAATTAGAGCAGAGTATGGGTTTTCATTCTTAAACTTGCCAATACACTAATGTTTCTACTAGGTATTTCTATTTTAACTGCACTGCATCATTGACCTATGAATTTTCCTTATGAATCACTCTAAAACCACATTATTCCCTAATCAGTGACCACTTTTACTTCACACGTGGATTGTCTGGAATTCAGTGGTTGGGAGTTTTTAAATGCAATTCTTTCTGTTTATTCAGGACATCCATTCCTGTCCTCCAGCTTAATTCTAGAAGACTTCCCACTTTTTACCAAAAAATGCAGTTTTATCAGAGGTGTACATGCTCTGCTGTACTGCCTTTCACCTCATGTGGAGGGTCAGAAGACAACGAGTTACCCCTGTGGAGAAGGTATTTCAAAGACCCAAAGGTGGTGGGCTTTCAGCTGTGCCTTGGAGACAGTGGAAATTAAGCAGCTTTCTACTTTGGCTGGTCTCTCAGAGGACCCTTCTGTTGTGGAGTTGCTGAAGGTTGAAGAGCAATAGCTGCTAATCACTTCCACACTGATGTGGAAGACTCCCTGATACCCATCAATTCGGTGATTTTTTGCCTGGGGAGCCAAGGAGTGATCAGCAGGACCTGTTCATCCTTTATCAGTCCCATATGGCCCGTGAGAAAGGCTGAAGAAGAATGGAGACTAGCAATAGGCTATTGCCTGAATGAAGTCACACCATCACTGAGTACTGCTGTACTGGACATGCTGGAACTTCTACATGAACTGGAGTCAGAGGCAGCCCAGTGGTACCACAGTGGGTATCACTGATGCATTTTTGTCAATCCTTTCAAAAGAAGAGTGCAGGTCACAGTTTGCTTTCACTTGCTGGATTTGGGGTTCTGACCCCAATTCCCTTTTGATCCCACATTAATGAAGAATGAACTTTGATGGAACCATGAACACAGAGGTGATGGATTCAGAACTGGTTTCCACATGCAACAGCCTAACAGCACACACCTTCTTTCCTGCCTGAAAAACAGTTCTGACAGATGGAGCCCAAGGTCATGCACTCAGTGATCTCAATGGGCTTTAGTAGGGATGGTCCATAATTTAAGGGAGTATTAACTGTGTGTGTATATGTACCAAAAGAGAGGAAAGTGATGGGGTTTTGGGAAGTGGGACCTGGCATTATAGAGTTTATATGGAGTATGGGGTGCCTGCTGTCCTAGTTTCAGCTGGAATAGAGTGAATTTTTTTCCCAGCAGCTGTTAGTGCTGTATTTTGGATTCAGTGTGGGAGTAATACTGATAACACACTGATATTTTGGTTGTTGCTGAGCAGTGCTTATCTTAAATCAAAGACTTTGCAGTGCCTCATGCTCTGCCAGTGAGGAGCTGTGGCAAGAAGCTGGGAGGGAGCGTTGGGACAGGTAATCCAGTGCAGCCAAAGGGCTATTCCATACCACAGAATGTCATGCCCAGTATATAAACTGGGGGAGCTGGCTGGCAGGGAGTGATTGCTGCATGTGGACAGCCTGGGCATCAGTCAGTGTGTGGTGAGCAACTCTATTGTGCATCACTTGTCTCCCTTGGGTTTTAGTTCTCTTTCTCACCTCTCACTACTATTATATTACTATTGATTTACTTTTTTTCAGCTATTAATCTGTTCTTATCTCAGGCCATGTGTTTTTTGTGATTCTCCTCCCAATCTTACCAGGGGTGGGAGTGAGCCAGCAGCTGTGCAGTATTAGTTGCTGGCTGGGATTAAAACAAAACACCTTATCAGCTTTGGAGTTTACAAATAACAGTTGTTGACTTGCACAAATCACTTTATCAGTATACACAGGGTATCCATGGATACACTGTAAATACAATAAAGAATTTCTTATTACTGTGGATGAAAAATTACAGAATCACAGAATCACAGAGTAAGCTGAGCTGGAAGGGACCCAGGAGGATCACTGAGTCCAACTCCCAGCCCTGTATAGCACCATTCCCAAGAGTCACATCATGAAACATTGTCCAAAAGCTTGTTGAGCTCTTTCAGGCTTGGTGCTGTGATTGCTGCCCTGGGGAGCCTGTTCCAGTGCCCAAACACCCTCTGAGAGAAGAACCTTTTCCTGATAGCCAAGCTAAACCTCCTCTGACACAAATTCAGGCCATTCCCTCCAGTCCTGTCACTGGTCACCACAGAGAAGAGATCAGTGTCTTCCCCTTCCCCTCACGAGGAAGTTGCAGATCCCAATGAGGTCTCCTCTCAGTCTCCTCTTCTCTAGGCTGAACAGACCAAGTGCCCTCAACTGCTCCTCACCTCTTTCCTCTCAAGGCCCTTCACCATTTTCACTTCTCTCCTTTGGACACTCTCTAATAGTTTAATAAGTTTCTTATGCTGTGGTGCCCCAAACTGCGCACAATATCTAAGGTGGCTGCACTAGTGCAGAGCACAGCTAGACAATGACATTTACATAACATTTTAATGTCTTGGTTAAGTTTTCAGTAAGTCCTGAAGATTCACTCATCTTGAAGGTGTACTTGCTTCAAGTTACTTCAACAACAGCTTTCAGCAGATGACAGCATAAAGTTCCCAGATTTTGAACCGGGCAGAGAACCTGCGCTATGAGGAACAGCTCTTCTCACTCTAGAGAAGACAAGACTTAGGCCATGTCACCTCAGTTTTCCAATATTTAAAAGCTAGCTACAAAGAGGACAGAACTTGTCTCTTCACAAGGACAAGACAAGGGACAATGAGTACAAGTTTCACCAGGAGAGATTTCAACTTGAAAATAAAAAAAGAACATTTTCATGGTAAGAGCAATTTTTCACTAGAACAGAGTCCAATTTGCTGCAATAGCTTTAATAGGCTGGATAGTTAATTAAACAGATAGCATGTGAAATGGTTATTCTGAATCATTCAGGGATGCTAAAGACATGCTCTTCAAACAATTTTCTAGTTCTCTCTCTTCTTCTCCCCAATTCACTTGTTTTTTGACCTGACCCTTTTCCAGGTAATAATCAATTTACTTGCCTACTCAATTACATGCTAAGATAGTGAAATCTTTTATGCATTTTGCCTGAAATGTGGTAAGGACCACTAGAAACCTTACACATCTTTCTCTACCTTTTATTTGTTTATGTTCCCATTCTTTTGAGAGGGTTGGGGTTTTTTCACATTTAATTGTGACTCTGACAAACAGCAGTAATTACGCTGATATATACTTTGCAATGTTTCTTCATAGCCTAAGTGTTTGCTATTTTCTAGGTTGAACTCCTCCAATGTGAAGAGGCCCTCATTGTAGTTTAGAAAACACTCGGCTCATCTTGATGCTACCTAATGGCTTTAAAAAGCACTAACATTCACTGAGTAATTTTCTCATCTCTGATTTTGACTGTTGGTGATTTGAGTCCACTTATATACTGCATGTGCCTAACTGGCTTAACAGGAAAGAACACATGACTATTTTGTTTTCTCTATACGATCAGTGAAGGTTGGTCTTTCAGACCATTAAAACACTGCCCAAGAAAGGGCAGGAAGTCAAAAAATCCTTTTTTGTTCCATGCAGTTTTGTAAGAAGAACAGCAAGTTTTGGTATTTTGTAGAGGTTTGGTAAGGGCTCTGTGTGTGTGTTCATATCCTCAGAACAGGATACTATTTTACCTCTTTCATGCAGTTCAAATGTGGCTCCCTTTTTACCAAATACTTAGTTTTCACTCCCATTCTCACATTTAAAGGTAACATAAATGAGACTTTGTTTGTGTGTATTTCTTTGTAAAGCAGTTTGATGTGAACATACACAGGCTTGAACTTTGCATAGTGAGTCTTGTAGCCCATAGTAAAGACCTTTGAACTTGGGTTCCCATTGCTATGCCAAAGAAGAGTTGCAAAACCCAGAAATATATTACTCTTCATCTGAAAAAAAAACCTACCAAAAAAAAAAACCTACCAAAAAAAAAAAAAAACCCCACAAAAAAAACCCCAAACCAAAACCAAACCAAACCAAAAAACCCCCACCAAACCCCCAAAAAACCAGAAAAAACTTGCTGCATTGAAAAACATAAATAAGTTTGCTAATTGCTAACTATTTTTGGGATAAAGGCAAAGACGTGATACTTCTAATACACTCTTTACCTATCAAATTCTTATACTTCAACAGCCAAATTAACTCCTGCTTTCAAATAGCTGTATCATCCCAGCATTTCATCTGGTTGTTTTTCTAGTTTCACACATTGCTTTTTCACCATAATGGAAGGATTCATTTGCCATGACCATGAGGGTATAACAAGGTACTGGAAAACAGCATATGGAGCTCACATGTGGTGGCAGCAGTACACAAGCCTGGTGTTCAAAGGCTCTTTGGTGCCTATAGAATGTCTGCATGGCAGTCAGGTGTGACTGCAGCATATGGAGCACTACCAAAATAGCAGAAGCCCAGGTTTGTTGATGCCAGGAAGAGATAAGAATTACCAGCCAGATTTGGGTGCATGAAACTTGCACAGGTCAAGGGTAGCCAGCCCAGGACAAAGCGCTCAGCACTGACACTGCTGGAGATACAGACTTTAAGTAGATTGAAGTTGGCAAAACTTCTCCTGTCTCTGTGTTCTCTCACTTCTGCTTGGACCATGGGCAAATTCAATGCAGTGCATCTGTGTACACAAACATATGCATGATCCCAGTGTCACTTCCAAAATCCCCACTGCCAGGTTGACTGTCATAAATACAGTAATGTTATGATAACTGCAGAACTGAAAATGCTGGCAGGATTTATGGTCATTTTGATCCCTGTTTTTTTATACTGTGTCCTTAAATGTTTATTTATCTATTCTTACTACTTTCAGAATTTTTTGCAGATCATTATACAGGCTGCTGGTGGTTCTCTTAACTAAATTTGAAGGTTCCTATGTGGATATCTAAAATAAATTTTAAAAGGATCGTTTACTTATTAACTGGTGTAAAGGAGAAAATACTGGAAGTAGACAGAATGTTCTGGATTGAACTGATGGATGAAGGAAAAATCAAAAGACTAAAACTGTTCATGGGTTACAGATGAAGTTTGCTGTATTTGATAGAATAAGAAAGCCAGGAATTAGATGAGGTAGGGAGATAGGCACTAAAATTCCTGATAAGAAGAAAATGAGGCCACTGTTGCAGCAATAGAACTAGAGCCCTGGGGGAGGAAGGCAGGTGTGCAGACAGCAAGGTTGCTCCTGCTGGAACACTCATCTTCAAGGAAATTGTGCCCTGGGGAACTTGTGGACAAGCAATGCCAGGTGGACTGGAGCTCTGCAACACGGTGACAGTGAGTGTCAGATCAACCTAATGTAGAACCCTCCTTCTTATTTTTCAGGGGACTAGAACGATAAGACCAAATGATTGCCACCCACTTCAGCATGTCTCTTTCACTGAGGATACAGAAATCCAGACAGAAGTCTTCCCACATCTACTCAGGACACAGGCTAACTGAGGTGGGGTGATAGCACCTCCTTTTGCTATTTTCTGCATGAATGGGTTCGTCATTCTGTCGCAGTGACTGCTGCTGTCCGCTGCTGTCCACTGCCCAGGCTAGCTCCAGCGGTGTGAGGCAGGAGTGGGGAGCAGCCGGAGGCACAGAGCTTAAAACTGCTCCTCTGAAGCCTCTGCTCTACCCACGGGAGCGAAGGCTCCAGGCACTGTGGCAGTCAGCAGCCTTCAACGAAGGGAAAGATAAAAAGTAACAGGGAGGCTTGCCACTGGGAGGTAATCCAAGTTTATTGCAGGCGATCCACGGTGTACAAGCAACAGGTGCAGTTGTTGCTACACCTTATAAAGGGGGGTTGAACAGGGAGAGTAACAGGGGGACCAATAAACGGATTAGGAGGGAGGGACGCTGGATGGAAGGACTCACATCTGGTCCAATGGTCTTGGTGGCTGGAGGGAGAGGGGTCACATGCCCCAATGGAGCATCCAGGTTTAGGGGATTTCCAAGAGGGGAGGTATCCGACGGGGCAGGGTCTCGGGGGATTGATGGGGACCATATAAGGGTAATTAGGGAGGGCTTGGGTGACAGGCACAGAAGAGTACGGAACTTCGGGCAGGGTTTGGGCGATTGACAGGGAAGGTGCCGGAACAAGGGGAGGGGATAACAATTTTGGGAGCACCGGGGGGGGGGGGGGGGCGTGGCTTGAATCTGGGACAGGCCAACTGGGAGTAGAAGTGGGGAAGGTAGGGACGAATCATTAGGGTACAAAGAACATACAAAAACACTGCATCACCACATCATCCTATCACAATAAGATTGAATAAACTTCTAGGCCATGGGATTCTTCAATGAAAGCATTTCCTGCTGTTCAGTTCCTCTGGGAAAAAAATTGAAAAAGCCAGGAAAAAAATTAAGCTGACTGAAAATTCAATCTGCCCTTGTGATTATGACATTTCAGTGAGTGTTCAGATGAGAGGGAACCTCTTTTTCCTCTCTGTGCTCCAAAAACTGCTCTCTTTTGCTAAGCAAAAGGAGCCTGTGATCACCTCGCACACAGCTGAGTCTGTAGGCCCAGTTCTGCCTGTGCTACCCAGGAGGAATGGAGACTGCTCTTCCAGAGCAGAGTTTGTTGGTGAGAGTGTGTTATACAATAGCTAAGATCATGGCTCCTTCAGTTGTTTTTGGAGGAGGATTTTGTTTTCTGGAATGGGCCTTGGCTTCCCACAGGCCTCAGAGCTATCAACACCTTTGCAAACAGATGTTTGATGATGAATGTTTGAGGCACAGCAGAATACAAACATTACATTAAATACCAAAACTAGATGTTTGCACATCTTACTCTCAGGAGTCACAATCAGAAAGGGCATTGGAGCAGTTGAGAACTTCAGTCACAGGCACACTCTTTCTCCTCTGCCATTCTAGGTCTTCTTAATGCGACTGTTCTATAGATGATGAGTGAAAGAGCTTCTCTGGCATGTTTTATGTGAGCAACACTTTGAGCTGTCTCACTGTAACTTGGCTTTCTTCCTTGGCTGTTCCTACATCAGATTTCTTCTTACATTCCCTTGGTAGAGACAGTGGAATGCCTGTACTGTACATAATGAAATGCTTCTGCCAATGCCAGCAAGCATGTGAGCACACCACCATAAGCTGACACCATCTCCATAAAGACACTGTAACCATCTGTACTGCTCCTGCAGGTCTGCAGGTGGCATGATGGCAATGTGTTCAAATAGTTTCTCATGTAGAACAGACCTAGGAGATACTTCCTTGAGTCAAAGCTTAACTTTGATTTTTCCTTTTAGCCCCCTCCAAAGACTTGCTTTTGACCGAAGGCAATTCTAAGACAGGATTTATTTAACAGGGAAGTCAAGGTGGCAAATAAGAAGTCAATTCATAACAGCAATGCAAATGTTAGCCAGAAAGGCATCAGATCATAAGTCTTGAACACATAGTGTACATGTTAGTCTTCCCTTTAATCTACTCACTGCAGAAAATTATCCAGTGTCTTTTCTGAATCACAGAAAGAATTAGTGCAGAGATTGATTGGCTATTCTAGTAACCACTCACACATGGTGAAAAAATAATTTCATCTTATCAAGTCAAATATTCTGCCCTAGCTTCATAGTACTGTAATGTGATGTATTCTCCATTTGTACGATAAAGGCAGAAATTATACAATAAATTTGCTTTGTGCAACCTTGCAACATTTCTCCCTTGTCTTCACCCTCAAATTTAATGTTCTAATTAGTAGAAAATAGATAGGTATAGAAAAGCACAAACCTTGCAAAGCTAAGCAGTGGCTTTAACTTTGATCAGATTATGAGCTTCAAGAACACATGTAGTACCTTCACAAATCCAATTATACAGTTTATGCCAAGAGGAAAAATTTGTTCCCAGCACAACCCTTGCAGTCATGAATTCTGACATGAACGATAAATCTATTCTGTATTAACTCTAATTCTGGTTAATTTAACAGCAAATAACATCTCATTTATGAAGAACATGTTAGATATTTTTTAATTACTTTTTATCCACCTAACCTCTTTTCCTTGTTTTTCTGATAGAATGAGCGAGAAGGTACTCTGTTTATTATTTGGTTCAGCATGTAATTAAATTTCTCCTCCTGATTCTAAATTGTTTACTTCTGTATCTTCAGTGGAACCTCCTTTTTTCTTGTCTTATGGAAACTAAATTGGTGACACTTGGCTGCCCTCCTGATACCGACTGTTATAGGGTTTTTCTATCTGCTCTGCCATTTTTGAGTTAGGACATGTCTGGTGGCCAGAGCAGAAGGCATCACAAAAAGCCATTAGATGCTGCCAGGTAATTATGTCCCTGAAAGGTCATAACCCTGTCAGCCTTGGTCTGATCTTGAGCTAAGGAGCCTTGCTCCAAAGGCTAATGAGATTAGGTATTGCAGCCTACTGACATGGGATTCCAGATCCAACCTCATATTTTATTTACAGTTTTGGGACATCTCACATGGGTGAACAAGTTTGAGTTCCACCATTACAGTGAAATTCACCAGTATACAAAGGAGATTTGTACTCTTCCATGTGTAGGACCCTGCCTTCTGCTCCTGAGGCCTTGCTGCTCAAGTTCATTTGTCTCTTTTGCTTGGTGTTTTGGCTTAGCTAATATTTGTAGCTTGGCTCAGCAAGTGACAGCAACACACAGCTGTCTGTTCCTGGGTGCCAGTCAAGGGAGGACATCCTGTCTAAATGCACAGTGAAGATATTGAAGCTACGTACAGATGGGGCCAGCCCTGTCCACACTGCCTGCATGGAGTGTCCTCACACAGCACAGGCTGGACATGTTGGGCACTGCAACAGGACAGTGAAGGTGCCACCACTGTTCCTGTGAGAAAGCTGCCAGAAGCTGATTACTCCACACTCCCTATTGCAAAGCTTCTGGTTTTGGGGATAAGTTGAAATACAAAGATTTTCATCCCTGGTCCCTTCCTGTCCTCTCCCTTCTACTGTGGCACTACAGAAGAGAAGCCACAAACACTTACTCTGGTTGCAAAAAAGCTGTTTATCTGGGATAATTTTGTTTTGTTCAGAAGAAGGCACTCAGTACCAGTCAGTGCCACAGTGCTGTAGCTATGCTGCAGAGACTGTGCTGCTCTCCAACCTGGCTTGCTTTCTTGACCTTCCTCAGGTCAATCTGTGCTGCCCTTTGGGCTGCTCTTGCCCAATACAAAATGTGCAAACAGTCCTGGGTCATCCCAGAATCTCGTCAACCCTGCTAAATTGTTTCTATCACTAGGCTGCTCTAACTTTCTATGGAAGTATTAGCTTGTGGCACAGGAGGGAAGGAATGAAGGTCTTCATGTAGATGTGAGAGGATTCTTGCTGGGAACTGAGACCTTAGGTCCTACAAGTTGTATCTAATAATCTGGAGCAATGTCTTATCCTTTAATTGACCCAGCACCTGACTACTTTCCAAGTGTATCTGCAGGTTAAAGGATGCCAAAGCAAAGCATGAGAGAATGGGTTTAGTTATCAAGGAACCGACACAAATGAATTTTCAGGTGCCTTTGGAAGTGACAGGCTTTTTCAGAGGCTTAAGCACTTACACTACCAATTTAGGCAGTCTAAACTCACTGCAGCATGTCTGTTTGTGCAGCTCTTGATCAGTCTCTGCCAGACTTGAAGGGAGTGTGACCCCAGCCCCTTAAATTGCCTTGTTTGTTAAAGGCTTTACAATGCCTGTTTTGTAGGTGCCTTACGGAAGCTGAAAACCTAGAGGCCTCACTGTTATCAGAGAGAAGCATATATGTAACTACAAATACAAAAGAAAAAAAAATCAGATTGCAAAATACTAATTTATAGAAAACACAAAAATAGGTCAAATATGTTGCTCCAACTTAAGCGATACCTCAGGGTTAAAACTGGGGATATTTCTTAGTGCTAGTATTGGATAAGAAATAAATCAGCCTACATTTGACCCAGGTTTATCAGCAGTAGTTACTGGATAATCAGTTCAAATATTACCTTGTTAGTAAGCAGAAATATTCTCTTTACCCTCTAGTGCATTCTAAGCCAGATATTACTGAGATAACACTTAACATTTTGCAATATTGTATTGACATGAAAAGCAGGGGGTTTTTTTGTTTACCTGCAAACAGATACTGCATTCTGGTTTTTTCCAAAAACTTAAGAACAAAGATAATAAATTCTATTTCAGCACAACTTAACTGATACAAAACTGACCTTGAAATATTTTCTTTATTTATTTTAGTTGATCTTCTGTATTTTTCACCAGCAGAGTATTTGTCCTAAATAGGACTTCAGGCAGATTTTGAGATTTTTGAATAGTGTCTCTCAGACACCCTATTTTCCTGCAGAGGGAGGTTCTTTCATCCTTATTCACACTGTGTATCACAAGTAAGAATGTGGCCCTCAGCTATGGAAACAACCTGAAGCATTTTAAATCGTCTACCTGGAGAAGTTTTTTGCAGCCATAATATTGTGTATTTGACTTTATAAACTCCATACAATTGTTACAGTACCAACAGAAGTTGTCTGTTTAAATAAACACTTTAAAAAACAGAACGGGTGACTAACACGATACGTAAGTTTCACCACCTTCTCATCTACATTGGTGTGTAAACATCTGACTTTCTGCAATGGTATAAAATATATTTTAATAATAGTAGAGGATGCTATTCAACTGGTTAAAATTTCAGGTTAAGTAACAGATTATGTTAACATATGGCCAGTAAGTGTCATAATTGTTCTAGGTTAACACTTCTGATTTATGTCTGGCTTAAACCAAAACACAAGAAGTTTATACAGCAGCCCTTTGAACTAGTAAAACATTCAGTAAAAGTGGAGTCAGCAGGATGGGTGAGACTCAAGTCTGTTCCTATTTTGTGTGTTATTAGGCTGCTTGTACTGACTGCAAAATTCATCGTACATTACCTTTATTTTCTGCCCTTCCTCCTCAACACCAAGTGTGGGCTGTGTGGCAGAGTGTGATGTTGCTCCTTATATTGTCTGTCCTCTACACATTAAATACAGTGACTGTTTCTAGTGATGGTATTTCTGATAGTTTTTACTTTCTGTGCATTTAATACAATTTTGAGGAGTTTGGTTTTGTTAACCTTGAGCTGTTGGAGAAGAAGTAGGTAAAACAAGCTGCAGCAGTGAACAAGCCACCGAAAATGGTTACTTTGTAGTTTTAGTGTCTTCCCTCACTTACAACATCGTTGCAGTTTGTCTGCTAGGAGCTACATAATGTGCATGCAAGATGTTTGCCCAAGTGTCCTGGGCATCTGTAGCTTGGGCTCGAACCAGACAGTCTGATCTCCCGCCCAGAAGAACAAAATCCACGATTGCCCCTAGACGTACCTTCCAAGCATGAAAAAACACATATGCAAAGACATTGAAAATGTGGTAGTCCTAGATGCGCTTTTTAGATTAGTAGTTATTTAGTTAGATAACAAATCTTCAGGTAGCAACATTACTTTTCCCCCTTTTATTTTCTCTTTGACCTAAGGTCTGTTTACGGGGAAAGCTACCTGAAGCCAGTTTTTCCATAGACGGGACCTTTATCTGGCAAACACTACAGCAGCAGAGCTATACTACCTGACTTTCTGAAAGCGAAGAGTCTGCAGTGGAACTGGTTACTTTAAATTGAAGAGGTGAGCCAGTGTTTCACAGGACTGTGACCAGGACACTTGAGGCATTGCAGAACTCAGCTCCTGATCTCTTTGGTTTGATATTTTGTGAAATTTGAAAATGCGTCAGCTGTGCAGCAGGTTCGTAGTACAATCAAATTGCTCCATAATGAGCAACCAATAGCTGTCTCATATGTTCAAGAGAGTTTTTTTCAAGGACTGATTGAGAACTTCGTGTGGGAGCATGCCTAATTTTCAAATGAGATGTTAAACAAAAATTTCCATGTGCTTTTGACTACTTGTGGTCATCCTAAATGTACTATGATTAGTTTGCTTTTAGAAGTAGGGAAAAAAGTCTCTCTGATAGCAAAACTTGCTCTCCTGTTTTTAAATATATATGCTTACATAACTAACTGTGGTATTTTTGATTTGGAAAAATACTATCAACCAGAATGCCCTGAAGTATTAGGGTCCTTTACTAGCAGAGTACTTGGAATGCACCCACCTCTAAATCATATTGCATGACTTTGTAGATAGGAAAACCTGAAAACAAATAAAACTTGAAATGAGCCATGCGTACTTCTTTTGGAACATCAAGACAGCAAGGAGGGCTGTTACTCCTCAAATTACATATTCTTGCAGTCATCTACTTTTATTTTCCCATCATAACTCAAGAAGATTTGAAAAAAATCTAGGAAGAAAACATCTCTGTGGCTAGGCAAACATGCTACAAGTGAGACAAAAGGCTGGAGCAATTCTTCCAACTCTATTATTCAAAACCTCTGACTTTTGCTTAGCTTTCATTTCAGAATATGTTAATGGATACTGGTAGACGAGGAGCTAATACTTGTCTCTGATTTACCAAGTAGAAACTTGCAGATAGACACTGTACTCTTGAGGCTGGCAAATGACATTGGGCTTTTGGCATCTCTTTCTCACATCCTTGCCAAGCTGGACAACATCCTACATAACTGTTGCCTTATTTGGAAAATGCTTAAACTATTTCTTGGAAAGTGTTTGAAGGTCAGGCAGAGGGGGTTTTTTGTGTTTTACAGTATTTATTATTACATAAGAAGGTTGTGTCCTGCTTCCCATAGAGATCTGGCTAAAGACTACTGATACGATGGAGGCATGCTTCCGGTCACAATAGAAACCCTGCTGAAGACAGTGAAAGGCAGTACTACCTACATGTCCCTGTACTTGCTACACATCCATATTTACATTTAGGAATTAAGTACTCTGGAGTTGTCTTTAAAATCTTCCAAATATTTATGCACTGAACAAATTTTGGGGCTTGAAGTGAGGTCTCTGATAATGCAACTTTGGGATCATCCTACTCTGTGGAAGAGGTCCTCAAGAGGTCTCTTATTTTGAGAGACCTCAGAGGTCCTCAAAAGGTGGCAGAAGATTATGGTGGAGGCTGTGAAGATATAGGCACAAGGGAGTAACAGGAGGCTGAGGGTGGAAGCACAAATCACAACTGGTCAGCAGACACAACAAAGAATAGGAAATATGTATACCAGATGTAAAAGTCCCATATGTGGTAAAACCACAGGAGAAAACAGGGAGGTGTCAAGAATTATCACAACCCCTAGAAGAACGGGAACATGGAGAAAGGGAAAAAGAATGGAAACAAAAAGAAAGGAATTGCTCCACTCTTGTCTTCCTCCACTATGGACACCACTGCTCTTCAGTCACAGCCAGTTCTGCCAACCTGGGTAGATAAGAGGGGCTGCTTTTTGTCTTGCTATTCAGCACATGTTGCCTGTGTGAAGTGTCTCTATTATATCACTGTATAATGCACATTTGGCCCCTACAGAGCTCTGTGTGTGCATGTGTGTGTACACAAGTGCATGTGTGTGTATGTTTCCCACTCCAACCTGCCACACGGCGAAGTGATTGATCTGCAGCACTGAGCCAGAATAAGCTCAGAGGCAACAACACACTTGAATGAATATGAGAATTTTAAACCTCCTCTCCACTCCCTCCCACAGTTTCTTTGATCTCCTTTTAAAAATCTCAGACTGTCAAAACATGAAGGCATGTATGCATTTATGCACATGAATAGTCCCAGCAAAGCCAAGGGAACAGCGTTCTGCCTACTCTCCCATTAGCACACTGGCTGGAAGACAAACCTCTCCTTTCCTCTGCACTTTTATTCTTGCCTTACCTGACCATTGGATTTGTTCTTTGCTGGCTGATTTCTGTCCCACGCATTTGTACATTGTGTAGAAGAGCGCAGTAACAAGCCAGTTAATTATAATTAATTGAATTGCAAGAGAAGTGTGTGATTCAAAGAGCAATGGTCTTGATGTAGAGAAAAAGAACAAAAAAAGGAACAAAAAGTTTTGGGTAGGTATTGGTATTTCTTTTGTGTTTTCTCTTTTAAGGTTAGGGTTTGTCTAATGCTCAGGTTTTATTTGTCATTGACTTAGATTTCTGGGTGGAGGAGAAACAGTTCACACAATAGTGTATGGATACTGGGGTGTTCTTAGGTTTTGGAAAAATATCTCCAAATTATTTGAAATGTTAGCTTAAGAGATGCTGAGATTTGGAATGAAAACAGAGAGATAATAATTAGAAAAGTACCGACTTGAATTTTTGAGTATTCTGGGAAAAAATCCAGAACAAAACAAAACCAAAATACCCTCTTTGGTTCATTTTACAACTTTGAAAAGGTACTCTGTGCTTGCACACTAACTGCTCTCCTACATCACCACAGTGCAGCAGAATTACAGTGCTGCAGTTCTGAGGCTGTCCTAATAATTTCACTTTATGTTTACCTATGGTAGAAGTTTAAAGCAGCCTTTGCCTTTCTCTGAACTCAGATGGGAAAGGTAGTCGATAAACTGCCTAAAGTTCATGGGCAAAAGCCCAGGTTGCTACATTAACTCCAAGTTATGTCCCTGGCAGACTATAAATATGTATCTTCAATCTAGTGGAATAGTATCGTGAGATATGTGCTTCTCAGCTGGAGGTGACCTCCCCCATCCTCTTAAAATTGTCATTGCTAACAGTTGTGTAGCGGAGATGTGAGTGAGCATAAATGTGAAGGCAATGTGCAGCACAGACACTCAGTTAAAAACCAAAAATTATTACTTTGGTGCGAATCACCCTCTGGGAATATTATTGCTTTGTGAAGTATGCAGTCCAGGCCCTGTGAATGACACAATCTGATAAATTGTCACACATGCCATATGTTATGGCCTTGCTTCAGAAGCTCCCCAGAGGCAAGTTTTGAGAGACAGACCATTGCAGGACTGCATGCATTTCCCTCCTTCCATTTCTTCCTGAGCTCTCAGCAGACTCAAAATGATTTGCAGAAGAGGGTCGAATTTGGCAGTGGCCTTAGAATAAAAGCACTCCCACAAATGCAACTAGGGAGCAAGAACCTATTCTGCAATAAATTACACTAGTTATAATTGACCTTTGCCTTTGCCATCTTGCTGAACAATTGCACATTTAGACTGAGATAACTTTAAACACCAGGCTAATTATATTCCTATGATGAGCAGCGGGCTGAAGTTAAAGAAAAGCCTGTTAGAAATTCAAGAGAGATCTACTTCCTCCATACCTTGCTCACCTTCTCCCTCAAATTTCTCTCTTGCAAACTCTTTCTATCTTTACACAGTGTAAACAGACTGGCATTGAACAAAGGAAGGCAAATAATCTATTAACTGCAGAAATAAAAATAATACTCATTTTGTCCTTTGCTGTGACTTGGGTGTAATTGCTAGGAAAACTTGAAGCTGAGATATTCTAAACAGCTGTTGGCTACAACAGTGTATGAAGTGATCTAAGCTGCAGGTGAAGGAAACCAGTCAGACATTCTTTCAGATCTTGTCAATTCAGATTAAACTCAAAAGAATTGTTCTAAACCCCAATATAGTTACTGCTGTCTATTGCAAAGGAAATACCAGATGGAATGTTTCTCTTATAATCTTATTTTGTATTCCAGGTTGTTGGGATAAAATACCTTCAGGCTATTGGAGCATTCATGAAGATGAACCATATGAGAATTTAGGGAATTCCCTTCATAATTACAAATTGCTTTTTTAAGCAATTCATTCACGTTGCAGCAGAAGCCAGTAAGTTTAGTTTAATGTTAGTGTGCAGGTACTAAATCAGATCTGAGGCCTAATCAGTTGAGTTCCCCATCTCTTAGAGTGCCCAGATGCAGAAGCATTTGATAGCTGTACAAAAGCAGGTTGGTAGGAAAAAATTTTTTTTGCTACATTAGGCCTTTCATTTAATCTCCAATAGCAAAAGTCACTGAACACATGAAGTTAAAATTGAAAGAGACAGTGTTTGATGGTGGTCCTCTTATCTGCATGAAAGTCATCACTGTAAGCCTTCCTAAATTCTTGGCTTCACCTCTGAAAAAGAGTGCATGCAAAGCTTTCTTTAATGAAATTTAGTAACAGCTGTGTTCATTCAAAAATGAGGAAAAATGCACAAAGTAATCTAAGCACTTCAAAATCCACAAAACCGGGAAAAGCTAAGTAATTGACATAAATTTCTGTCATGTAATATAAAAACCACAAGTAATTCTTCATGTCAAATTTTCCTTAGAAGTTGTTTGCAAAAAAGAGAACTTCTTTTTATTTCTTTACTAGTATAAAGAATATCTTTTATTTCATTTCATTGTACAATTGTACATTTGAATATACAGTTTCACATCTATTGACTGTTTGGTTCTGACTGACCCCATAAACTTGCTATAGTATCAGTCTTCAGAGTTAAGCAAGAGTGAGCCCCAGAAACAGCTTTTCACTTCCATATTCAGTACAATGCATAATAAATTATTGCCTTTTAAATGTACATGAAGTACTATAATCCTCCTGATGATAATGATGTTAAGCAGATGATGTGCCAGAGTTAATGGGTAGAATATAGGTGTTACAGGCGCACTTCTGAGGGGTGACCTAACATTTAACAGATAATTATCCTGGTGGTTATGTGTGCCTTGGCAAAGCTTCAGGCAGCTTGGATGTTACCAGCTGAGCCCAGAAAAACAATCCTTAGCCTGTGAAGTGTCATGCTGTGTGAGTTAGGAGCAGGTTTGCAGATACAAATCTACTCCTGTATTTCGTCCTCAAGGGGAATACTTCAATGGGCGGCTTGTCCAGCAGTTTTTTGTCCAGCCTGTGCTACCTGATAGATTTCAGAAAGGTGAAGGTTATTTCCAATAGTCAAGTAGGTAAGACCTCTAGCTTCAACTGAAGCATAGTTTTTATGCATAAATTGCATGTGTCTGGGTTTACAGTGTCTATAAATTGGTCTAGTACAGGGTTTTGGCAGCTGGTGGGGACACCTAAGTTATCCGTGGGACCCCTCAGCAGCCTCACAGTAGAAAACTACCCAGTGATCCATCCACTGAGGTCATAAACACCCAGCCCATGCCCATGTTCCAGTTGCAAGCTACTGAATCACCTCATGAGGCAGAAATAATTAGAAATAAATTAAACTCTGGCTTTCCCTGGGCATCTCTGTAAGCTGGTTGAGCAGAGTGGACCAGAGGGCACTTGGAGCAGGTGACCTTGTCATACTCAAACCAGCACTGTGAGCTGCAGTTTGGTCCATGCTCACCTCTCTTGGAAACAGCAGCTGGTGGTCTTGTCTGAAGGGTGAAGGTGGGGAACTGCCTTCTCCTCTTGGCACCACATCAATGGGAGGGATGATTTGAGGGGAAAAACTGGCTTATTATCTGAGTAGGTGTCTTGAAAGAAACCAATCTCCCTGTTTTTAATTGTTTCCTTAAGGCAGTGAGATATAGTGAAAATTTAAAGTAATTTCTGGAACAATATAAATACTGTAGGTGGCAGAAATAATAGAAACTGTATGAAGTGAGACTTGTGTTTCACTCACTGTTTGTCTTCCTCCTCACATTTCCTGTGGTAAGTGCATCATATATTCAATTAAAGAGTAGGGTCATTAGGCCAGGGGCTAAAACCTGCAATTGCTGCTTCTGCTGCCTATTAGATTACAAGCAGCCATGAAACCAGTAGTTTTAGCACAGCTTCATCAGAGTGTGACAAGAAGACAGTCAAAGTTCAGAGTTTTATGTATTGGTCTGCTTATACCCATGGAAACCAGCGCCCTTAAACATACATTAAATATTTTAAGTAGGGTACAGAAAGAGAAATGAAAGGATAAATATACTGGAAGTATAAAGCACTGAAGCCTTTGGTTTACTAACACGGTGTTGCATTCCTGGTATTGGGAGATTGCTATTGCAACCAGCCTGCAAGACCTGGTTTGAGACAACGAAGAGTGAGAGGCAAGGGGGAGGGGGGCTTGAAGGCAGCACATTTTGTGGGGCAGGACATTTCCACCAAGTCCAGAGGAACACCACCACCACCACCCTCCGAGCCGCCTTACATGCCTCCCCCTTGGCCATGCTTGCCTGGAAAGGTCTCTAAGACCTTGAGCCTTCTTCAGCAGTATGAACAACCTGCATAGTTGTGAGGTTTTTCACATCTTGGAAAATTTACAGTTTTTCTTTCCAAGATGTCCTGCAGCAGAGGCCAAGCTGTTCGGAAACCACTTTCAAACATTAAACCTGACCCTCCCTACCCTGATTTAGGCTCTTTGCATCCTGCTCTGACTCTCATGGATGAGGAAACAAAATTTTTCCTCTTCTGCTTTGCAGCTGCCTTTTTTGTTGTGTTCCCCTCATGTTAAATTACACAGTCCTATTTCATGGAGTCTTTCCTCACTGAGCACATTTTCTAGACCTCTGGCTACTCTCACTGCTCTCTCCTGGACACCCGCCAGCTTCTCCCCATCTTGCAGGAAGTGCCTTGCCCAAAACCAGATACAGCTGTTCATCTGAGGTTTTGCAAATGCTGACAGGAGTGGAATGAGTTCTGCATGAGCCCTGTATGTTAATGCCTCAGTTTGTATAATCTGGTAGAGTGTTAGCTTTTCTGGCAACAGCAGCAGATTAACCCTTCCTAGCTTCAGATCTGTTATAAACCCCAGATAGTTTTCTACAGAAGTACTACCCAAGAATTTGACTGTCTAAGCGCTGGGCGACATTGCCCTCTTCTTGAACAACACTCCCTTTAAAAAGAAAAAATATCAATTTTTTATGAAAATTTCAAGTGTTCCTGGTTTTCACCACTGGCACTGACTGTACTTTTACCTCAGTATCTAGATTTCAATTGGGTTTCTTCCTAGTTCAATATCCTAGTTACTGGAAATATTGATTTGGACAAAGATAAGGACTTAATTCACAACTGTGTTTTTGTAGTAAATGGCTGAGCACTTTTCTGGTACAGTTCTCCAGTTTTGCTCCCACGCAAATATATTTCATCCAGTCTTGGTTTGCCTAGTTTATTTATAACAAGATCACATCAGCCAATATCAAAAACATAATGAGAGACAAGATTTATGGTTTGTATTGTTTATTCACAAGCCTTTAACCTCATTATAACCTCCCATAAAGGAAACGGAATTGGATGCAATTTTGTTCTCATCAAATCCTTGCTGACTGCTAAAAAAAATGGTTTGTATAATGTCATTAGTTTTGTTTCAAACTTTCAAACTTTTGGTGTTTTGTCTTAAAACCTTTGTGATCAATTAATTTAAATGGCTAAGGCCAACTTCTCTTATCTTGCACAGATGAAAGTACAGACCTATGCACAACACCCCATGGTGTAGAGAAGGATTTGGAAATTTCTGTTACCAGGCATTGCTAACTCTAGAGGAGGATGAGACTATCCAAATGATTTAAAGGAATATATTCCTCGACACAGGATAAAATAATGGCCAAATCCCATACCTTATGATCAGCAGTGAGAAGACCCTTATGGCCTTAGTAAGCAACTCATCAAAGCAAATATCTTGGTGTGACCTCAAACCAGGACAGCAAACTACAAAGGCCTAGAAAAACTTGGTTACATTACTCAGTGTAATTTGAGTTTTGAATACCAATAGTCACTATTATTACTAAAACCATGATGGTATTTTTGGAAAGCCATGAGTAACTTAAACTCAATAACTTATATCAAGAGTAGACTCAACTGAACAACAAAACCTGAAATGGATACAGCAAACATATAAATGTTCCTCACAAGTAAATCGGGGCTGAACACACAGGGACAAGCAACAACTATTGTTGAGGCCAGATAATGTTGCCACTAGAGTACAGGAACATAACTGAGGGAAAGCCTGTGTGTTGAGGCTGTTAGCTATAGCAGGTGTTTCACATTTGTAGAGTCCTGAAGTGTCAGCGACCAGTCTTTTGAGCCAGTGTAGTAACAGTGTGTAGAAAGGAATAATGACAACCAGTGCATGCATCTTTCATCCTTCCATACATCAGACCACCATGCATTTAGTGTTTCACAGTGACTGGGTTGTCCCTGCAGCACTTCTGGGAAGGGAGAAGGTAGTGTTTTATAGAGGAGTGGTCTTGAAAATGGGCAAGGAAGGGGGTAGGTTACACACTTGGAGTGCCAAAAGTATGCTCCAACATGGAACCCATAGTTGGTTTATTATTTTTTTTCTCTTCCTGTTGTTGTTGTTGTTGTTGTTTTTATTGTTGTTGTAATTGGTTGGGGTTTTTTTTTAGATCTGGCACAGAGTGACTTGAAGTAGTTTTCATAAGAAATCAGTGAACATGACTAGTTTCCCATTTTTTTTAGTGTCACACACTGGTCTTTGGGCTGTTTGTAAGGAACATTTTTAACTTGATCTCAGGGATTTCTGCACCCTCTCACATTACAAAACCTAATTATCAGTATTATTTCCTCTTACCTGTAAAAAGAAGAGAGGGATAATTTAAAGCTACTTTTTCAAAAGCAGCTGGTGTATCAGGGGCTGTGGCTTAGAAGGACTTAGAGATAGCACCTCTTTTAAGGACTTCTGCTGTTCCTAGGGGAACCTCCTGCAGCTGCCATGCATCCTCCTGGCTTTTCTGCACCCAGCAGCACAGGTGTGCTGGCCCTGAGGAACAGGCTTTTCTGGTGCCATTAACCTTTCTCCATCAGGGATTTCAGCTTTGGTTTTACAAATGCTTGCTTGCTTTTATTAGAGCAATAAGTTTTGTGAGAGCCCAGTGTGGGTTGGTATCAAGCTGGGACACACAGCTCATACACTATTAGATTTTCTCTCTACTTTTTCATATGAGTGCCGGAGAATCAGCAGTAAATCAAGAAAATAGCACAGCACTGGACATCCATGACTGTTCAGATAGGCAACGTGAGGTGCATACTCCTGCAAATTCCATGGTCCAAGAAATTGATATATGTATTTTTGTTTCCTAGCAGGGAAAAAAAATATTTTTAGCAACCAGTAGAAGATAAGAGAGTCCTGAGTGCATTGGATAAAGTAGTTTCCCTCACCTACTGCTTCCTTTTTATTTGCTTTCTTTTCAGTAGCACTCACATATCATTCTGGAAACACGAATGAAACAGAAAATCAGTCAGTGGCACAGGCTTGGCATGGAAGTGGTGTACTTTGGGGAAATACTAGTTGAGACCTGCCAGATCAAAGGTTAGTGGTGCAGTCCAAATTAGCCATGAATACACACCTCCAAAATATGGTAAGAACCGATTGCTGCCCAGAGGCAGTTCATAAGCCACCACTCTCTCAGGCTCAAATAAAAGATATGTACTCTGGCCTTGAGTTACTTTGACATACTGACATACTGAGGGCACAGCATGCTAGATTGTGCCCTCTAAGATGCCAAACTAGCCAAAAAGATCTGCTCTATAGTACAGGAGCAGCTTTGTGCTGTGCAGGAAGTGGGGAGATGTGCCATTCACTTATCCGCCCACTCCCAGGGGACAGCAGCTGTTCATGTCCTACTCCTTTGCCTCCTGCCTGTACTGTAAAAGCAACCTCCTGGCTCAGAAATAGGCAACATGAGGCCCCTAATCCGCTTTCCTCTTCCACGCTGAACTTCCATAATCTGCAAGAGAGCCAGGCCAAAGCTGGTTATTTATAATGCAGCAAAACTCTGGCCTGCTGTCTCCATTGCTCCAGAGGGGTTGCCTGAAATGCAGGAGAGTGTGATGTTCACCAGCCTACTTCTGGTAGTTTACTTTAAAAATATCAGTGCTAAAATTTATCTACATAAAATGTAGCAATATGATCTAATTTAAATATTTGTTTTGTTCTCAGATATACCTACCACCCTGAATATAGATAGTTCTGTTCATTATAGAGTCAGAAATTATTGAAAGCTCTTATATAGGTAAACAGTATTGAAATTAGCTGTTCTGAAATGATAATGTCTGCCTACCCCTTATAGCTTTTTATTGCTGAGAAGCCTCTGGAGAACTATTTCTCTTAGTTTTGCATGATATCCCTAATATAACACATTACATAATGTTGTCTAGGGTTCAAGACTTTAAGGTTAACCAGAAAACGTTATATTCTTCTCCAAAGGGATAAAAATAAAGGACACAGGTAATTGCCCTCTCAGGCTTCAAAAATCAATTTCCTTGATAACTCTCAAAAGAGAGTTTATGCTTATGGGGATGGTTTGCTGATGGGCTGTGCAGGAACATGTTCAGTACTACATGTGTGGTTCCAAGAAGTGCAAGGAAGCCCAGCTTTCTGAAGTGGGTCAACCTGTACCAATCTGAAACATACACAAAGTTGTATGGTTTTCAGAAGCAGGAACAAACCTTGCCTTACCTGCCACTGAACAGAACATTAGTGCACTGTCCACAAACAAGATGTTTTTCCATCATAATCTGTCCCTTGAATGGCTGCTCACATTTCTGAGATTCATGTTTACAAACAACAATAGGTAGAAGTGTAAAATAAAAGGATATTGGCTTTGCAGCACAGGAATTAATGCAAGAGAAGAGAGTTGTGTCCACGTTGCGGCTTCCTTATGGCCCAGCAGGACAAGACCCATTCTTGATGCCAGTTCCAGGTTGTCTTCACCTTTCAAGCAGATTAGAGCAATGCAAAGCCCATTAGAGCGTCTGGAGTTTTCAGGGAACCTGTGTTCTGACTCCTTTCTGTGGGCTGTAATACCTAAATCAGTACAAAATTATTCACTATCCAAAAAATGCCTTATAGCTGATAAAGTGTTGTTTAGATGGGTCCCAAAGCTTCCCAGCAGAAGGTGAGCTCTGGCTTATGTCATCCCTCCATATCAGAGCAGTTCAGTCCCTCAGGAGGGAACATCACAGCACAATCACCTTGATAAAGGAAACCTGTCCACAATTAGAGCGGTGGACTTTCTTAAAATGCATGGAGAGCTTCAGTTTCTGAGCAGGAGCAGCCAAGCACCCCTGAAAGGAGAGAAAACCTGAGGTTTGCCTTTTGGCATCCCAGGGTGGGTGGAAGGGCAGGGGTGGTGTGCATGGGCAGAGCTCACCTGATGGAGATTTGCCTACTCCAAGCAGAATTATGCTCTTCTGCTCAAACTGTGCCTGTCTGTAAGACAATGTCAGTGACACTCTCTGGGCTACAGGAGCTGAGCTCCACAGTTTCCCTCACCCAGCTGGAATGTCTGCTTCACAAGTGCATCAGAAGTTTTGGGTCATCCCCATGAACCTGATTTTGATCTTGTTTATTCAGCCTGGCAATTCCAGTGGAATAGCTCAGCATTTACCACTGTGTGAGATCAGATGGATGGTTTGCTGTTTCAAAATCCCTGGGTTTGGCATGCGGTTTAGGCACACAATGTTTTTGGATTCTCCCTATACTGAACGTATTGGAAATTAGGATAGATACTATTAACCATAGAAAAGGATTTGATCAAGATACCTTTTTTCTATCACAGGGAGTCATTCCCTTCCTTCCTTCTTCGACCACCTTGCTTTCAGGGACTGGGGTAATCCATCCCACTTCTCCCATTTCTCTTCAGTAAGCTTCTCCCCAGCTTCTGGACATGTGTACTGTATTTTCATGGATTATCAAATACAACTGGGGGCTGAAGATGGGTTTCTTGACTAACAGCAGCTACACTTGGGCTTCTCTAGCTGAAACTTACTTCTTTGTGACCCTTTGGCCAAAGGAAAGTGGAGCAGAGAGCTCCAGAGAGCACTGGGGCTCTGGCAAGGTGGGAGGTGGAGTGCCCAGCTGTGCACCCCCTTGCTAATATCCAGCTCCTCTCTTCTGACTTCAGAGGTTCAGATCCTTCAGTAACAGGACAAGCAGCAGATGAAACTTGGGAAACAATGCCCAGTGTCTTCCTCTGCTCTCATGTGTGATCTGCCGATGCTGTGAGCTTTAAGTTACAGCAAATTGCAAGTCTGCTAACTTGAGGTTCCCCACTGAAAAGAGCTACCTCAAATTGCTCATATTGATGTATTTCAGAGTGAAAAGCATGAAATGAATCTTTTCTCCCTTTGTTGATCAAAGTACACTTTTAAATAGTAGCAGTTTTGCACTTTAGGTAACAATTTCCTGCCATGGCTGGCTTTCCAGAATCTGACAGAAATGTTTCCTGCTGCTACGGTTAACTTACTGATAACTTACTGCTGTTTATTTACAAACACAGTATTCAGGCATCCTTTTTTTGTACCCTCCCCGCCCCCGTCCCTTTTTTTTTTTTTGAAGCGTGTTTTTGCCACATGCAGTCCTGTCCTCATGCAACCTTCCTGTGAACAGCGCTGCCAGCTTGGGTGGGCTACCAAGGAAACACCGAGAATTTGTCGGACTTGAACAGAAGGCAAACGGACTGAGAATTTATTAGAGGCTACAGGTGGTTTTGATCGGCTGAGAGGAGTCTGTGCCGGAAACATTACGACTCCTGAGTCTCCCAGGGGACTTCAGCAGACGAGGCTCTACAGCCACGCTGATGACTCATGGGCAGAAACTCACCTCCGAGCGAGCGGCAGCAGTGGGGAAAAAGTGACCAAGCCAAGATGACTCACGGGGGAGCAAAGCCTCCAGAGCAGAGCTGCCCTGGCAGCCTGCTGACACACTTAACTCCAGCAGCTGCCACTACAGTCAGCGAGGAGACTGATTGCATAACGGGTGGGAAAACAAGTCTAGATGTAGCTGTAAAACCTGTGGCAGCCTAGTTGAAAATGTAGCAGCCTTTAGGGCTTGCTGTCCAGTAATTTTGTTGCATAAAGCTGGATGGTCTGTGGTAAGTCTTGAGTGGATGGGTACAGAGAGTTTTATTAGGAACACACAGTTAAATGTGCAGCTAAGAAAAGAAGCTTTGGGGAAGATGCAGTGTTGAGCCGAGAAATTATACCACAAAGATCTTTCTGCACTTTTATATTTGTTAATGGGGGTCTGTTGAGATGAACTAGAGTCTTGAGACTGCAAAAACCTACCTGAGAATACACTAAAAAATGCACAAGAAACCTGCTCAGCACTTTCATCCAGAGGATATGTCCTGGAAAATAGAAGTCCCAGGTGCTGTGAGTTTTTGGAACCTTCAGGATCTGTTCTAAGTTACACAAAATAAATTTCCCAATAATAGGATTATCTATCTGGACAGATTAATGGGTTTAACTTTGGACACGTGCAATACGAATTTGAAACAGTGCTGTGCAAACAGGATACTCTTTCATTGTATAAAACATCAGCTGTTGGGTCACATCTCTTCCTCTGGAATCAGCAGCTGGAAAATATTAGATGAGTCACAAGAATCTGAGAGCTCTGAAAGGCAGCACACACCAAGTAACATACAGGGTGAAATCTTTAAACCCACAACTTAAAACACCAATTCAGAACTCTCAGAGCAGCAATAGAGTTAAGCTGCTCTGAAATGTTGCAAATTGACTGGCGGGATCAAGCTAAGGTGCTCAGGCAGCACGAGGGATGGCAAGACAGAAATGAATACACAAAGAGCATGAGCATGCTTGACTGACTTTTTTTTTTTTTCCAGGCAGTGCTGATTTTGCAGTTACTCTGCTTCCTGAGATAATTTACACCAGCCTACACAGCACTTTGTGCTCTGGCCATACCCTGAGAGACAGATGGTAGCTCTGGATGCACTTACAAAATAGTTCAGATGGATAGGTGTAGGCAGACAGGATTGTCAGTGTGCTAGTAGGATAGCTGAAGATTCTAGGTTATGTTTACATAGCAGTTGAACTATAAATGCAGGATGTATTTTCTTCTCTTTTTTCCTCTTTTATTTTCTTCTCTCTCTCTTTTTTTTTTTTTTTTTTCAGCATAAGCAGGTAGCATTTGAATATCCAAATACTGGGCTATTTCTTCAGGGTGATGCAAACTACAGTGTGTATGCTCTGTTATACCATGTTCCCCTACTTAGCCCAGGACTAGGACACAGGCTCTAAGTGTGGCAGCAGAGGAAGTTCTGGAGTCTCAAGACCCAAGCTGGGATAAGCCTGCACCCTGCCCCTGACACAGTTTGCCAAGGGTCTCTTGTCCTGCTATGTCTTTTACCAGTGGGGCTGCCAGCCTGTCCCCTCTCCTGCAGCTTCTCGCTCACAAAATGGGTGAAAAAAACCCCATTAACAACTGTCTCTTAAAGCCAGGATTGATTCCTGCATGTTTTCAACAGGGCATTTCAGAGCTCTGTATCTGTGAAGGAAAATAGCTGTTCCAAACTGGAATGCGACACTTGTGGTTTCTCTCCACAAACCTTGCATCTCTGGAGCTCTAGTTCAGACAGGCTTTGGACAAGCTCAAGTTCTGAATTTCTTATTTCCCCTTAATTGCTTGCTATATTTCTCTCCATGTTTCTTTCTTTCTTTTTTCCCCCTCTCTTTTTCCTCCTGGTCTTTCTTTTCTCTGCACTAGAATGTAAGTTACCTATGTTCTCATGGCTGCAGCAGCAAAGCCCAAAGCTCCTGCATTTCTGCCTCTTATTTTGCCAGAACTCTAAATGAACCTTAGTAAATAGGGACGTGAGGGGCCACAAAAAGGGGTCTTGTGCTTTTAGAGGGTCATGGGCCTCTTGGACTCAGCCTGTAGTAAGTGAGTGGGAAATGAAATCTTGTGTGAATAGTTCTGGAAGTGTGTGGGGCCACGCTGTGTTTGACAGAGAAGTTTTCAGGAAGCTACAGAAAGACAGAAATTTCTGATTCTGGACTCTTTTTACTTCACGATATCATCTGGCTTTGAGTTACAGGTGATACAAATAGTAACAGAGCCAACATGATCTGAAAGGTGTCTCTGTGATAGCCTCTCCCTTGGCCACCCCTTGACCCCCTTCCTAGCCTTCAACCTTTGACAGTATTTTCCAAATACTGAGGTATTACCACAACCTGGTTTATGACACTGAGGTCTGTCTTTCTCTACCCCTATGAAAAGCAACTCTTCAGCTTCACTTTGGACTAAACCAAGTTGTTTGTTTCAGTCAGTCCTCATCAGCCACAGTCTCTGCCATCACTCACACCACTCCTGCTGCTTTTCCCTGGCCTCTTGCCACTGTGTACCCATGTTCTCTGAGCTGGGGTGCCCAAGGATGATGTCTTACTTCAGCTGTATCCTTGCCACTGCTGACTGGTGCTAAACCATTACCTCACTTGGCT